>NW_009258282.1:1607-18623 GCF_000687185.1 Egretta garzetta
GTCCCAGCAGAGCAGACGCAAGCGGCCGCTCTGAAAAAGAGCGAGACCCTGGCGCTCCTCAGGCTCTGCTGGGGTGTTGGCACCTTTCCTCCCCTCGGTGCTATCAGTGCTCTGCTCTCCTCCTCCCGTGCAGACACCAGGCTTCAGAGAAAGAGACCCTGTGCCATATTACTTACGGCGTGCAAAGCCGTTAGACGCAAAGCACGGAAAGCAAAGGGGCCCATCGGCACCGTCGATGTCCCCCCCCGGCAGGTGACCGCAGAGCCCGGGAGGTGCCACCTTACCTTTGCACAGGAGCGGGTCCTTTGCCTGCCTAATTTGCCTCCTTAGAACAACCACTTCAACACTCCGGCTGCTTCAGACCCCTCCAAAGATCGCCTGGCCTGCAAGCCCTTCTCAGCTAGCAACACAGCTGAAATACGGCGCTGGTGGAAATCTAGCTGTCCTCTTCCTTTGATGACAAAAGGCTTTTCTAACTTGAACCCCTGATGGTTTGGGCAGCGAGGCTGCGAGGGGGAGAAACCTGTTGCAGGCACCGGGTATCCCTGCACAGCAAGGTGTGCTATCCTGCACAGAGGTAGGCGCAGGAGCACCTCGATCTGCATGGTGGCTCTTAGGAAAGGCGTTATCAATGAGGTCAACATGGAGAGGGAAGTCAGGGAAAGAAAGATGCCCATAGTGAGACAGAGCTGTTTTCCCTCAGGCCCTGGAATAATGCTTCTGCTTGGCCAACAGAGGAGGAGGACCCTGCAGGCTTATGCCCAGCTGCATATGGACTGACTTGAGTCCATTGTGAGGCTGGGCTCCTGCAACCGTCATGTCTCCCCTCCCTGCCTGCTTTTGTTCTGGCAGGGATCTCTCCCCCGGTTTTCATCTGCTGTGGTTATAGGGCTGCACTTCTGTCTGTCCCTCTGCCCAGCCACGGCTCAAGGGTCAACACAGCAATGAGGGTGAGCATCCTTTGGGGCCACCTCTGACTTTTTGGTCTTACTCTTGTTCCCACAGGGAGAAAATGCTTGTGAGTAGTTTGACTCCCAGGTGGGATTGATGGGCCCTCTGGCTTATGACTCACTGGCTGTGTCCTGCTGTTAGGCAGGGTCCTGCCTCAGCCACCTTCTCTGAATACAGGGTAAGGAGGGAGGGCACTTCCCAGCCTTGCTCAGCCTGATCTTCCCTTGTTTACCTACCCATCAACACCAAGATCACGCAGGGCCTGGGCTCTATACACAGAAGAGAAAGGGATAGGCAACAAGCTTGGCTGGTCTCTTACACACACCATGTTGTCTCTTTTCTCCATGTCACAAAGGATCTCTGAAAGAAGGTGCTGGAGTCCAACCTCCTCAGGGGTATCTTTCTTTGTGGTGGGGAGACAGGGCAGTTGCCCACTGGTATCTGAGAGCAGGACATTGTAATGAACATCAGGGACAAACACCCTCCAAGTCTGTTGGCGAGAGAAAGGATGATCACATAGCTAATTAAGGTCTCAACTGTTTTGGCAGCTGCATTCCTCTCTGCTTCCTGTCTAGTCAGGTATTTTCCCAGGTGCCTTCTCCCAGCCCATCTCTGCTAATGGAGGAACTCTCCTAACCAGGACAAGAGGAAATCTGTTCAATGCTCAGAGTCTAGGAGGAGAAATCTGAGCTGAAGGTCTAGATTTTGGTTTGAAGGCATTTTTTAAAGCCCATTTCCACTGTGTCCTGGAGGTAGGTGTTAAGGCAGGGTTTTTAAGTGATCCTTGAGGATGTGACATCTCCATGCTGTGTCCTTCCACCATCACCCATGTGGTGCCGTGAGGAAGGGGACACAGGCAAAAGGATTTCAAAGGTTTATGGGGCGTACCCTCACTCCACACAACCACAATCACAGGACAAGTCCCCAAACCATGACAAGTGCAGGAGGCCTCATCCCCCACCTTTACCTCATAAATATCTCCCCATCTGCAGCTCCTACATGCCAGAACCTGGCCCTTGACCAGGGCCACAGCCCTGGTGCAGGTCCTGTTACCACACCCACCGCCGCACCTCCTGGGACAGGGTATTCAGGAACTGCTCCAACACCATCAGACCCATGGCCTGGCTCTGCAGTCCCAGCCAGTGCTGGGGCAGCTCCTGCAAACTGCCTCCAGACACATGAAGCCCTAACCCATGAAGTTGAATGATGAACCTGGCCTCTAGCTCTTAACCGCACCCCAAAGTTCAAATTCTAACCCTCTCTAAATCCTAATCCTAAATCTAACCCTTACCCCCAAAACCCTAAACCCTAATCTGATTTTTAATTCCTAATCCTTAAACTACCAACATTAACCCAAATCCCAAACCTGACCCCAAGCCCAAACCCAAACCCCTAATTCTAACCTCAGCCTGAACCCTAACCCTTGACCGAATCCCAAATGATAACTTCACCACTTAACATCCTAACCATATTCCCTAATCCTAAACCCCTAACTCCAAACCCTCCTCCTAGCCCAGAGAAGTTGTGGAGTACCCATCCTTGGAGATACTTGAAAACCCTCATGTGCTGAATCTAAACCATAGCTCTAATTCTATCCTCCTAATTCTTCTATTCTTCTATCAAAGGGCACAGTTCCAAGATATGTTATTGTACTTTTTTTTAATCTTAACCACACAAAGAAAGCCAAGTAGGTCAGAAAACAGTTATCCCCCCTTTACAGAGATTTTCTCTCCCCCTCCCCAGTCTTCCTTCCCATAGCTTCTGACAAAGGCACATATACTGCTGGATTAGGCTCTCAAAGAACATGCTGGCTGCAGAGCCAAAAACAGTGAAATCATTAAGTAACAGTAGAACATAAACATTAAGAACAAGCCACACATCTGCAATTTCGTGTAGTGATAGCATGATGCATTGAGCAACAAATGTCATAACTGCATCTTAGCTGGGAAACATTCCAGCATCATCAGTAATGACAGCTAAGGAACAACTTGTTTTCCATAATGTCTATTAAAAAAATATCCAAAAACTCTGCTTACAAATATCCAGGATTATTACTGTGAATGTACTATGTACATGTCCTTTTCCTTATGTACATCAGGAAGATTCTGTACAGTGTGTATAGCAGCTTGCAGCAACACTGCTGGCAGCTACAACTTCTCGATGATTTCTTTAATACGTCAGCTGCACTTACAAAAATTCTTTACTTTCCTAAGAACTAAAAATAGGGGTTTTTTTCTGTATGTCAGGCGATAATATAAATGCAGTTTTACATGTAACTGACCCACAAAACTGCAGGGAACTGAGGAGTTATAACAGGTCCAGGACAGGTTCAACAGTCTTAAAAAAACCCTTTGCCTTCCTCAGTCCAAAGGGGCAGCAGAGTCATGAGACATCATGCTCATAATAATCCTATGGAGAACTGAGCAATGTTTGCCAATACCCAGGTTGTGATTCCTCGCAGAAGCTCTAAGACTGCAGACATGTACATGCCAGTGGGACCTGGTGTATAAGCCGACCTGGCACAATGTTGCCACCTACTCTAAACATGATCGCTCACTCTCTCAAGCTCCATTGACAATACTGGCTAAATCTCCCTTGACTTAGATGAAAGCCTAGACACTTTGTTCAGCATACATACGTATGTCACAGAAGCTTAAATATAAGCAAGTCCACTCTGAAGTCTTGTTACAGATCTGCAAGTTCTTCCTCCTGCACAGGAAAAACATGCCCAACTATGGCAGAGGCACTCTGCTTAACTTTCCTGCATTCTTCTTACCTTTTGGTTCTCTCTCCAGATTCAGAGGAGCTTCTGATTGCGACCTCACCTAATGTTAGTGAGCAAGATACAGTTTGCTCAGTTTCTATCCATGCTACATCACTCTTCCCATCGTGTACAAAGACACAGAGTTGTTTGTGGCAGCAATGATCTAGAGTTACCAACTTCACTCCAGTATTCACAAAACCAGCAGAATTCACAAGCCACCTTGCTGAGTTGTTTGGTTTGCTTCTTAGGTTTTCTCCCCACGAATAAAAAGAAAGACCAATAAAGGATGTCTGAAGCAACAATACTAGGATCATCTTCACATAATTTATTCAGTTGTACGACGGCGGAGTACTAGGACAACGACTGTAAAAAAGATTTGGTCTCTCAAGTAAGTCTTCTGCTTTGGGAAACTACTCAGCATATTTTCTCTGGTTACAGAAGCTGCTCCTAAGCTGTTGACTTGTTTGGTAAAGAGTTCTTTGATCACAGAAAACTGCAAACAGCAGCATTACTGACAGCGCAGCTGGGAACAGATTTGTCACTATCAACCTTAAAGACTGATTTTTCTTTTAGCTCTTGGAATCTTATGAATAAAGCTACTGCTGTAGAGACTACCAAATCCAAGCACATCTGGTACAGACAAACGTGCTGGTATTTATGATCTAATACCATGACAAGAACAGTGGAAGTTACATTCTTTTGATAGTTCTCTACATTGGTAACAGTTTGAAGCTGGTTTGTACATGTCAGAAATTCTCCACACTCCATCATCCAGTTCTGCTAGTGCTCTTCAGAAATTTAGCATCACTTTTAGTCCATTGCAAAGTGACAATCTGGGGCACAGAATAAGGAAGAAATTTGTGCCCTGAAACTTGGCCTTTAAATTTTAGGAAGTCAAGTCTAATACTGCCACCCAGATCCAGTTTTTCTGACCCTGCCCTGCATGTGGCTGAGCTTCAATATTTGTGCAGGAACATGCACTCAGCTACACAAATACAGCAGTGTCTTTCTGTTCCTACTTCCATATGTGTGTTTGTGGACATTTTGTTTCTTTTAAAGAATGCTGTCTCTCCTTTCTGGTGTGGGCACACCCTTCTGTCTATTGGCACAGTGCTTTCTCCCAGCTTGATTTATACGCTATGCCGACGGTTGTTGATCATGGCCACAATGTGTGACAGGTCCAAACTTTTCATCATAACCTCCATGAACTCCTCGTCTTTCCTTGCTCCCTCCACAAATTCATCCAGAGAAAGTTCACCTGTGTCAGACAAACAGAAGGCATCAGAATCATGCCAATCCACATTAGGACAGGAAAAGTAGCACAGTAATCTAACCTTAGAGACCGCTTACTATACATGCACTGTTCTAAAGCACAAAGAGACCTCAGAGAGTCTTATTTAAGCTTATATGAAACTTCCCTGATACCAGGCAACTCCAGCTTACTTTTTTTCCCCACACAAGGGAAAGGGTACATAAGAAAGTAGAGAGGATGTGCGTAGCTAAGGAGTGGGATCATAGCTTCCTATAAATGAGGCTGGATTAGCCACCTCCTTTTTGGCCTAACCTTTCTGTCCTGGTTTCAGCTGGGATAGAGTTAATTTTCTTCCTAGTAGCTGGCATAGCACTGTGTTTTGGATGTAGGATGAGAATAATGTTGATAACACCCTGATGGTTCAGTTGTTGCTGAGCAGGGCTTACACCAGGCAAGGACTTTTTCAGCTTCCCCTGCTCTGCCAGGGGCACAATTAGCTGGGAGAGGGCACAGCCAGGACCGCTGACCCCAAATGGCCAAAGGAATATGCCATACCTCCAGCCAACTGGAGGGAGTTTGGTGGGGGGCAGCGATCGCTGCTCAGGGACCTGGTCGTCAGTCAGCGGGTGGTGAGCAGTTGCATCACTTGTTTTTCCTGGGTTTTGTTTCTCTCTCTCTCTGGTTTTCCTTTTCCTTTTCCTTACAATATAATAATAAAGCCCGTGAGTTTTCTTACTTTTACTCTTCTGATTCTTTCCCTCATCGCACCAGGGGAGAGGGTGAGCAAGCATCTGGGTGTTGCTTGGTTGCCAACTGGGGCTAAACCACAACAGTCCTTTTTTGCACCCAACATGGGGCATGAAGGGTTTGAGATAATAACAGATTAAGCAGAGCTTATTAAGGAATTTACATCTGTTAACAATTGTGGGTCACGATATTGATCCATCTGTTCTTGATCTTAGTTTATCTGATCTGCACCATGCTCTTTTTTTTGCTGTACATGTTAAAGTTTGGTGTTGGGTTTTGCAGTTTGCTGTGCTCTGCAGTAATTATTGATGCTTTGCCTGGGAGATTTGTTATTAAACCACTGGCCTTGAGCTTCATCTGGGTTTTGTACTGAAGCCATTACTGTACTTTGGGTACCACCTCACGGAGACAATTAGCAATTATATTACTTCTTCTGAGAGGTTTTTATTGAGGAAATACAGAATGGCACCTTTGCTACCTTCTTCTATGATGTTTCCTCCTTCATTACAGCAGCTTTTCGATATCTTGAACATCCTTGGATAGTTAAGATACATCTATTGGTACTTCTTGGGAATATTGTTTTGGTTTTGTTTAAGGTTAATAAGCAATTTAAGAATATCATCCAGAGATCTACCCCAAGGGTGGATAGTTATGAGTGGCAGGGTGTGTGGGATAGCATGGGCAAATGTCTAAGACAGTGGGAATCTCCAGTGCTTTGGAACTTCACCCCTGAACAAAAGCAGAATGCGGAAAAATTAGTAGAAGATTTGGAAAAAATATGTTGTGACCCTGGCAACTCCAGAGAGACACAAATCACTGCAACGTGCTGGGGCCTCGCCCATGCCTACCGAGCCCTTTCAACACTATTCAGAACCCTCAAGGGGAAGAGAAGGTCTCTGGATCTGACAACAAAACGACAGGCACTGCAGCTACTCCAACCCTAGACTAATATAATGAATGCTTATCACAAATTTGTTTTAACATGCTCTGGTCAGATATGCCATTATCTCGAACCCTTTGGGCCCCTAAAGGACTGTTGTGGTTTAACCCGGCAGGCAGCTAAACACCACATAGTCATTCGCTCACTCCTGCTCTCCCCAGTAGGATGGGGGAGAGAATCAGAAAAAAAGTAAAATCCATGAGTTGAGGTAAAGACAGTTTAACAGTAGAGGATAACAACAACAACAACAACAACAATAACAATAATAATAACAATAACAGAATATATAAAACAAGTGATGCACAACGCAATTGCTCACCACCCACTGACTGATGAACAGCCTGTGCCCAAGCAGCGATCGCTCTCCCTGAGCATGACACCATATGGTATGGAATAGCCCTTGGGCCAGCTGGGGTCAGCAGTCCTGGCTGTGCTCCCTCCCCGCTTCTCATGCACCTGTCAGCGCAGGGGGAGCTGAAAAGTCCTTGACTGGTGTAAGCCCTGCTCAGCAACAACTGAACCATCAGGGTGTTATTAACATTATTCTAGTACTAAGTCTAAAACACAGTGCTATGCCAGCTACTAGGAAGAAAATTAACTCTATCCCAGCCAAAACCAATGTCAGCCCACAAGTTTTCTTACTTTTACTCTTCCAGTTCTCTCCTCCAACCCACTGAGGCAGGGGTGAAGGTGATTGAGCGGCTGTGTGGTGCTTGGTTGCCAACTGACACTAAACCACAACACTGTCATAGTCCTAACCTGCCCCATACTTGCTGGTCTTTATGTTTAAAAGAAGTAACAGAAGGAAGCTGTGACAGGCAGAAATAGGCTCTCTATCCTAGGCCAAAAAACCTTTGCGCACAGAACACAGCTGAGAGTACAGGGAACAGATCCTTTCATACTGATTATGTATGATGCAAGGAGAAAAATGACTTGGCAAAATTCTTGGAGAATGCATTACTGGATGAGAATTCATGTAACAAGCAAATATAAAATAAAGAGGCATAAAGTTCAATCAAGAAAGTAAGACATGGATGTCTATAGCACAGAGACCATCTGAGTTGGATGACAAAGACAGAAACCTTACCATCTCCATTCACATCAATTTTGTTGAAGACTCGGTTGGTGAACTCTTCTGCACTAGTTTCATGGTCACCACCATTAATAGCTCGAATAGCCTAAAAGAAAAGAGCAAGAATAGGAAGCTGCCTAATAGCTCCGAAAATGATAGGCTGATACCACTGCAGCCTGTCAGCGTAGATTCAGAACAAGACAGTCATGCCTGGTACCTTCCCCATACAAATGAACCAGCATCATAGGAAAACACAGCAGAAATCATCAGGCCTTACAGTTGGCACTGAAGGGTGCAAAAGTTATGGAGCATGGAATGAGCAGTGAAACCCAGAGGATCACCCTAAATCTGCCTAAGTAGAGGTTAAGCAGTGCAGAAATGGCAGAATCAGGATCCACCTAATTGATCCACTTTCTAGTACCCTGCGGTCCACTAAGCCCAATAAACACTGTCAAACACCCTTTGCATTTTACATTATTAAATTCCTTTGTTATATGCTATGATCATTTATTTCTATTCTTGCTTTCTCTATTTCTATTTGTATACTGCTTCGTGTATGCCCTGCTTCTCCCTAAAGCTCACTGGAAATTCATTTTCAGCTTCAGAAAGTTTAAGCATTGTTCACTACTGTTCACTACAGTTAATCTTACTCATAACCACATAGTGCAGCGTTCTCTTTTCTTTCCATGCTTAACTGTTTCTTTTGTTAAAGGATGTCCATGAAATATGTGATTCCAGAGCCCTCACATTGATTCTAAGACTATTCATTTTCTAGATTTTACCTTCTGATATTTGGTAAGTATCCTCATTCTTTTTCAAATCCCATTTTATGGCATACTAAAACTAAGTTTCACCTCAGCAACTTCCTAAGGCTGCCAAAAAAGACAAATGAGAACGCATTACTAACATCTTATTAGTGGTATTATTTGTAGACAGCTCAGGCTTCAAATCTTTATCAAATAATTTTCTGACCTTTCTTATTCAGAAATGTAAATTATTTAGGGTCATTGAATCTTTCCTGCATCTTTCTAGTTTCCCAGTCTCTGCAGAATAATCTGAATTTCCAGCATAATTAATCCTGAGATATTCATAAGGTCATGTTTATGCATGTAATTCCAATACCTTCCACAATAGCTATTTGCATACAATATTTTCCATTGACAGTCATTCTCCTTCAAACTATTTGCCAGAGTCAGAAATGTTTCATTACATTGACATTAGTAGCTAAAGTCTTATTTGTGTGGTGGAATTTAAGGAAAGAGGAAAGAACACAGACCCCTGGAGACTCACCTTAATGATGTTGAGCAATTCATGTCGATCAATGCAGCCATTGCCATCTACATCATAAAGCTTGAAATACCACCGCAATTTCTGCTCCATCTTCCCACGGAGAACGAGGCTGAGGGCAGCCACATATTCCATGAAGTCAATATATCCATCCTGTGGGAAAACAAAAAACAAACTGTGACAGGAACAAATTGAGGGAGTTATGGTTCTGGAGCTGTTTTACCTTATTACTCTTTAGATTCACAGCTAAAAGAGAAAGAAATACAGATGGTACAGCAGCTTGGACTTAGGAGAAAGCTTTCGTGTACGCACACACTATTTCTCTGGCCAGCTTTAGAATCTCCTAAATACCTGGATTCCTAAAGTTATGATCTGTTACATGTCTAGGATACTCTGTGCTCGCCACCTGCAGAGATGCAACCTGTCACTCCTCTTGGCCAGTGTAAATGACCCCCTCTCTGTCCACCAGAGCTGACTGCCTATGGCCTGCTGGGAGAGAAAATTGATCCAGAGCCCTGGCTGCAAGAAAAGTGGAAGGTAATTCTACCTTGGGTTTTCTGTACTAGTCTGCTTTGTCTTTGTGGGAAACTACTGCTATTTCAGTAAGCCATGGATCTCTTTTCCATTCTCTGAAAAAAAAGTGACTGAAGATATTTTTAAAATACATAGAACATGATTTGACAGCTGGAAAAATTCTTCTGAATTTAGATTTTCAAACATTCAATTTCTTGAAACTACAAAGAAACTCAAAAATCTCTTGTTTCCTCTGCAAGAAAAATGTCAGACAGTAAAGGTTCATAATCCCTGGATTTAATACTGATTAAAATTTGAAGTGGTTAAAAAGAAATTACAAATAAAGTGCATATCTCTGCCCAAGATTCTGAATAACTACTTCAAAAAATTACAAAAGAGCAAAAAAATGAAGCTTTCATTTATTGAGGTATTTAAACAAAGTCAGATGCCTTTCTCGAATGGATGTAAATAAATATAAGTAAGACGTGAATGGAGGTGGACTAGCAGAGCACTCTGTTCTACAGCAAGGATCACAGCATTTTAAAATATTAATTCAGGATCATTGTAGTACTCCCCTTATGTGAGTTTTTCATAACTTCATTGAGCAAAGTCACAGAAAACAAGGATAACCAGTTCTAAAAGTGGGAAGGAGGGCATGATTGCAATTTATAAAACAACTGTGTTGAAAATGTATCCTCTTTGTCCTTAGCAGAGTTCTCAGTATCTGAAGGTCCAGAGGGCAGATGATTCCATCCAGCATCAATTTCTGTATTACTAGAGAGTGGCTCTTCCTCTGGGTGCTCTTGTTCCTTGCCCTTGTTTATAAAAGGAGCTTAGATTAAGTGGCTAACTATTAACAGGCTAAGATTAACGGATGTAGGTCCATCTCCACTAGTTGCCACACTTTTAATTCATTCTCCTTGAGATCACTATGTCTTTACTTAGAAGACAGCTTTTTATCTTTGCATTGCCAAATTGGAATTTGAGAGTCTTCTTAAAACACTTTACTGCATAACACGGGGCTCACAGGAGAACTTCCTGTGTAGCATAACATCCTTGAACAAATTTTAAAGTCCTTTAACATCCCACAAAATGAGAGAGGTAAACGGAAAGACTTGTGCAAGAACTGTATGCATGTTGGTTTAGTTTATAAAACTGCTTCATGGCCTCACTGGAAACAGCCTCAAGTTGTGCCAGGAGAGGTTTAGATTAGATATTACGAAAAATTGCTTTACCGAAAGGGTTGTCAAGCAGTGGAAGGGGCTGCTCAGGGAAGTGGTTGAGTCCCCATCTGTGGAGGTATTTAAAAGACGTGTAGATGTGGTGCTTAGGGACGGGGTTTAGTGGTGGGATGGCAGGGTTAGGGTAACAGTTGGACTTGATGATCTTAAAGGCCTTTTCCAACCTAAAGGATTCTGTGATTCTATGATTCTCATTACTATCATCATCCTGGGCACAGAGAACTTTAGGACGAGAAAGGATATTCTTTGAGATCTGCAGTCATTTCCAGTCATTACATCCACCTCAGCTACCCTAATGGAGCCTGGCTGCTCCTCTCTTACCTTTAAGAACTTTGTAATATTCTGTAGCATTCCTTAACTCCTTATGCCTTCTCACATGTTGTCCAAACCAATGTTCTTTGTTCAGTCCCTAGGCTTTCCTTCTTCAAAATTGCCCCTGTGATTTCCCACCTGTTTCACATGTCTCTGTGACTAGTTCCTCCTTTACTCACAGACATTTGCTCCAGCCGTCTCAGAACCTTGAAGCAGAGAGCAAAGCTGAATTTTCCCAGGCTGTCATAAAACCAAATTTCTCTTTCACTGAGGTTACAGGCCTAAAAGTATAGGCTTAAGTATATATGGATAAAAATCAGGCAAAAGTGAGGGGCATTGCGTGCTTAAAGGAATTAGGGGGGCTACTGTTTCTTACCTTAGAGACAGCCAGTGGTCGCCTGTCACAGTGAGGAATATACCTGCCTCCTACCTACTGCTATATGCCAAACCTCCTAAGCACTGAGGAGGGCCACATAGATTGTCTGCCCATGCAGTATTACTTTTAGCTGCCAAATACCTGGAAATTGCTTCCTCTGTGAATGTTATAATGATTTCTATTGTGTTTGATTCCTGTAGTCTCTATTATCTAATACAGATATATTTTTGAATAATAAGAACAAGAACATATAAAAATAATAATGAAATCTCCTTTCATTAGTGTTTTGCTAGTCAAACAAGGCCATGTCAATTAAAACACAATACAGAAGTCTCAAAATTTAAAGATGAACTTGCACAAGGTAGTTGGATGACAAAGTATTATTATCTATGGTTATATTATCTATGTCATTATCTATGCATATTAATTTGCTCCTTGCATTTAGCTGCTTTACATTAGTATCCCTCAGCAGCTTTCCACACCAATGTTTGTAAGAGAAAACCAAGGACTCTATAGAAGTGCAGGAGTTGGTTTGCTTTTAAGCAGTATGAGACAGTTAATTTCCTTGCCAGAGAACTCACCTTGTTCATATCAAACGTGCGGAACATCTGCTCAATGTACTCATTGGCCTCTGGATCCAGCCCTCGAAGCCCAAAGAACTGTTTAAATTCATGTTCCGTCAGCTGTCCAGAAGGACACTCTGTCATGAACTTTTTGTACCAGTGGTGGATCTCAACAGCCTGCAGATCATCCACTGTGGAGCTGCTATTGTTCCCCATGCGTATGAGCGGTCAGAAGAACGATGCTACAGGAATGATCCTCTTCCTCCTGTTGCTCTCACAGTACTGCCCGTCTGCTCATGTCCACGTTCAACATTAGTGTCAGGTAAGTGAGGGATCTAACTTTCCACAAGCCAATTATAAATGTTAATCTGCTTAGAGGCTGATTTACAAACCTGAAAGTTTCAGTGATACAAACAGTCTTGGAATGGAAAGGAGGTGCAAGATAATCTAGCAAATCACTGCTATTTCAGGAGCCAAATCAGAAAGGGTGAGAAGGTTAATCAGACACTGGCATCAGGAGTTATACTGGTTATACACACTTTTAACCTGGTTATATACACTTTTAACCTTGATATAATTGTACATGAAGATAAGAGGAAAGGGCTACAGGATGTGGGATTTGAGGTGAAGTAAAGATCTGCTCCTCTAACTGAATTTGAGAGTCTGTTTTCTTAAATAGAAATTTTGGATAACTTGGTGTATAGAACCAGAAAGTGTTACAGTAGTAGCCCATCATAAATGTTAGGGCATGTGGAAAAAAGCTCATCGCCACACACACAAAGGGGCATAGAGGAACAATGGCAGGTGGCGGAACCCAAATAATCCCCTGATCTGTGAACGACTATAGACATGCAATCAACCTATAAAAGGCTCATCCGCATAAACAAGAAGGAGCAAAAGGAGACAACCACAGACTGGGGAACCCAAATAACCCAGTAAGAGAAATGAAGCCCCTGACCCAGCTCCTTCGAAGGCTGTCAGAGGGGAGCCATCAGCTCCATGGGCCTGGAGGTGACACCCACCACAGTGAGTCAATGGGAGAGGTTGTCAGAGTACCTTACAGACTGAGTGGGGTTACTGCCTAGGGGTATGGAAAACATTGTGGGGTGCAGGGGAAGAGCATTTGGGGATGCACAAGACTTATAATGGGATGTTTAGGGGAGGAACTTTCCTGGTTTCAGTTGGGATAGAGTTAATTTTCTTCCTAGTAGCTGACATAGTGCTGTGGTTTGGATTTTGTATGGGAAGTTGATAACACACTGATGTTTTAATTGTTGCTAATAAGTACTTACACCAGGCAAGGACTTTTTCAGCTTCCCCTGTTCTGTCAGGTGCACAAGAAGCTGGAAGGGGGCACAGCCAGGACAGCCGACCCCAACTGGCCAAAAGGGTATTCCATACCATATGACATCATGCTCAGTATAGAAACTGGCGGGGGGGAGTTGGCTGTGGGGGAATGATCACTGCTCAAGGATGGGCTGGTCATCGGTCAGCGAGTGGTGAGCAATTGCAGTCTGCATCACTTATCTTGTATATTCTTTTATCATCAGCATCATCATTATTATTGTTGTTGTTATTGTTACTGTCATTATTTTCCTCTGCTGTTTTATTAAGCTGTCTTTTCCTCAACCCACGGATTTTACTTTTTTTCTGATTCTCTCCCCCATCCTACTGGGGAGAGCGGGAGTGAGCGAATGACTGTGTGGTGTTTAGCTGCCTGCCGGGTTAAACCACAACAGTCCTTTAGGGGCCCAAAGGGTTCAAGATAATGGCATATCTGATCAGAGCATGTTAAAACAAATTTGTGATAAGCATTCATTATATTAGTGTAAGAGTTGCTGGTTGCAGGGTTGATTTATTCGCTCTCAGAGTTGTACTGTGTAACACCTTACCTGCTGTATGCACTCCCTGTGGTGCTATTTATCACCTCTGGCAGGTGGATTAAAGTTATTGCTTTGCTGTACTGTGTAACACTAGTTTATGGTATGATATAGTCATCGGTCATGAAATTGTACTCAGCAGCGCCGTCATACCCGTACTTTGGGAGAAAAGGAGCCTTCTCTAGGCTAAACAACCCCAACTCTCTCAGCCTGTCCTCGTAAGGGAGGTACTCCAGCCCCCTGATCATCTTTTGTGGCGCTCCTCTGGATCTGCTTGAGCAGGTCCATGCCTTTCTTATGCTGGGGCACCCAGAGCTGAACATAGTACTCCAGGTAGGATCTCACAAAAGCATTGCAGAGTGAGAGAAACACCTCCCTCAATACGATCACCATGCTTCTTTTGATGCAACCCAGGATACAGTTGGCTTTCTGGGCTGTGAGTGCATGTTGCTGGCCTGTATCAGTTTTTCATCCACCAATACACCCAAGTCCTTCTCCACAGGGCTGCCCCTCAATCCACTCGTTACCTCGAATCATAGAATCATTTAGGTTGGAAAAGACCTTTAAGCTCCCCCAACCCAACCGTTACCCTAACCCTGCCATCCCACGCCCAAACCCTGTCTTGGGAGAAGAGACCAACACCCGCCTGGCTACACCCTCCTTTCAGGTAGGTGTAGAGGGGGATAAGGTCTCCTCTCAGCCTCCTCTTCTCCAGGCTGAACACCCCCAGTTCCCTCAGCTGCTCCTTGTAAGACTTGTGCTCCGGACCCTTCACCAGCTTTGTCCACCAGCTCTGGACATGTTCCAGCAATGCAACAGCTTTCTTGTAGTGAGGGACCCAAAACTGAACACAGTATTCAAGGGGCGGCCCCCCCAGTGCCCAGGACAGGGGCACGGTCACTGCCCTGCTCCTGCTGGCCACACTATTCCTGATACAAGCCAGGATGCCATTGGCCTTCTTGGCCACCTGGGCACACTGCTGGCTCATATTCAGCCGCCTGGTGACCAACACCCCAAGGTCCTTTTCCGCCGGGCAGCTTTCCAGCCACTCTTCCCCAAGCCTGGAGCGTTGCATGGGGTTGTTGTGACCTGTATCCATGTTTGGGATTGCCCCAACCCAGGTGCAGGACCTTGCTCTTGGCCTTGTTGAACTTCATGAGGTTGCATGGGCCCACCTCTCTAGCCTGTCAATGTCCCTCTGGATGTTATCCCTTCCCTCTAGAGTATCAACCACACCACTTCACATATATATGTAAAGCCAAGATTTTATTGTTAGTAAAATACAAGTTTTAACAGTCTAGTTCAAGAGTCATTATTCTTCTAATTAATTAGATCTAATTACAGAAAAGCAAAGAAAAATAATGTAGGTCTAGTACTTATGTACAGGAAAAAAGTTGCACTGATAGCAATAATACAATTAATATTGCAACACACACACACTTGGTTTCTGTGCCTTTTCTGGTGTTACACTCACCTGACTGCTGCTCCTCTGGATATTAAGATCTGTGTTTCACTCTGATGTTTGCAGTGGCAGGGTGTCATGGCAACTTGTCAGCATCTGGAATCCTTCACTGAGAGGAATGTGATGTTCTTGTGAGTGGTTTCCTCATCCTCTCTTCTTTTTTTTTTTTTCTCCTTTCTTCTCTTTCCTTCCACTTAGGCTCACATACATATGTTTGCTAACATAAATTCACACCTTTCTCTTTCTTTTTACATTTACATTTGAATTTACTATATATGGTGCCCCATATATATCTTAGATATGTTTACTTTGTTACCCCTAAAAGCTGTTTTGTCCAGCTCTGGGTCTGCATTTTTTAAACTATTTAGTTTAAAAATTGTTTAAAAATGGTTTAATTAAAAGTTAGTTGTTTATAACCATGGGGTCTCCAGCACAAAGCCTGGGCCCCATCTCTTATCATCCCATGTCTGTTCTCATCTATGCCAAATCCTGTGTCTCCACTTTTCAAGACCTCAGCCGTTCTACCAGGCCTGTATTTCTCTGCTCTACACCACTGTGTTAGAGCTGTAAATATCTCATTCTACTCAGAATAACTGCTGGCTAATACTACCTATATAAAACCATGGTTGTGCCACACAAGAATATATAAGTAAAATAAATCAGCCATAGACACCTGATAATTAGAGAAATTTCTCTCACAGCTAAACCAAGTGTAACAAAGCTGCAGGCAGGTCATGAAAAACTGAGAGCAGGCCTGGTAAGCCTTAGTCCTGAGGCCTTGCAAACTCAGTACAGAGCCTATGGCAATAGCCAATGACAGGACTGCATGGTCGTATCTGAAGCAAGAATATGAGTGCAATCGAATGTATATGCTAACACACGATGAAGACAGACGGGAGGTGAGGGAGGTTGCACTTCTCAGACTTCATAAAGTCTTCATGAACTTCATGAAGTTCAAAAAAGCCAAGTGCAAGGCCCTACACCTGGGCTGTGGCAATCCCCAGTACCATCACAGACAAGGAGGTGAATGGATTGAGAGGAGGCCTGAGGAGAATGACTCGGGGATCCTGGTAAATGAAAAATTGGACAGGAGCCGGCAATGCACAGTTGCAGCCCAGAAAGCCAGCCATATCCTGGGCTGCATCAAAAGGAGCATGGGCAGCAGGTCGAGAGAGATGATTCTCACCCTCTGCTCTGCTCTTGTGAGAATCCGTCTGGAGTATTGTGTCCAGCTGCCCAGGGACCCTCAGTACAAGAAGGACGTGGACCTGTCAGAAGTAGATCCAGAGGAGGCCATGGAGGCAAGTCAGAGGGCTGGAACACCTCTCCTACAAAGAAAGGCTGAGAGAGTTGACGTTGTTCAGCCCAAAGAAGGCTCCAGGGACACCCTACTGCAACTTTTCAGTATATAAAGGGGGCTTAGAAGAAAGACAAAGACGTTTCTTTACCAAGGCCTGTAGTGACAGGCCAAGGGTTTTAAACTGAAAAAGCACAGGCTTGGATTAGACAGCTCTAAAAGCACTCGAGGTCAGAATGGATAGGGCTCTGAGCGACCTAATCTGGTGCAAGCTGTCCCAGCCCGCGGCAGGGGGCTGACTGGATGACCCTTACAGGTCCGCTCCCACCCAAACCATTCTGTGACCCCGCAGCACTCAC
>NW_009258282.1:18634-19005 GCF_000687185.1 Egretta garzetta
CGCGCAGCCCCCGCCGCCCCGCGCGCAGCAGGCGCCCTATCCCAGCCACCATCTCACCGCAACCCCCAGCGCGTTTCAGAAAGCCTTGGCTGATTGGTTGTTACCCTGTCATGGGGCGGGTCCCCAAGCCCTACTCGGGATTGGTGATTTTGTGCCATGTGTCAGGATAACCATAGCGCCGAGGCGACCGCTTCGCAGCAATTAGCTGATGGTCACGTCTATTTTCGTGTCTCCGTAGCTGACTGGCTGTCCTCCCGCAGGGAGGCGGGGCCACGCGGTAGACGGAAGCGGCCGCGGCGTGTTCCGGTGCTGAGGTGGCGGGGGGTGGGGTTGGTTTTCCAGCAGCGGCTCCCCCGCCGGGGTCGGCGGGG
>NW_009258282.1:19202-36215 GCF_000687185.1 Egretta garzetta
CGGCTGTCTGACCGCGGTGCCCAGATGTAACCGGCAGCGGAACCCGGCCTGGGGAGGTTTCTGTCTTGTGAGGCCCGCCGGAGCCATTGTGGTCAACTTCGCTGTCGTCCGTGAACCTGCGGGACTGCCGGGGCAACCGTGCACTCCGGTAGCTGCATCGGTGTTGGCTTCTCCTTCCCTTGCTGGAAGGCTGTTGCTAGCTCCTGAGGCCTGGGATCATGGGTGACAGCGGTGGTCGAGATCTGTTGCTCTTCTTTGATCCTTGTCCCTTTCAGAGCTCCTCTGCACGGTGTGAGAGGCTTGGTCCAGGGCTTGTGTACAGCAGCAATGCCTTCAATGCCTGTTTGCCTTCAAAAGAAGGGAAATACAAGAATTAAGCCTATAATAAACTTATAGTAGAATAAATTAGGGAAAAAACCACTATCGAGTCTTTCTTCCCTATGGCTGATACCTAGAGATAGAAATGCGTGGATTTATGCACTGCTTATAACTCATATGCAGACTGTCCTGTAATTAGTAATGGATTTAGGCTGTTTGGGTCTGTAAGGGAAGTATATTTCAGAGTAAAGGAGCCTTGTCTAGAATGCCGCTGATAGTCCTAGTGTTCAAAATAAACTCTTACAAGCAAAAGTTCATTAGTCATAGGAATGCTGAGAAAAACATTATTATCAACTGCAGGGAGAATGCAAACTATGCTGGCTTACATCATGAACGCAGCGTAGGTCTTTTGTGTTCTGTTATTAATTTAAAAAATGGAAATCCAAACTCAAGTCAGTATGACCCTGGAAGAGCAATAGTCTTGTCTCTGAGAGCAGTATTGTTTACTTTATTTGGGTGAGGCAGTGGAACACAGAATAACCTCTGTCCTTTGTGTTTGTCTGCTTCTGTTTATGAGGAAATTGGCCAGCATTGTATAATGCTTTCCTGCTAAAAAATCAGAAGTAAATACAAACTGCAAGCACCAGGGTATTCCTGCCACAAGTTTTTGAGGCTGATGCGTAAGACAGGTGCCACTTTCTGTGTGGACTGTTGGCTTTGGGATAGTATTTAAAGCGATGTTATGCTTGTGCCTGGATTTATTCTCAGGGAAGGTTCAAAGAAGACTGAGCTGTTTATATAATTGTAGAATCACTTTTCATTCCCCTTCACGTTCCTTGCCATGTTCAGCTCACATGAGAATATAATTTAAAAGCGAGTTCAAAGATGCGAATCTATAGGACTTGAGTTCAGGTTATTAAAGTCCATGCCTGTGCAAATAGGTGCAGACAGGCCTCAGTTCCTCTGTTTGCATTTTGAGGTGGCTAACTGTGAGCCAAGCCCAGCAAGGTATATTAGCTTGAATTCAGTATCAGATTCATGTAGCCAGCCTGGGCAAAGGCCAGGGAATCTTTTTTCAGCATAGTCCGTGTACACACGCTTGAAATTGTAATGCCTGTACCATGCAGATATGTGCTAGGCCCCATACATATTTCTGGTTACAATGGGTGTCTGCAGATGTCCAGATTCTACTTTTTGCCATATTTCTAATACCACTTCTAATAATTTATCTATTGGTTCTGTCAGTCCTAAGTCATGTTGTCTTACATTATTTCATGTCACATCTCAACCACGTATTGTGCATTTGTGACTTTAAGAAGCTGTGGCCTAATGGTCAATAGGAAGATCAGATCCATCCTCTTCAGATATTTGTGACAGTCAGAAAGAGGCATTTTTGCATTTGGATGTCTGTTTTCTAGAATGTGCTTTTACCGCTGTCAAGACAGCAGGTTCTGTTCCTCACTGGGGCATTGTGGGGGGAGTGGTTTACAAAACTCTAAATACTTTATTATTCTTATAATGAACCAGGGATTCCAGGTCCTTAAATGAGTCTTTTATATTACCATCTTGGTGAACAGTTGATGTTGACAGAAGAAGTTTCTCTAGCAGGAACTATAAAACTATTATTGTGGAATTCCATGCTTCAGTCTCACCCAGGGCCAGCTGAGTAGTAAGCAAAGTACTAGTACCTTTTTTCACTGGCTACTGTATTGATACAGAATGTGGACAGTCCTGGCTTTCTGACAGTATCCTTCTTGAGTAGTTGCATCCTCTAGAACTCTTTGCAAGAGACTGAGGCCTGGCTTCTTGCCTCATGCCTTTTTGCTTCACTAACTGCTTTTCAAGCATTAAGCTCATGCCATACAGCATAAGAAACCAGGGCACGTCTCAGCAAGAAGAGGAGAAATCCACTTTTCTGAACAGAGAAGACATTTCACCTTCTACCCTTTTTGCAAATGACTGACTGTAATAATCCCAGGGTGTACTGTATAGGATGAAGAACGGGGTTATTTCTTTACTGTTGGATAAATTATTTTCCTCTTTTTTTTTTTATCTCCTTTTTTTTTCTCTCTCCATCAAGAGTCTTGGTTCATGCAACCTGTCAGTACCCAAGAGACAAAAAAAGAATGACGTGAAGGACCTGTGTGTGACTGCTCTGACGTGGAAACCTCTTTACTACTCAGTAAGCAGACCTATGAGCTCCTTGGTACATAAAAGAGGTTGGTGTTCACATGCCCTTTTCTGCTATTGATACTCTAATGTGCATTGTGACATTTTCTACTTCTGCAAAATCATGTGGTTAGAAGGTGTGACTGCTGCAGAAAAATAATGCACTACTGCACTCTCCATTGTCAATATTTCAACACTTTAAGTGGCAATCTAAGAGATTAAAAGATTCCATTTGCTGGAGATAATTACTGTAAACTTGATCATATGGATAATGTGAGTTTCCATAGTTTCAGTTTGAAGCTTTTTTTACATTTGTACAAATTATTTTGCCATTTACAAGCATGGACTTATAATTGGGACAGATCTATAGCTTTTTGGTTAAGAGATACGTCAAGTGTCACATGTGACCTTTCTTCAAAGAATATTAGAATGATTTAGGTCTTAAGGGACCTTGGGAGTTCATTTGTCAAACCCTTTGTTCTTAGCATGGCTAACTTCAAAGTTAGATCAGGTTGCTATGAGCCTATTCCAGTATTTATCTTCCCTGTGCTCTTCTTTTTTTGATCAAAATTTCTTACGCTGCAACTTGTGTCCACTGCCTCATGTTGATCTGCTGTGCATCTCATAAGAAGTGTCTGGCTCTGTCTTTAGCTACCTAATAAGCGATTATGGAGAAGGCAGCAATTACATCCCCTTCCTTACCTGCCATTCTCAAGGCTGAACAAGGCCAGCATTCTTAGCTTCTCCATATGTCTTGTAATCCAACTCCCAGTCATCCTGGGGGCTTTCTGCTGCACTTGCTTCAGTTTGTCCCTGTGATTTTTGTGTGTCAGGGAGATTGAAAGTGGACACTGTACTTCAAATGTAGTCTTAGAAGGGCTGAATAGAAAGGAATAATTGCTTCCCTCAACCTGCTGGCTGCAGTCTTACTAGTACAACTCAGTATATAGTTGACCACCTCTTCTGTGAGAGCACCCTGCTGACTCATGTTGAACTTATCCACCAGCATCCCTAGGTTGTCTTCTCCAACACAGCTTTACAGCCAGTTGGTCCCCAGCCTATACTACTGCATATGTTTGTTCCATCACAGGTGTAGGGCTCTGTATTTGCCTTTTCTGGACGTCGTGGTGTTTCTACCCGCCTGTTTCTCAAGCCTGTTGATATCCTTCTGGTGGGCAGCTCTGTACTTTGGCTTATCAACTGCTTATTAGAATTTGGTGAACTTATTGAGGTGGATTGTATCCCCTTGTCTGGGTTAATAATGGAGAACTTAATCTGCCACTCCCCAAAATGGCAAATTATGTGTTGCTGGCTGATACTGGTGCATTTTTCTGGTTCTTCATCTCCACTTGGCGGATCAGTTTGGCTCCTGAATTTCAAGGAAAGGAAAGAAGATATGCTAAGCAGCAGCATGGGAATATATGCCCTCTCCAGACTATTCCCCTGTGTCAAGGTCCTGTCCTGTCACAATATGTGACATGCAGAGGTCTCATCATCTCTCTAATGTGACATGCTTGTATCTACTTAGCAAACATCAGGGCTGGGTTCACCATTCCCACTACTTATTAACAGGAAGCTTCTTTTGTGTGTTTACAGGCCAAATATGGTGACTTCATTTAAGAATCACTTACTCTGCTTTTGAGTAAACTGAATAGATCATGGTTCTGTAATGTCATTGTTAAGAAAGGTCAAGAATGAACTATGAGTGTGACTTAAAATCCGGTATGAAACTGTATTTTTCAATCACACATGTAGAGTGGTGAAGGTATCTTCATGTGTCTTACCAGCACATCCTCTGCTTTTATGTTCACAGAATCTGTCTGCTTTTGTTAACATTATAATTTCTTTATTCCTGAGGTTTTACTTTGGCTTTTCTCTCTTGATGGAGGAGATGTATTCCCTGTAAGCCTGGTCACCTCTATAACGTCAGAGATCAGCATGAAAGGATGCTTGTTCTTCTGAGCAGTTTTGACTCTAACTGTACTCTGACTCTTTGTTTTGTTTCAGGCTGAAAATGCTGAGCCGTTTGTCAGGTTTAGCAAGTACTGTTTTACAAGAGCTGTCAGGTGATGATGGAGATGCAGTTACTGAATCCTCTATTGCTGTAAGTATAGTGTTATCTAAAGACTTTCAGATTTTATTGAGAGTTTTGGGAATGTGAATCATGTGACTGCAGTGAGAACTGTTTCCTGCTTCTTCATTGCTGAGTGCTAGACTGAGCTGTCATTCCACTCTGCTTCTCCTATATTCCCGACCTCTTAAGTCAACACCTTTGTGGGGCAGACCATAATCTCCTTAGTTTCCACATCTCAAGGTTATCCTAGAAAACAAACTTAGAACTAGGGTGAAGAAAGACTTTTAAAAGTACTAATGATTATGTGTAGCAGGAAGGGGAGCTCTGCATGATTGGGTGACAGTGGAAGGCTTATCTCTATGTTGCCCTTTGATACTTGAGACAGTGAATAGTGCGTGAGTGGTAGAGTGTCTCCAGTGCCACTCATTTCCGATTTGCTGCTGTTGTGTTCAGAAAAGGTGCTTGGTTTTGTGTGTATTGGCTCACAGGTATCCTGAGCTTCCCTCCTGGTTTCACCTAATGGTGTGTAATTCTATAGGCTACATGAAATGCTTGCAAGGAACAGAGTGCAGCATTTAGGAGTGGAGCTGAAGATACCATTTGGATGCTATGCTGCAGTCTGTTTTGACTTTTTTCCTCCAGAGCACTTCTTTCACTGTTTCAGGTACAAGCTTTAGAGCCAGAAGCACAAAGCATGGAGGAGGCACCTGAGGACCTGTTGGAGCGCCTAGCCCAAACAGAAAAACTAGTTGTTCAGCTGAAGGACTTGATCCGAGAAAAGGATGCCCTGCTCCAGCAAAAAGAAACTGTACTCAAGGTATCATTTCTTTTACCAGGGACCTGGGAGCAAGAGTAAAGTGCTACTTCAGCTTTCTGTGCAAGCCAGTCTCTGGTTTCTTTTGAACATTTGAGACCTCTGCATTACTAAATGCATCAATTCTGGACAATTGATCCTAAGAATGCATAGAATGGGCCTGTAACCCAAGAAATGTAGGATAGCTTCCGTTCATTTTGCTTAAGGGTAATTCCCTCTAGAGTAGTTAAGTTATATCCAAGTTACATAGCATATTGTCTTGGAGGTCCTTAAGACCCGTGCAGTTTCTTGGTGGCTCTAATAAATACTAATATCTTTCGTGTGAGGTTTTTCTTTCCCCACTTCAGAGTGTTTGAGTGGACTGTATTGCAGTCACCCAGCAGTCCAGTGGTTTTATGGCACATAACCAAAGATACATATTGCGTACCCTGAGGCATGACATGAGAGAAAGTCCAGTTACTTGAGATAGTGACTGCACATAGTAGAGAAAGTCAAACTGAGTTTGTACTAATGGCTAGGAAAAGTCCCTTGAGCTATCTATGACTTCAAGAGAAAGTACTAGAGCAGAAGCTAACTATTTTGCTGTATATAGTGTTTCAGAGCAAATTCATTCCCTGGATGTGTTTTAATGAGCACTGTTACTGGGGAGGCAGGTTTGGACAAAGAATGGCGGACTGACAAATTATGTAACTTTTACAACTGGTGATTTCAGGGTGGTAGCACTGGAATTTTAAGTTTGTATCCTTCTTTTCCAGGAAGAGCGAGAGGCTGCAGATGCTAAGCTGATGAAGCTTAAACTTCAGGCCAAAGCCAAGCTGACCTCTCTGAACAAACGCATTGAGGAGCTGACAGAGAAAGGATCACTGCTGCCTGCACAGACCTTATCAGAAGAGCAAGTGTATCCCAAGGTTGGGAGAACAGGGCTACTTAAGATGTTAACCTTTACTGATAATCTGGTGCCACCCTACATTTTAGGTCCCAGTGAATTAGCAGGTCCTATCTCTCTTGTTAGCAGGACATTCATAGTTCCAGCAAGGATGTCTATGCTGTAGAAAGCTGGTCTGTCCAGCTTCCTTGTACTGCAGGTGCCCTTGGAGTGCACACCTTGATATCAAGGATGTGGGCCAGTTTAACTTTGCAAACTTTGCATACCTTCAGTAATCTGTTGTAGCTAAGTTCTTTCCTGCAGAAGTCACTTGACTATCTGAGCTGTAAGTTTCAAAATGTTCTGTCATGTGAGTACAGCAAAGGAGAGGGAAGGTGGGCTGAAATAAAAGAAAAAGACGATAAGGAGGTCATTAAAATTGAAAGGCAGTAACTTAAATGTAAAAAAAACCAAACAAACAAACAAAAAAAAAAACCCCTATATATTTTCCAGCCATGTAGCTTCCTGTGCCACCACAAAGTTTTATGGTTAACAAGCCATAATTTTGTAAAGCTGGGTAAAAAATGAGAGGAAAGTGTCCTGTACCAAGATATTAGGTAAACTATTAGCTACTGGCTAGACACTCCCATTGGAGCTGGTAATTTTTGAAAATTTAAAAATTTAAACTTAAATTTGTTCTGCTGACCACATAGTTCTCTTTAAAAAGTTAGTAATATTAGGCAAGGGAAATGTGATAGAATCTGTGCAAACAGATTGCAGGATGTCAGATGATGTTCATTAAACCGGAGAAGATAAGGGTTATTTGAAATGTTGAGAAAAAAGATAAAAAGATTATAGGAAACAAATTACCTTTTGAGGAACAGTAATAAGAATAAGTAAGAAGCTACACTGACTTGTAAGTCCTTCTAAAAGTCTTCATAAATTTATCAGATTGGGTTTAAAGGACATAAAAACTCTGTAGACTCCATATGTTATCAATGATCTTTGATCCAATACCTGTAACAAGGAAAAGGAAAGAGATCCATTTTGTATATATTCAGTCAAAAATCTTCAGCACTAAGTGCTTGAAGTAGTTGGGAGTGCTGAGATGATCACAACAGAATGATGTTTTTCCTGCTTCTCGGTGCCAGTGTTGATATGCTGGAACTAATATGTGACTCTGTTAAGCAGTTGTACAGCTGTGGTGTTGGAGAGTTGCCTGCCATACACAATGGTCCTTGAGAGACAAAAGAAGAGTGCAAGTGTAGAGTGCTAGTCTGTCTGAGTAGACATAGCCTAAGCATGTTTTATGTGAAATGTTGTTTGAGTTTAAATCATGGTCATAAACAGAGGATTCTAGTGCCTCAGAGTGGAGTAGAACTGACGATTGTTTGCATGTTTCCTTTGCTTATTTCTAACAGGTTCATTGCTATAAATCCCTTTAGTCTAAAGAGATTTCCATGGGCATTTTCTGTGGTCTAGAGTGTGTAATGTCTGCTGCTTTGTCATGTGGAGAATATTCTTCTGTTGCTAATTAAAAAATCTTTCATTTCTGGTATTAGAGAAATCTGTGAAATTAAAAAGCCTCACAAATCAAGGTGGTCATATCATAGATCATGTATTATATTTTATTTAATAATATGACTTACCTTAGTTTATATGGTAAGCATGCATGGATAATTAGCCATTCCAAAGTGATTTGACACTTCCCAATTAAAGACATGTCGTGCATATCTGCACAGAAATAAGGAAAATGGTTACTTAATGTAGGACAGCTTTGTTTAAAGAAACAAAGAAAACATAAAGTTAAGAAATTAAGAAATATTGTAGGAATAAGCATCTGGTTAGGAGTCAGGAGTGCAGTAGCATTCTAATTATTTTTTTTAATTGACTAGTAATACTGATCAGTTTACCTTCTTTTATTTCTTTTCTTTCCACTTCTTTATTCTTGCAATGTCAGAATAACCAAAATACAAGTGAAGAGCATAGAGAGGAAGCTGAAGCACTAAAAGAGCAGCTCAGGGAGCGAGAGGAGACTGTTCAGGATCTGAAGGAACAGCTGGCTCTAGCCAAAGTGAATCTGAAAGATGCTGAAATCAAGTATGCAACACAGGTACAGGAAAAAAAATTCTACTATCGGTCTCTGTGTGTGTGTCTGTATTTCCCACACCATTACTTACAGTAGCATGATAGAATAGAATAGTTTAGCTAGAAGGGACCTACAATGATCATCTGGTCCAACTGCCTGACCGCGTAAGGGCTGACCATAAGTTAGAGCATGTTATTAAGGGCATTGTCCAAACTCTTCTTAAACACTGACAGGAATGGGGCATTGGCCACCTCTCTAGGAATCCTGTTCCAGTGTGTGACGACCCTCTTGGTAAAGATATGTTTCCTAATGTCAAGTGTGAACCTCCCCTGATGCAGCTTTGAACCATTCCCACGTGTTTTGTCACTGGATAATTTAAGAGAGTCAGTTGTTCCCGAAGCCCTCTGACCTGTGGTCCCACTGCAGTTGCTGGCACTTAAGTTCACTTGCTCTAATCTCTCCAGTTGCTGGCACTGTGGACACAGGCCCTTTGGCCCAGTCTGATTCCAGTTACTATCACTTAGACCCTCCCATACCCACAAATGCACACTGAATAGAGACCCTCTCCCGCAACGAAAGAAGAAAGGCGTTTAGTGAGAAGATGGGACAGACTGCTGATCAGGTGCAGGGCATGGCCAGACAAGCATATTGAGCAGCCACTGTTTACACAACTGGCCTTATAATTCCCTTACCCTCTATTTTTTCATTTTTGTTTTTCCCTAAATCACCTGGGTCCATCCATTTCCCTGCCTTTGGTTCTTCCTCTAAACATTCCGTAAGTCTTTTGCAATCCCAAAATGCTCTTCACCTGTATCCCATAACATGTCCCATACCCCTAGGCAGTAACCACCCTTAGTGCAAAAGGTGCTCCACAGTTAAGTCATCTTAATGGGTTTCACACTTGGACAGTGGGACTGATGGCTCTCTGAGGAGGGGGGGAACAGCCCCTGGAAGGGCCTGGACAGGGTGTCCCTTCTTCTGAGTTGGAATTTGGGTTCTTCCCTGCTTGCCATTGCTGTTCTGTGATGGGCTTTGGAATAGCTGGGGCAGAGTATTCTTTCAGCTCCCAGAGCTGCCATTGCCTCTCTGTGTTCTACTGCGATGTGCAGAGGGTTTTTTATCACAATTATATTGTATTTGTTTGTGGAAAGATTTTTGTTACTACTCCGAATTGCAGGTTTAGCTTTTGATCTTTGAATTGGGCTGCATCCTATACAAATAAAACCTCAGAATTCTTATGAACTTGTAATTATATAGTAAACCTATCTTTTATCATTCTGCACATTTGTAGATGAAATTCTGTGGGTTTTGCTTTCTGGGATCTGAAATATTATCAGTAAATATATAGTTACTAGTAGGATAAAGATACCATTTGACCAAGGTGACATAAAGGATTATCAAGCTGAAGACCTCATTACACACATAATACTCTATTGCATGTTGAAAGCAAGCCTGCATGTCTGTCAAGCTCATAACCTTTTTTCTTTTTTTTTCTTTTTTATTTTGTGGCTTATGTTTTCAGCTGAGCTCCCTGCAGGAAGTGATTCAGGAGAAGGAAGCTCTTCTAGAAGAGCAGGTTCACCAGCACCAAGCTGAATTGCTCAAGATAGTGGCCCAGTCAGATCTGGAAGTAGAGATGCAGCAGGTATATTTGATATAATAATCTTATTATGGGAGGGGGTGAGAAGAGATGTGATTTGATTGTTTTGCGTTTTCTGGGATGCTAGTTTGGACTTCCAGAGTCCTAGCTTCAATCTGCTGATTTGCTATCAGTTGAAAAGAATGAACAGTTAAAAAAAACCTATTAAATTATTGTACTCTGATTCCCTATTTGTGAAACAATGGTGAGCTCTTCCTACTGCACTAGGGCTCCAGAATAAGTGTCAACAAAAGTGAAGTTATTCAGGCTATTAAAGTAACTGTGTTATGAAAACTGGGTGTATGGACGAAACCAGGAAATCTAGCCTTCTTATGTTAGCCCCCCAGATACTGGTACAGCACTGTCTTTCTCACAGAACCTGCGTACACTTCAGAGAAAGCTAGAGGAGCAGGAAGCAGCTCTGCTAGGACGAACTCAGGTGGTAGAATTGCTGCAAAAGGAATTACGTACTGCTGAAGAACAAAACCAGGTATCTTTCATGCTTTGCTTATTGCCTTACTCTCGTGTATAAGTGGTGGATGGGGCCTTTGTCAGTAGCTCAGAAGTTACTAGATTAGCTTATTCCTGGCACCAGGTTTCCAGCATGAAATCAGCTGAGGGCCTTCCTCAGGTCAGGTTTTAGAGCTGCAGATCTGTATGCATAGCTTGCAGCCATCTCTAGTGACCCAGATTCTGGGCAGGTGGACAGAGACAAAATCTATCCATTCTCCATGCTGCTGACTGATACATTCAAACCTATCAAATACACAATGCTCTCCCTGAGACAGAAGTGCTGCTGTAGCTACACTGTTTCTGGACTGCAGTATCCAGGCCAGATCAGAGCACAATCTCATACTCTTTGGTATGTCTTGCTGAGAACTTCCTAATATGATGACACAGCTTCTGGAGAGGTATTGGCTCTCAGTCGTTTTGGAGATCAAGTCTGTGCATATATGACCATATGTACATGTGCCCCTTGAGACAGCATTTAGTACGTAATCACTTAAAAGACTTATTTGCAGATACAGGATGAGTGTGTTTTTAATTTTTTTCCAGTATCTGAACTTCTGAAAGTAATTCTCCATCCTTTTAGAAGGGACTTAATACTGTATCAGTCTCATATTAGTAGGCTGCACAATCTCCAGCCAACCTAGTCCTGAACCTCACTTTGATAACTTTTACACACTTATGCATCACTCTGTTTTCTTTTCCCCTGTGTCCCAGCCAGAAACAGTGGTGGTACTTCTTACCACCAAGAAGGGGTGAAGAAGTGAGTTGACATGTACTCACAACTGATTGCATTGCTTACCAGGGAGTTTCATGGAGTGGCGGCATGGATATCTTCATGGCATGGTTGTTGGGGTCCCCTGACTCTCTTCTGTGTCTTTGACTCCCCTCATGCGCATTTTATGGTCAGAGGGGGACCTTGGTACACATACAAACTTGAGGCCATGTGGCTGAAGCTTCTCTTCCTACCCATAAAGTAAAGGGTGCTTCTCATCAGCCTCCTCCTGAAACTAGCTATGCTGACTGTCCGCAGCTCCAGGGAGGAGAAAGTGTGACAAAAGGGATTCTGGCAAGTATAGGGTCTGTTTCTGTTCCTTGGTTGTCTTAAATCTCTAGTCAGTGTCAACCAGCTTTCTGGGACCTTTCTTGAAGCAGTGGGCACTGTGTGGATCACTGTTTGTAACCTCCAGTTTCCCATTTTGGCATTTTTGACCCCCTTTCACGTACACACTTTTGTTCATTTTTTTAATTATACTCTGTAATTGTTGAGTTCCCCCTCTTTTGTTGTATTCCTTCCTTCCCTTTTGGGAATCTTTCTTTCCTCTAAAAGAGAACTTGTGGGCACTGTTCTATTGTTTCTTTTCCTCTACATTACCCTGCTCTAAATTAAGACTTATCATTTCTTTACCAAAATTTAGAGTTCTTGTTTCTCCCAACATTGCTTTCTTGCAATTTTCAAATAGTAGGGCAGTTTCTTTGTAACAAATGGATGTTTCTGCCATATTTTTTTTTCCTCCTTTCTGCTACTTAGATATTTGAAAACGCTTTAATGGCAATTTTAAAATATAATTCAAGTATACTTCGCTTTGGCAATGTATTGAACTAGTTGAGAGTGAAATTAATTTCCATATTCTTTTTCAGACACTCCTAGATCAGTGCCAGAAGATGGAAGTGGATCTAAGCTCCCTGAGGGATGTGCTAGATGCAGAGAGACAAGAGTCTCGAGATCTCAGAGAGAAGATGGAGCTGGAACTAGCTGAGAGGAAGCTGTCTTCCCATCGCTTGCAGGAGGAGGTGCAGTGTCTCTTGGAACAGCTGGAAGAGGCAAGAAGAGCACAAGCTGAATTAGAGGCGAAATATAAAGACCTGGAGCAGGAACAAAGGCTGGAGGTGGAAGAGAAAAATCTGCAGATCAGTTGTCTTAAGGTGGCTGAGCAAGAGCTGCAATCTAGCCATGCTGTCCTTGTAGCTGAAAATGATCAACTGAAACAGGATGTTGACCGGCTGTTGGTGTTGTCTGCTGAAAACAGTGCTACAATACAGAAACTACAGGGTGAGCAAGAACATTCATAAGAAAGTCTTGGTATAATAATTCCTAATTGCATAGGAACGTAGGAGTGGTTGTACTGTATCAAACTAAACGTCTCTCTAGTGGGATCCCACCTTTCTGTATTTGGCTGTGACCAAATCCAGTTGCAAGAGGAGGAGTGTAAGAATAGGGCGGCATATACGGTGCTTTCCTTGTGTACTGTCCCAGCCTATAATCTTTTGAGGCTTATGGATTTCGTGAGCCAGGTGTATTTTTTAATTAATAATTTTTTCCATCAACTTATGTAAATTCTTTTTAGATGTGCCACATTCTTCAGAGTCTGAATTTCTACTGAAATAATAAGTAAAACAACCAAGGAAAGCAAACTGTACCATTTTCTCTGTAGGCTTCTATTAGAACTAATAACATTGATCTTGCCTCAAGCTATTATTTCAAATTTATTGTCTTCCAGCTCCATTACATCCCAGCGACTGAGAGATAAGGGATCACATAACTATTGTGCATATATGTAAACTAGATATATATTTCAGCAAAAAAAAGCAAGAACACACCTTAACTCCCTTTTCTCCCCTCCATTAGATGAACTTGTACAGAAATCTGAAGAATTTGTCTGTTGTCAGAATAAACTGAAATCCCAGTCAGTAGTGCAGGTCTCTGAATTGAAAAAACAGGTATGAACTTTTCATGAGTCTCCTGAAATTTTCTTATATGTTGAGGAACTGAAACAGAATTAAATGTTTGGAATTCCTTTTTTATGATTTATTGTTTTGAGAAAGGATCCTATGGGTTGTCTCAGCTGATGGGGCAGATGTGTTATGACTATGGAAGCCTGGGAAAAATAGGAGTCAATTTGAGTAACTTAAAAGTAGCCAATTGATTTGTTAAAAGTTTAATTGAAAGATCAAAGACTAATGTGTAGTATAAACTGTATTGAAATTTATCTTTCTCCCCTCTGTCCTATATTTTAAACAGGATGAAACAACTTCACAGGAAAAAATAATAGATCAGGAAGATTGGAATGGGACTTCACTCCTACCCACAGAAAACTTGGAAAGACAGAATACTGAAGGTGGTATGATTATCTTACCTATTTTAATATTCTTGAAATATTTAAGAATTATTCTTGCCTGTTTTTAGATAAGAAACATGTATATCTTTACTGGTTCATTAAGCTTTCATTGCCAAGATCTTCAAAAATGCTATATAATTATTTTCAGTGGTTAAAATAGAACTTAATTCTAAAGGGAAAAGGAACTATTTGAATCTCAGGCAGTGAACAGACTGATGGAAACAATTAAGTAAGCCATCTGGAATTATTGAAAAGACTGGGCTGTGCATCATAGGCCTGCCTGCATGGCGTTGTCTTGTGATACGAAGTGATGGTTGGTGTTTAGGCTGTGAGACAGAGTGGGTAGAATTTGTTACCTGTATGGTAACAGGTATTTGTTACCTGTATGTCCCTGGGCAGGGACATCCTTCTCTAGATCAGGTTGCTCAAAGCCCTATCCAACATGACCTTGAACATGTCCAGTGATGGAGCAACTGACAACTTCTCTGGGCAACCCAAAGAGAAGAAGCCCCTTGAAAGGCTGCAATAAGGCCTTCCTGGAGCCTTCTCTTTTCCAGGCTGAACAACCCCAACTGTCTCAGCCTTTTTTCATAGGAGAGATGTTCCAGTGCTCTGATCATTTTTGTGGCCTTCCTCTGGACTCACTCTAACAGATCCATGTCTGTCTTGTACTGGGGGACCTCAGAACGGGACACAGTACTCCGGGTGGGGTCTCGGGAGGGTAGAGTAGAGGGCAAGAATCGTCTCCCTCGACCTGCTGCCCACACTTCTTGTTATGCAGCCCGGGATATGATTGGCTTTCTGGGCTGCAAACACACATTGCCGGCTCCTGTCCAATTTTTCATTTACCGGTATCCCCAAATCCTTCTCTGCAGACCTGCTCTCTCAATCCATTCACCCTCTAGTCTGTATTGATACTGGGGATTGCTCTGGCCCAGGTGCAGGGCCTTGCACTTGGCTTGCACTTTCTGAGGGTGCACTCAATCCCACTGTCTATGTTGTGAATTAAGATAGTAAATAGTATTGGTCCCAGTACGGACCCTTGAAGAACACTCCTCATTACCAGTTTCTACTCGGACATTGACCCATTGACTAACTCTTTGCACACAGCTATCCAGCCAGTTCCTTATTCATCTAACAGTCCATCCATGAAACCTGTGCCTCTGCAGTTTAGTGGCAAAAATGTTAGGGGGACCATATCAAAGGCCTTACAGAAATCCAGCTTCTAATCTGATATCATGCCCTGATTTATGGAGTATATCCAAAATGTACCTGGAAGGCTTTCATCAGCTTTCTTAAAAAGGAGGTCCTTCCTCCTCTGAAAGGAATTCCACCTGAAAAATGCAGTGACTTTTAGAGCTTCACTGTTATGTTACTTAAAAAGTCTTGCCCAATGCAAAAGAAGCTTTTTTGTTGTAATTGTGTTTCTAGTGGATGCATTGAACTCTTGGTTACTGACATTTTTTAACATTTCAAACACTGGGAGATGTAATTTGTTAAAAACAAACAAACAAAACAAAACAACCCAAAAAAAACCAACCAAAAAAAAAAAACCAAAAGCCCACCACTGAAAGATTAAATGGAAACATGTAAAAAACTATAATCTTTCAGACTTCCTCTGTAGGTTCTAAATACTTTATTACTCCTCCTAGTCTCCTGATAACTTTCTTCTTAAAGAATTTCCCGAGTCTCTGGGTTACTCTAGGTTTGCATTTATTCACAACTCAGAGTTGGGCCATCACCTCAGTGAGTGGCAAATGAAAATCACAAGCATAATACTTTTATATCTTTCAATAATAATTGCATAGAGAGTTTCCGTGGTGTTCACAATTCCTCATTTGTCTGGCCAGCTGAAAGTCCATTGTTTCCCACAGGTTAGCATACTCGTATCGTTCTGTCTCAGTTCTGCTTCTCGAACATGAAGTCCATTGGCTCATCCATCAAAAGTCTTCTCTCGGCAGCCACCATGAATGTGAGGCAAAAAGCGTAAAAACTTGACCTCTAACCTATCCTCTATTCATCTGGGCCTACTTTAATTATCCTGCCTGCATCTTGGTTCAAGACCAATTTATCTGATTGTCTTAGTCTTACCTTCATCTATCTTTATTTACTGATTAACTTGGCTAGTGATTAGCCCAACCATGGAGGGGGGCTATTCAAGGGACATGGTGAGCAGTAGACCATGGGCTGTTGAATTTCTGCCTGCAGACCTGCATCTTGGCTGCATTCAAAAGTCAATATCTTAATACAATATCCACAAAATGATTAATGAAACATAAGCAAAAGCAAAATTAACTCCTTCCTTTATCATTTCTAATTTGTCAGTCTTATTTAAAGTATGATGCCTAAAACTGCTCACAGTACTCCAGTTCTAACTTGAGTAGAATGAAATAAGGATTTACGTTAGTTACCGTATATTTTGTAATTTCTGATGATTTTCAAGCAGATCTCAACAAATGCTTCCAAACTATTTAACTATCATTTTCTAAAATGTAAACGTATTTGAAATCTTTGTGCAGTCTTTCAATTTTCATGGGCTTAGCAATGCATTATACCAGCTGTGCTGGTTTCAGCTGGGATAGAGTTGATTTTCTTCTTTATATCTGTTGCTCTCTTTACTAGCCACATGGATTCCTTTTGTTGAAGCAGCTCTTTGAGCAATTGAATGTCTCTCCTCCTGCTACATAAACGACCATCGAGTTTACCTTTTTCTACTTTCCCCTCTACAAGAAGGGCTGGAAGGAGGATCCGGGGAACTACAGACCTGTCAGCCTAACCTCGGTACCGGGGAAGATTATGGAGTGGTTCATCTTGAGTGTGCTCACCAGGCATATGCAGGACAATCAGGAGATCAGGCCCAGCCAGCATGGGTTCATGAAACGCAGGTCCTGCCTGATCAACCTGATTTCCTTCTATGACAAGGTGACCTGCCTGGTGGATGAGGGAAAGGCTGGGGATGTTGTCTACCTGAACTTCAGCAATGCCTTTGACACTGTCTCCGGCAGCATTCTCCTAGAGAAGCTGGCAGCCCATGGCTTAGACAGGGCACTCTTCGCTGGGTAAAAAACTGGCTGGATGGCTGAGCCCAGGGAGTTGCGGTCAATGGAGTTAAATCCAGTTGGCGGCCGGGCACAAGCGGTGTTCCCCAGGGCTCAATTCTAGGGCTGGTCTTGTTTAATATTTTTATCAACTACCTGGACGAGGGGATTGAGTGTGCCCTCAGTAAGTTTGCAGATGACACCAAACTGGGTGGGAGTGTCAATCTGCTCGAGGGGAGGAGGGCTCTGCAGAGGGACCTGGACAGGCTGGATCCATGGGCCCAGGCCGATTGGGTGAGGGTCAACAAGGCCAAGTGCTGGGTCCTACACTTGGGTCACAACAACCCCACGCAGCGCTACAGGCTTGGGAAGAGTGCCTGG
>NW_009258282.1:36495-41893 GCF_000687185.1 Egretta garzetta
GGGACCAATTCCTGCCCCTGGGGGCTGTCAGGGGCTGGAAGGGGCTGCCCAGGGAAGGGGTCGAGTCCCCAGCCCGGGGGGGATTTAACAGCCGGGCAGCCGAGGTGCTGAGGGCCAGGGTTTGGGGGTGGGATGGCAGGGTTAGGGTAACGGTTGGGCTGGGGGATCTTAAAGGTCTTTTCCAACCTAAACAATTCTCTGATTCTATGATTCTAAGAAAATAGACAAGAGTTAGGTTGACAGTTGGACTCAATGATTTTAAGGGTCTTTTCCAACCCAAATGATTCTATGATTCTGTCATCTTCAGGAAAAGCTTATGAATTTCAGCCAATATCAGAGGAAGCAAACATCTGGATTGAGAGCTAGAGATTGCTTTTCAGAGTCACTGTATAGATAATTTAATATTAGATATAAGGCTTTCTGTAGTTCACTTAGTGGAAGAAAAAGTTCTTGAAAGACTACAGTATGGTGTGAATCAACAAAGGAAAGCCATTGTCACAGAAAACTGTTAGCATGTTAGAATTCACAAAACCAATTCATCTGAGCCTCCTCAAAATACATAATACTTTTAACTTAGCAAATACCGGTTTGTATAGTAAATTGTGTATAGAAAATTGTTTAAAGGGGCACAAAAGAAAACCTTATACCTTATGTTAGTGTTATGTCCTCTCTGCATGCTCAGAATTGGAAAGTACAAAAGTTCTTATCACTAACAGAACTGTTTAACTTGGTACTGAATTTTATTTTGCATATATATTAACATATGTTTCATATCAACATTGATAGTTACATGTTCACAAAAATGGGGCCTGTTTTTTAGTGCTTCTAAGTTGATATTTCTGGGGAAGACAGACATTGCATAAGTTGTTTAACTGGCCTTTATACTAAAAGGTTGAGGCATTGTCTCTAATGGTACTATCTAGAACTGAGATAAATTATCAAATCACAGAATAATTTACACCAGAAGGGATCAAAGATGAATTTTAGTTCAGCTTCCTCCTAGAATTGGGATCAACTCTGAGATCAGACCAGATTGCTCAAGCCTTTATCCAGTCAGGTCTTAAAAACCTCCTGGTGACTGCACAACCTTCCTGGGTAGCCTGTTATGACACTTGACTATCCTCATGGCAAAAAAGGTCTTAATTACATCCAGGTGGAACCTATTTTGTTTCAGTATATGTGTGTTGTCCTTCGCCCTCCTGCCTTGCAGCACTGTAAAAAGCCTGTCTCTGTCTTCTCAATAACCTCTTCATAGATGTTGGAAGGCTGCTTTGAGGTCTCCCCAAAGTCTTCTATTCTCCAGGGTAAAAAAGCCTTGTTCGCTCAGCCTCTTCTCACAGGAAAAGTGCTCCAGCCCTGTGACTATCTTGGTCTTCCGCTGAACTTGCTTCAGTTTATATCTTTCCTGTATTGGGGGTCCAAAACTGAATGCAATACTTGAAATGCAGTCTAATGAGTGCCGGGTAGAAGAGGATAAAATCTTTGATCGATCTGCTGGCTAGACTGCTGTTCATGCAGTCCAGGATGCTATTGATCTTGTTTGCTGCCAGGCACGCTTGCTGGCTGATGTTTAGCCTAATGTCTAGCAGATCCTCTTCATCCTTTCTTGCAGAGCCTGCATTCCCAGGGGCAGGACTTTACATTTGTCCTTCTTGAATTTGATGAGGTTCCTGTTGCCCCATTCGTTCTAGCCTGTCTAGGTTGCTGTAAATGGCAGCCCTGCCAGTGAGAGTATCAGCTGTTTCCCCACAGTGTGTTGTGTTCTCCAAACTTGAGTGTGGACTCTGCCACCTCCAGATGACAGATCGACTTCTGTGATGTTCCTAGCCTCCAGGTAGAGTATGACCTATTCACCACTATTCTCTGAGCCTGATTATTGTTGTGGTTTAACCCGACAGGCAGCTGAACAACACACAGCCACTTGCTCACTATCCCCCTCCCTTAGTGGGATGGGGAGGAGAATCGGAAAAAAAAAAGGTAAAACCTTCCATGTGCCTGCTAATGGGCAGTCACTTTGTGATTTCTGGAGGGACTGAAGCAAGGCATGCTGGCTTGTAGTTTACCATATCATCTTTTTGGCTTTTTTTTTTGAAGATAGTTTCACCATTTGTCTTTCTCCAGTCCTAGTGGATTTCCCTCAATTTCCATAACCTTTCAGTGATGATACTGTCCTTGCAAGGACACTGGCCAACTCTCTCAGGACCTTTGAATGCAAGACAACCTATCTGTTCTCATAAATTTGTATTGCTCTATTTCTTACAAGTAGTCCCCACGTCAATCCACAGGACAGAGGCTTGGAAAACTTTGTTGGTGAACACAGAGACAAAGAAGGTACAGAGTATCTCGGCATTACCTGTGTGCACTGTCACTAAATCATAAACCTCATTCAGCGACAGTCCCACATATTTCTTGCTCAGTCTTCTACTACTAATGTAGAGGTAGAAGCTATTCTTGTTACCCTTGACATCCTTTGCAAATCTTAACTCCAGTCATTTTTGGCTTTTCTAATACTGTCCTTAAATGTTCCTGAATTCCTGCTTTGCAGCCTGTCCGGTTTATATCTCCTATATAATATTACTTTGCCTCAGAGATGTGTCCTGAGTTCTCTGTTTACTCAGGCTAGTCTCCTGATATGTTGGCTTGTTTTCCTGAGTGTCGAGATGGACTGTCCTTGCACTTGGAGCGTGCTGTCTTTACAAACCTGGCAGCCTTCCTAAGTTCCTTTGCCCTTCAGAGCTATCTACCACAGGATCCCACCTACCAGTTCCCAAAGTAAGGTGAAGTCTGGTCTCCTGAAGTCTAGGATCTGTACCTCTGTTACTCTCTTTCCTCACTCCCTTCAGGATCTTGAACTCCTCTATTTCGTGATCACAACAGCCAATGCCATTATCACATATTCAGCCATTTATTGCCTGCTTATGAACAGCAGATCTAGCTGTGTGTCACTCTTGGTTGGTCCATCCAGTACCAGTATCAAGAATTTCTCTCTGATGCTCTCCAGAAATCTCATAGATTGCTTGCATTCTAACATGTTACCCTTCCAGCATGTGTCAGGGAGATTAAGGTCCCCCAGAAGGTTCATGATCTATGACACAGAAACTTCCTCAAGTTATTTAAAGACAGACATTTACTGGCAAGTAGCCAGTGTAGAAATCAACATTCTCTCTGTCTTCCCAGGTAATTAGAAGACTGAGATGGTGTCTGATGGTATCAAATGTAAATGGAAGCTTTCTTTCTGTAGTAATTAACCAAGAAAGCCAAATAACTGTAATTATTACTTTGAAACATTAATCTTTTTTCTAGATGTGGTACAGGACACTGTTTTGCCTATCTTCTGCTTTGGAGTATCAAAATGTCTTGAGTATCATAGAATGGTTGAGATTGGAAGGGACCCAGAGCCAGTTGCCCAGGGCCATGTCCAGATGAATTTTCAGTATCTCCAAGGAGGGAGGCTCCACAACCTCTCTGGGCAGCCTGTGCCAGTGCTCAGTCACTCTCGCAGTGGAAAAATCGTTTCCTGATGTTCAGAGGGAACCTCCTCTGTTTCAGTTGGTGCCCATTGCCTCTGGTCGTGTCACTGGGCACTGCTGGAAAGAGCCTGGCTCCGTCTTCTTTACAGTCTTCCTTCAGGTATTTATAGTCATTGATGAGATCCCCCCAAGCCTTCTCTTTGCTAGGCTAAAGAGTCCCAGCCCTCTCAGCCGTTCCTTACAGGAGAGATGCTCGTGTCCCTTCATCATCTTTGTGGCTCTTTGTCAGACTCTCTCCAGGATGTCCCTGTCTCTCCTGTACTCCGGAGCGCAGAACTGGACACAGTGCTCCAGGTGTGGCCTCACCAGTGCTGAGCAGAGGCAAAGGAATACTTTGCCTAATGCAGCCCAGGATACCACTAGCTGCCTTTGTGGCAAGGGCGCATTGCTGCCTCCCAGCACAGCTGCCTCCCAGGACCCCCAGGGCCACCTCTGCAAAGCTGCTTTCCAGCTGGGTGGTCCCCAGCATAAACTGGTGCTATGGGGTTGTTCCTCCCCAGGTGGAGGACTTTGCGCTTCTCCTTCTTGAACTTCATGAGGTTCCCGTCAGCCCATTTCTCCAGCCTGTCCAGGTCCCCTCTGGATGGCAGCACAACCCTCTGGTGTATCAGCAGCTTCTCCCAGTTTTGTGTCATCTGCAAGCTTGTTGAGGGTGTAGTCCGCCCCATCATCCAGATCATTAATGAAGATGTTGAACAGGACTGGACCCAGTATTGACCCCTGGGGTACACTGCTGGCCTGCAACTAGACTTCATGCTGCTGATCCCCACCCTCTTGGCTGGCCATTCAGCCAGTTTTCAATCCACCTCCCTGTCTGCTCATCCAGCCCATACATCAACGGCTTCTCTATGGGACTCTTATGGGACATGGTGCCAAAAGCCTTACTGAAAGCCTTGATGATAGCCACTACTGTCCCCTCATCTACCAAGCTAGTCATTTTGTCATATGCAGTGATATACCTGTGATAAATGGGGGTTATACACCGGTTTACAGACACGTAAATGTAAAAATATCCTGAGTCAAACAGCAGTTGAGTTCTTGTACCGATCTTGACATGGACCTTGAGTCTTTTATTCTTCTCTAAATTTAACAATTTCTCATTTCATTTTTATCCAAATTAAATTTGAAACATTTTGCTACAATAGTTCTTTCTTTACCCACCTTTAGAAAAGTCTTTCTTAAAACTTGAAACTCTGTCAGCCATCTTTTAATTTTAGTCTGTATAATGACAATTGTTGTTTTCTAGAAGCTGCTTAAAAGAGCATGTTGTTTTGGTGGTTTGCTTCTTTAAAAAAAAAAAAAAAAAGACATTATCCAATGACAATTTTATATATTTCTACTATGTAAGTGTTACGAATAGCCATGTACCCTGTTCTCTAAAGCTCCTGGAAGAATAGAATCATAGAATGCTTTGGGTTGGAAGGGACCTTTAGAGGTCATCTAGCCCAACCCCCCTGTAGTGAGCAGGGACACCTTTAACCAGATCAGGTTTCTCAGAGCCCTGTCCAACCTGGCCTGGAATGTTCCCAGGGATGGGGCCTCCACTACCTCTCTGGGCAATCCGTGCTAGTGTTTCACCACCCTCATTGTAAAGAATTTCTTCCTTACATCCAGTCTAAATTTACTCTCCTTTAGTTTAAAACCATCACCCCTTGTCCTTTCACAGCAGGCCCTGCTAAAAAGATTGTCCCCATCTTTCCTATAGGCTCCCGTTAAGTACCAAAAGGCTGCAATCAGGTCTCCCTGCAGCCTTCTCTTCTTCAGGTTGAACAACCCCAACTCTCTCAGCCTATCCTCATAGGAGATGTGCTCCAGCCCTCGGATCGTTTTAGTAGCCCTCCTCTGCCCCCCCTCCAACAGGTCCATGT
>NW_009258282.1:42034-49851 GCF_000687185.1 Egretta garzetta
CCCCCAGGTCCCCCCCGGCAGGGCTGCTCTCCATCCTCTCTTCCCCCAGCCTGTATTGATACCGGGGGTTCCCCCGACCCAGAGGCAGGACCTTGCACTTGGCCTTGTTGAACCTCATGAGGTTCACACAGGCCCACCTCTCCAGCCTGTCCAGGTCTCTCTGGATGACATCCCATCCTTCTGGTGTGCGAGCCGCACCACTCAGCTTGGTGTCATCTGCAAACTTGCTGAGGGTACACTTGATCTCACTATGTTGTCTATTGATGCAAATATTAAACAGCACCGGTCCCAGTACGAACCCTGAGGGACACCACTTGGCACCAGTCTCCGTTTGGACTTCAAGCCCTTGACCACTACCCTCTGGATGCAACCAACCAACCAATTCCTTATCCACAGAACAGTCTACCCATCAAATTCATATCTCCCCAATTTTGAGAGAAGGATGTTCTGGGGGACTGTGTCAAAGGCTTTTCAGAAGTCCAGAGAGATGACATCTGTTGCTTTTCCCTTGTCCATTGATGCAGTCACACCATCATAGAAAGTCACTAGGTTGGTCAGGCAGGACTTGCCCTTGGTGAAGCCATGCTGGCTATCTTGAATCACCTCCCTGGCCTCCATGTGCTTCAGCATAGCTTCTAGGAGGATCCGTTCCGTGATCTTCCCAGACACAGAGGTGAGGCTGACAGGTCAGTAGTTCCCAGGGTCTTCCTTTCTACCCTTTTTGAAAATGGGCACAATGTTTCCCTTTTTCCAGTCCCCAGGTACCTCACCTGACTGCCATGACTTTTCAAATATCATGGAGAGTGGCTTGGCGACTACATCAGCCAGTTCCCTCAGGACTCTGGGATGCATCTCATCAGGTCCCATGGACTTATGTAAGTTCAGGTTCCTTAGGTGGTCACGAACCTGATATTCCCTTACAGTGGGAGGGGCTTTACCCCCCTGGTCCCCATCTTGTGGTCCATCTACTCAAGAGGGGTGAGGAGAGAGGTTGCCAGTGAAGACTGAGGCAAAAAAGTTTTTGAGTGCCTGATTTCTTACATGTGGGGACTGAGAGCTCCTGTGCTCTATGGATGTGGTGGTTTGACCCTGGCTGGATGCCAGGGGCCCACCAAAGCCGCTCTGTCACTCCCCTCTTTAACCGGACAGGGGAGAGAAAAGTCAATCAAAGGGCTCATGGGTTGAGATAAGGACAGGAAGAGATCATTTGTCAGTTACCATCACAGGCAAAACAGACTCAACTTGATAAAATTAATTTAATTTCTTATCAATCAAAATCAGAGGAGAGGATAAAAACTGCTGATTCTTAAAACACCTTCCCCCCACCCCTCCTTTCTTCCTGGGCTCAACTTCACTCCCAATTTTCTTTACCTACTTCCCCCCAGCGGTGCAGGGGGATGGGAATGGGGGTTGGGGTCAGTTCATCACACGTTGTCTCGATCGCTTCTTCTTCCTTGGGAGAGGACTCTTCCCGTGCTCCAGCATGGGGTCCCTCCCACAGGAGACAGTCCTCCACAAACTGCTCTAGCGTGGGTCCATCCCTCCCACAGGGTGCAGTCCCTCAGGAGCAGACTACTCCAGCGTGGGTCCCCTGCGGGGTCACGAGTTCTGCCAGCAAACGTGCCTTGGTGTGAGCTCCTCCCCCACAGGTCCACAAAGTCTTGTCAGGAACCTGATCTGGTGGCAGGCTTCCCGTGGGGTCACAACCTCCTTCCTTTGGGCATCCACCCGCTCTGGCGTGGGGTCCTCCACGGGCTACAGGGGGACAGCCTGCCTCACCATGGTCTTCACCATGGGCTGCAGGGGAATCTCCACTCCAGTGCCTGGAGCACCTCCTCCCCCTCCTTCTTCACTGACCTTGGTGTCTGTAGGGCTGTTTTCTCTCACATACTCTGACTTCTCTCTCCGGCTGTTGAGCCGCAGCAGGTTTTTTTTTTTTTTTCTTCTTCTTCAATATGTTATCCCAGAGGCACTTCCACTGCCGCTGATTGGCTTGGCCTTTGGAACACATCATTAAAGATCTGCCAGCTCTGTTGTGTTCCCCTGTCCCTGAGGACCATTTCCCAGGCGGTCCTTCTGACTAACTCCTTGAAGAGCTTGAAGTTTGCTTTCCTAAAATTTAGGGTCCTGACTATACTCTTCACTTTTCCCATTTCCCTCAGGAGTGTGAACTCCACCAATGCGTGATCGCTGCATATCCTGTTACTCTCTAAATCCGAGTTTTAATTTTCAAAGGAATTGTTTGTGTTTGAATGTTTCAGAAATACCACACTTGCAACTTGTTCTCCAGGAGCCTCAGCAAAAGGAAGCTGTGATGGTCGCAGAAAATGCAGAGCAGGTAATGATTAAGCAGCTGAAATAAGCTAAAACTAAAATAGGTCAAGGACTGGCCTTAAAACAGCTAAGCTGTTTTGGTCTTTTTTTAACAATCCTCTTTGGAAAGTTATTATTAACTGGATTAATGATGTGAGACAGAAATGGCTTCCAAGTACTGCTTGTACTGTGTTCTTATCAGGCTATATTTCTCTTTGCTGGCTGTGTGGAATTCTTGTGTCCTTCATCCCCCTCCAATCTATATTTGTGCTATTTTCTGCATCTTGTGAGTTAGTCCTTCAGAAAAAACCATAGGCTGTATTTCCTGAGACTAGTCTCAATTCCAAAGACTCAGCTGTCATTAGAGGATGCCTTTCAAACCAGCCCTATCCATTCCCACTGCCTGATGGGGATCTGGCAGACTGACTGGAGGAAGCGGAGTTCTCTTTGTTAAAGTGTGAGACAAGTAGTCTCTATCCTTGTACTTTCCAACCATGAACAGCTGCAGGTACAATTGCAGTCAGTCTGTTGGTGAGAAGAGTGCAGGATTAGATACCTGCTGCTTTGCTTTGTGCTCAGTCAACGGGGTGATGGAGACGGCTGCCTCTATATATCTGTACTAAGAATGTGTTGTGGAATTGTTTGTTAGCTTAGAGCAAGGTCTGCGCTCTTTCCAGGCTGCTCCACTCTTCCATCCTGCCAGCAGGGGGAAGATGATGATGCTGTGTTTTATCTAATACATACATAATCTGCTGAGATGTGTCTTAGTCTTTTGCGTAACATCAAACCCAATCTACTTTTATTTATTTATTTATTTATATTAGACATCGGAGTTGCATCTAAAATTGGGACTGATAGTTTTTACTTAAAGCTTGGCAGAGCAGCGGTCAGCTGAGATAGCTGTCTTCTGATGCAAAGATCATGGCTCAAAACTTAAGTATTTTTTTTTTCAACCAATAGAATAAGAGTGTTGGACCTGAGGTGGAATTGCAAGACTTGCAGACTCTGGAAGCCCCAGCCTCTTATGTAGACTGCTCTTCTACAGGTGAGGACACAGAATAAGGCATGTGACAAGAAAATTGTGGAAATTTGAGAAGTTTCAGGAACAAATATAAGGTGATTTGGAAAGAAGAGCTTTGAGGTCAGTAGCTAAAGATGTAGAGGAGATAGAAAAGATGCACACGAGACAGAAGAGAACATTCTAACATGGGATGGATAGGATATATCAGAAGAGAAGAAAGAAGTGGTTCCTAAGATGAGAAAGGGAGAAGGGTTTGAAGGAGAGTGCATTTGTAGATGCAAATGTTGATGTATAAGACACAGAAGAGAATTAAGATTGGGTTCGTCTTTGCAAGCTAGTAAGTTTCTTTTTGTGTCTGGAATTACCGTCACCACCCCTGTCCCAAAATTATTAAATAAACCCCAAAACCACAACCCAAAATAAAACAACCTGTTACTTAGTTGACTTACCTTGTTGTCTCTTCATTCTTCTGTAGAGGTTAGATATAGTGTAGACTTAAGTGACGCCAGCATGCAGCAAATGCAGGAGATTTTGCGTGTGCAGAGCTCTTGGGGGTGTCTGAGTTTTTCATTCTCACCTTGGAACCTAGAGAAGCTCCACTCCCATATATTATCTCTCCACTTATTTACTGTCTTTATGTGCAACTTGTTATGCTGATGGTGACTAATGTCCCTTTTATCACTAGGTGTGTCAGGAGAGCCGGTGAATTCTGAAGTGCAAATGCCTTTTGATGACACTTTGGTGCTCCCTGAGGTAAAAATTTAGTCTGGAACTTTTTTTCCTCTCAGTATTATGCATCTGTGGATATGAAAACTTTAGTTTAAAAGCCCCAAAGAATTGGGTTTTCAACATGCTGTAATTTAAAGTGGTTGTTGCAACACTGCAACGGGCTTTAAGAGATAGCTCTCCTTTAACGGTGCCCCGTAAATTGTTTCTGCCCTCCAAACTGATGGACAGACAGACTTTATAACACAAGGTCTTGACTTACTGGTGGGCTGCTGATCCATGCTTTCTGGGAAGGATTTGTGACTGCTTTTCTTTTGTGATCTGTTTTTGGGGGTGGGAGGAAACCTTAAGAAAATTACTTGGAAAAAGCCAAGCACTTTGGTCCAGATACTTTGTCTAGTGCTCTCACTTTGAAGATGGACAGAGACTGGAATATGGGCTTCTATGCTGTTTTCTTTGCCATGTTAAATGGACAGATAGAATAGGGGACAGAACTCCTCACTCAGAGACTATGGATTGAATGCCAGGAAAATGTAGCTGGCTAAGTACACTGGAGGGCTTGTGAGAATCACAGGAGAACTGAAACACTTCAGAATTTTACTATCTTGTCATCAAGACAGAATGAGAAATAAAGGAATAGGAAGTTACATTTATGGTCTAATCCTAAAGCCAGAATCTTTCATGCTGCAACTGCAGAAACTGAAACAAACAGAAATGATCTGAGGAGTCCTCCTGTTACTAGTGAGGCTACTAGTTATTGCAATAGCCAGCTCAGGAAAGGGTATCCTTAAACTACAAAATGTGGAAAGCAGATACTTCCAAAAGTGACCCTTTCATGGGATTCAAAGGAAAATTGAAACCTATTATTTTCTTTTAGGCAAGAACAGATGGCTTTCCCAATGGAAGCAAGCCATTTACTGAGGAAAGCTGTCCACCTGGAATTCTGCAGTTTCTTGCTGCACAGAAACAAAGCGAGCTGTCAGTTTTGCTGCTGGAATTGAAAGAAGCCCAAGAAGAAATAACTTTTCTGAAAAGGCAGCTCAAGGGCCCAAATGGCCAAACTTCTACAGGTAGCCAAACAGGAGAATCAGCTAACCAGCTGGAAGATAATTCCCAGACACGGTTTCTTGAGAGGGAAGAGCAAAAGGCTTCAGATACACAAAATGAGTTGGGTGGTAGCTCGTTACTGAGAGAAACAGAAATGCAGCAAATCGGTGTGCTTCAGGAAAACAGAATTGGTCTTCAAGAAGTGCCCCAGGGGAACACTGTCTCTTGCAGAGGGGAGTTGGAGGCAATGAAAGAAGTCTCTACAGCAGATCCAGAGCCTGGCATCTCTCAATCTCAAGAATTGATAAAGTTACAAAACCAAATTACAGAGCTGCAAATAATTCTGCAGAAATCAGAAGAATCCTATAAGAAAGATCTAGGAGAAAAAGGTGCAGAAATAAATAGGCTAAAACAGTTAGCTGAGGAATACAGAAAAAAATTAGAGGATTCTGACACTGCGTTTTGTGTTTTGACTGAAGAACGAGATCAGCTCTTGGGTCAGATGAAGGAACTTTCTACTGTAGCAGAACTGAAAGAGCAAGTAAAGCAACTTGAGGAAAACCTAGCTCTTTCAGAAAAGCAGAGGCTGTCAGACAGCCAAAGCAGTCTTCTGAGAGAACAAATCCAGAGCCTTAGAAATGAATTTAAGTCAAAGGAGATAAAAATTGAAGCTTTGCAAAAAGACTTGGATGAAGCGCAATTTCAGCTTTCTGACCAGGACACGCAACTAAAAGATCTGAGAGGCCAGATCAAGAAGAAGGAATATGAAGTACTTGATCTAGAACAACTTCTGAGGAAGAATACAGCTGAGATAGAAGAGCTTTCCCAAAACTTAGCCTCAAAGGGACACGAAGCAGCAAGCCTAGAACAGCTTGTTGCTGAACACACCAGGTCTATAGAGAGCATGCAACAAACCTTGCTGGAGAAAGACCAACAGATGACAGAGATCAGTGTCAGCATGTCTGAGAAAATGGTCCTGCTGAATGAAGAGAAATTTTCTCTAGAAAATGAGCTGAAGAGTCTTAAAGAGCAAGCAAGTCTGTTAGTAAAAGCCCAGGAAGAAAAAGACCAAAACATAGAGGCAAAAGATACATATCTGAAATGTGAGGCATCTGAGCAACGGTATGAGACAGAGGCAGCTTGTAAAGAAAGTGAGGTATTGGAAAATAAACTTGAACTTCTGAAAAAAGAAAACGAGCAAGTAAAGTGGAAGCTGCAAGCAGCACTTGTTAACAGGAAGGAGCTTCTGAAGAAGGTTAGCAAATTGGAGAACGAATTAGTACAACTGAGAAGAGAACATCAGTCGGAAACCTCAGTGGCTCAAGAAACTGAAGGGGAAGAAAATGTGGCAGGCATGATAAGCAGAGAAATGAATCCTGAAAGCCAGCCCAGTGAGGAATATCTAATTCAACTGCTTTCTGAAAAGGAATCTGAGTTGCAGAGCATCCGGAAGGACCTGCTGCATAAAGAAACTACTGAAGCACAATTGCAGGCAGTGATTGAGGAAATGAAGCAAAGCTTGCAAGGTAAGACAAACATTTCAATTAAAGATGAAATCATGGAGAGTCGGACAACTGCAGACAAAGTAACTGAAACCATTAAAAGCCCAAGAGATGATGAAGAAAACGAAAAAAATAGTTCAGCAGCTACAAATCTTGAAGAAAACCAAAAGTCTGCTCTGAAAGAGAGGATTTTAACTCTTGAACAAGAAAAAGAACAACTTCAAAAAAAACTTCAGGAAGCCCTGGTATCTCGCAAAGACACTATAAAAAAGGCTCAAGAAAAAGACAGGCATCACAGAGAACAGCTGAAACAGCAGAAAGATGATTACAATATCCTACAAGAACAGTTTGATAAGCAAAGAAAAGAGAAGGAGAGCATCCAAGCTCAGCTCAGACAACTCCAAGAACAGAAAGAAACAGAGAGTGCTCTTGGGAATCAAGGTGGTTTGGATTCCTCATGCATGGAAGCAGAAAATACAACAAATAACCTTGTACAAGTTGCAGATGTTGCTGGGGAAGAGTTGAAGAAAAAACTTGAAAAATTGCGGATGGAGAAAGAGGAATTGGAATGTAAGTTTAGCCATATGCAAAGTGAACTTGCTTGCAAATCAGAATTAGTTTGTCATTTGCAAGAGCACATAGCACAGTTGTTTGTGGATATAGAAGGGCTGAAGAGAACCTCTGACCAAGCTGAAGCTAAGGCAGCAAGTCTTCAGACAGAATTGGAGGAGAGCCTAGCAAAAATTTCTAAAGAGGGCAGTCTGGAAGACCTGAAAACACTTATGCACCAAAAGGATGAAAAAATGGAATTTCTCACCTTGCAGTTAAGAGAGAAAAGTGAAGCTCTCAATAATGTGCAGGCACAGCTGCTGGAAAAAGAGGATTCAGTCAAGAGACTATGTAGTCAGTTGGAAACTCAAGCTCGGGTGCATGAAGAACAAAGCAAGCGACTGCAAACAGAGTTGCTTAAAATTCAGGAGAAGCAAGATGATGGTGCAGAAGCAGCTGAACAGAAGAATCAAATGCAGAGAAAGCTGCAAGCTGCACTTATCTCTAGAAAAGAGGCACTAAAGGAGAGCAAATCTCTAAAAGAGGAGCTGGCTAATGCTAAAACTACTATTGAAAATCTTTGTGTCAAGTTGACAAATATGGAAAGCCAAATATGTGGCCATGTTAAAGAAACAGATACTTTAACGGAAAAATTAGCA
>NW_009258282.1:49869-59301 GCF_000687185.1 Egretta garzetta
AAAATAAGAATCTTGATGGATGCTGTAAAAACCTGACTTTTACTCTAGATGGAGTTGTTCTAGAGAAGGAGAAGCTGGAGAAGGAGGTGGAATCCTTGAAATGCTTTCAAGCTGCTGAAAGTTCTGAGTGGCACGAGAAATACAGGGAGCTTCAGAAAGAATATGAAACTCTCCTGCAGTCATATGAGAATGTCAGTAATGAGGCTGAACGGATTCAGCGTGTTTTGGAAACTGTTAGGCAGGAAAAACAGGAAATTTTCATTAAGCTGAAAAGTGTTGAAGCAAAAAAAGAGGAAACAGATAAGCAGCTACAGGAAGCTGGACAGGAAATTGATAGAATGAAGGAGAAAATGAGGAAATTTGCAAAATCAAAGCAACAAAAGATCCTGGAACTAGAGGAGGAGAATGAGAAGCTTAGAGCAGAGATGCGTTTTACAGATGGAGAGTTACACAGGACTGGAGATGTCTTAACAAATACTAGCCTGAAGGATGATCTTGAGAACTCTAGGAGGGATTACCAGTCTCTTTCTACTCAGCTTGAGACAGTAATGGCTGAAAAGGAGGCTCTTAATCAAGAGATCACAGACTTAAAGTATCATTTGCAGTTAACAGAATCTAAGCTGAAGGAAAGCAGAGAACTGGTAGACAAGTGCGTTGCTCAGAAGACAACAGGGGAAGAAACAAATCAGGCAGTTGCCACACCACCACCAATGGAGAGAACTGAAAATCAGGTGGAAGAAAGTTTTAGACCACAGTCTCCTACTGCAGAGATGGAACAAAAAGCATTTGAAGGTAGTAGCTCTTGTGAAGATCTTGGTACCTACACACAGCAGATAGCTAAGCTCACAGAGCGAATCACAGAACTAGAAGATAATCGGAGGGCTTCAGAGCAACAGCTGGGTGACATCCGCATATGTGTTGAGACTTTAGCAGGTGAGAAAAGGGCTTTAGAAACCCAAATGGAAGAGAAAGTCCATGAATTGAATGCTCTTCAAGACACAGTAGCAAAGATGGAACAAACAGTCCAAAAAACCAAAGATGATCTTGTCAGGATGACAGAACTGAAGGACACACTAGAGGCTGAGAAGGATGATTTGGAAGAAAGACTCATGAATCAGCTGGCAGAACTTAATGGGACTATTGGAAACTATCAGCAAGATGCAACAGACTTCCAGATCAAAAATGAGCAACTGAAACATGAGCTTCAGAGTTTGCAGAGAATGATGCATGAACTGGAGGAGGCGAAATGTCAGATGGCAAAGGAGAAAAGTCAAGCAAGTTCAGAAAAGCAAAAGGAATTTGTAGAAAAGCTAAAATGCAGTTGGAGGGGAGATAGCAGTGCACATGTAAAGGAGCTTCAGGAATTGCTGAAACAGAAACAGCAGGAGATTAAGCAGCTGCAGAAGGACTGCATTAAAAGCCAGGAAAAGAACAGTAGTTTAGAAAGAACTGTTAAAGCTCTAGAATTTCTGAAGAGTGAGTCTCAGAAAGAGGTAGAAGCAGCCAAAGAGATGTTAGCTAAAGCAGTTGAAGACACCAAGAAAGCCCAAGCAGACCTTGCTCTCTGCAGAGTAGTATTGGATGACACCCAGAGTGAGGCAGCAAGGGTTCTAGCAGAGAGTGTCAAAGTGAAAGAAGAGTTGCAGGCAAACAAAGAGAATATTAAAATTCAAATGAAGAAAAAAGATGAGGACTTTGAGAGAAGACTAGAACAGGAAAAAGACAAGCACTTAAAGGAAATTAAAAGCATGGAAGAAAAGCTGGCAACTTTGCAGAGGGAGAAAGACTATATGGAAACAACTGTTGGTGATCTTCAAGGCTCCTTGAAGACAAAGGATCAAGAAGCCAAGCAGTTGGAAGGCAGCCTAAACAAAACACTAGCCCAGCTTGCAGCCTTCACCAGGAGCATGTCTTCCCTTCAGGATGACAGGGATAGAGTGATAGATGAATCAAAAACATGGGAGAAGAAATTCACTGAATCTATTCAAAAGAAGGAGGAAGAAATACGTTCAAAAGAGGAAGCTTGTGTTGTGCTAAAGGACCAGATGAAGCAGATGACCATCCATGTGGAAGAACTTCAGACTCATATAGCCAGGTAAAGAAGGTGATAATGACTCAGCCGGTATTCTTGTATTTCCTTATGACAAGGCAACAGCCAGAGGTGAGGTAGGATTCCCCTTTCCTTTTGCAGTATACCAGAAAGGAAGAATTTTGCGTATGTAAGTATGCTAAATACGACATGTGATTGGCAAAACTAATGAATTCCTAAGATGGAGAGCAGAATTAGTCTTCCTTATAAAGCCATAAGTATAAGACTCATCTCCTGGATCACTTCTGCTTGTACAGAAAAGAGGTTTGGAGTTATGTTGTATGGATTTACTATGTATTTGTTGTCTGCACAAGGATACAGGGAAATTAACACTGAAAATATTCCTTCTCATCACTAGGCTACCCATGTTAAATCTATTCTCTGTGACAAGCAGTAGCCATCTGAGTGCTATCTAGAGTCTTTATTAATCTGAAATTTGAAATAGACGCTTTTGCATAGAGTTGTTGCATTCAGAGATTAAATTGGGCAGGTCAAGAGAGCATTGGGATACATCATTCCAGTTTAATCCCAAAAGAGATTTTGAGGGAAAGATGGAGCTAGAGAAGCATACCAAAATGTACATCTGGGAATTTCCAAAACTTAAACCCAAGCTGTTCTTACATGAGTAAAATTGTTCTATAAAGTTTGTGATCAAAATGCTGTATCTTTTCATGCATGCATGAAATGAACATCAAACATACGAGAATAGTGATTTCATTAAGTTTTTTTTGATAGCTGCAATGGATGAGAGAAAGAAGTATTTTAATGAAAAGGAGGTGATAACATTGAGTGTTTTAATCTCTTCCATTTTTTCAATGTTAACATAAAGACTTATCTCACAGACAAATTTTAAAAAATATTCCCCCAGCACCACCCCTTCAGACAGTAGTGTAGTCAGAACTTTAAAAGACACCTTGAATTTTAAATTGAGGGAAAACTAATTATCTGGGTATTTCCAGGTTGCTTTCTTAAAGTAAAACTAATTTTGTGGCTTTTCTAAATTAGTATAATCAATGAAAACTATTGCTGTGGGTTTGGATACTGAGAGATATGTCACCAATTTGTGACTGATTCCTCTCTCCCCTCCTTCCCTCTTTTCACCCCTCCCCTCTGTTTTCAGGCTGGAACGCAACAAGAAAGACTGGGAGTCTGAATCCAGGAAGGAGATTCAGCATTATCAAAAGACATGTGAAATGTTGCAGGAGGAAAAAAAGGAGCTTTTGACTGAGCTTGAAGGGTCTCAGAAACTGTACAGCAAGTCTCAGGATGAACAGCAGAAACTGGAGTCAGAAGTCAGCAGCCTGAGAGACCAGCTTGCTGACTTACAGAATTCCTTCACCAAATGTGAATTGGTGAGAGGAGAGCTGGAGAGTATGGTCAAGCAACAAGAGACCAGTATCCAGAATTTTAAATTCAGCTGTGAACAGCTTGAGGCTGATCTGCAAGCTTCCAAGGACCTAACGAATAAGCTGCATGAAGAAACTAGTGCCAAGGATCAAAAGATCATTAGTTTGCTGTCTGCCAAGGAAGAAGCAGTTATGGCTGCTCTATCTGAATTACAGCAGCAACATTCTGAAGAGATGAAAGAATTAGAGCATAGGCTGAGTAAGGAGGAAGAAGATAAAAAAGCCATGGAAAATGAGAAGAACAAATTTCTTGACAAACTTGATCGTCTCACTGAAAAGATGAAGATAAGCAGAGAAGAAAGTAAGCAGCAGAAGGCACAACTGGACTCCTTCACCAAGTCCATGTCGTCTTTGCAAGATGACAGAGACCGCATACTGAGAGACTACAAGCAACTTGAGGAACGTCATCTTGTTATAATCTTGGAAAAAGACCAGCTAATTCAAGAGGCTGCTGCTGAAAACAATAAGCTCAAGGAAGAAATCAGAAGTTTTCATAGCCAGATGGATGATCTCAACTCTGAGAATGCCAAGCTGAATGCAGAGTTGGTGCGGTATAGAGAAGACCTGAACCAAGTGATTTCAATAAAGGACTCCCAACAGAAACAACTTCTCAAAACACAGCTTCAGCAGATCCAAACTCTGGAAAGGGAGAAGGCAGTTGTAGAAACACACTTGAAAGAGTCCAAGCAAACTCAGGATGATCTCAGGAAGTGCATGGAAGCCTTGAGAGAGGATAAAGTCAGTATGTCTCAAGAGATTGAAACCCTTAAGTCCTCTCTCTCTCGGATGGAGAGTGAAGTGACAGCCTTGCATGAGGGGGGTCCTATCATAGAGTGTCAAGCACAACTGAAGGCCCGAGAGGAAGAGGCACAAGAACTGAGTCATAAGCTTTCCCTCTCACAGAAAAGGATAACAGAACTTGAGGGGGAACTAGTATGTGTCCAAAGGGATGCAGCCAAGAGAGTGGGAGAGGTTGAGGACAGGCTTCGAAAGGAGTTGAAGCACCTACATCATGATGCAGGGATAATGAGGAATGAGACAGAAACAGCAGAAGAGAGAGTAGCAGAGTTGGCACGGGACTTGATGGAAATGGAACAGAAACTTCTTGCAGTCACAGATGAAAACAAAGATCTCAGAGCTCAGATTCAGTCTTTTGGGAAGTCCATGAGCTCTCTTCAGGATAGCCGGGACCAGGCCAATGAAGAGCTTCATGTTTTGAAACAGAAATACTCTGCAGATCTAGAGGAACAAAAGAGTCTAGTGCAGAATCTTCAGAAACAGATGGTTCAGCTACAAGAGGAGCAAGATTCCACTGCCAGGGACCGAGATACAGCGAGGTCTGAGCTGACAGAACTGCAGAAGGCCACCGATGAAAGAGGTGTCTTGGCCCAGATTGAGAAACTTAATCAGAAGCTCAGAACCAAAGACGATGAGCTTCTCCATTTGTCTTCAGAACTGGAAAGCTCTTCCAACCAAGTCAAATCTTTCTCCAAGGCTATGGCTAGCCTGCAGAATGAGCGAGACCGTCTGCTAAATGAATTGGGAAAAACACGTAAGATTGAAGAAGTGAAGCAACAAGCAGAAGGGAGCACTTTCACCACTCCTTCAGAAGTGCAGAGTCTTAAGAAGGCACTGTCCTCCTTGCAGAATGACAGAGACAGAGTAGTAAGTCCTTGTTCTTTCTTCCTGCTCTTACTTAAAGACCCATAGGAGATTTAGATCTTCATATCTTAAAATTCAGCATACACAGATACAATATTTGCAATGTGAAACACAGATCATTGTCTTCACAGAATAGTTGAGGTTGGCAGGGACTTCTGGAGATCTTCTAGTCCAACCCCCTGCTCAAACAAGGTCAGCTGGAATAGGCTGCCCAAGACAGTGTCCAGTCAGGTTTTGAATAGCTCCATTGATGGATACTCCACAACTTCTCTGGGGAACCTGTTTTTTCATGTATCTGGAAATGGTTTCCAGAATTAGTTGCTCCATCACCTTCCCAGGGATGGAGATGAGGCTGACCAGCCTGCAGCTCCCCAGTTCGTCGTTATTGCCCTTCTTGTAGGTAAGGATGACATTTACTTTCTTCCAGTCTTCAGGATCCTCTCCCAGTTGCCATGACCTTTCAAAGGTAATTGAGTTGCCTCCCAGTGACCTCAGCACTTGCAGGCATGCTCCGTCAGATCCCATAGATTTAGTATGTGCCCTCTATGTTATCTTCTCTGACATATGGAAGCTGTGATTTCATTAACTTTGCAGGGTGGTTTCTCATTAGCTTCATTTAAAATACGGAATCATAGAAATAAGGTATGGGTTCCCTGTTAACCTGCTTAGTCTGTGTCCATGGAAGCTAGCGCATTTGATTTGTCTTAAATTTCTAGAAGAGACTAGAGCAAAGACTTGGGTCTGTTTCTTCTCTTGGCAGCTGATTGTCAAGACCGGTACAAGACATTGCAGCTTCATTTTGACATCCTTGCTTGCATGCTTAATGTGTCTGTATAGTCTCTGGCACAATGCAGCTCAGCAAGTTTCAGAGCTCTAGTTGCTGGTCAGATAACAGACTTTTATAGTAATTTTCCACCATCACTTAGTCTTCCCTTCTGTTAATTCACAACAGACTTTGTGATATTATCTTAAACGCATCTTCCTTCTTGTTCATTTTATATCTCATTTATTTGTAGATTTATGTCTCCTCTGCTGCTGTTTTGTTGAACTTGCAGATCTGTGTAGCACTGCTAGTACTCAGATAGATCCTCAGTAGAGGGATCTCCTGACTCATTAAGTACTTCCCTGTCTCCAGAGTCAGTCACATTGTCTTGTCTTTGAAAACCGATTGCAGTGATGGATGTGTAATGACAACTTATTTCTAATTCCAAATCAAAAGGATTTTAGTTCCTCAGTTCCATGGTTTACAGTAAATACCAGCTTCAGGAGTTATTCTTAACCAGCTCCTTCTGTCTCTTTCTTCCTCTGAATAAGGGAATTAATATTGTAGTCCAGGGTCTTTTTGTTAATATATGTCAGATCTTCGTGGAAGGTCTCAAAACTCACTACTGTCATTAACAATAGAATTCTCTGGGGTTTTTTTCTGAGCAGTTTTTAGGAGACTGCTGTAATCACTGATTCAATTTCTAGTTTCGCTGTCATCTGAATGTGACTTTTTTTTTCCTCCAGATGCCACTGTAAGAAATGCTCTTAAATGCTTGTAAGTAATAAACCTAGCTGCTTGCCCATTTGTCACACACTCTGGTATCTCCCTTTAATTAAAGGTAAGAGAGCTGAAGAACCTGCAGCAGCAGTACATACTGGTTGGGGTAGAATCAGCTGAAAATTCTCGCTTAAAAACACAACTGCAGGAATATCAGCAAGACATAGATAAACAGCACCATCTCCAAGAACAGCTGAAGCAAGAAAGTACTTTCTACCAGCAGGAGCTCCAGCAGCTTAGGTGAGAATTGTCTGTCTTCTCACTGTCTCAGAGATGCAAATGTCCCATTTCGTTCATTCCAAGAGCAATTTGGGGCAGAAGATAAAGCATTGAGAACCTCAGCCTTAGCTGTGTCGGCTATCACTAAATCACTTTGTTCAGGAGCGGGCACACCTTTCCCTTCTTCAGCTTTTGCTTCAGACTTCGGGTGAACGATTACAGCCCAATGCATTGGATGGAAATGCCTGTGTGAAATAGATCAATGACCTTTTAATTTTTATTTCCTTTATCCAGTGGTGGCCAATATCATCTGTTTCAGAGGAAACTTAGGCTGCTTCTTGTATTGAAGCTTATGTATATAATTACAGAACTCTCCGTTCCAGGCTGAACACCCTTTATTATCCCACTGATATCTTTGTTTAGAAAATACTCATTTTGTATGACTGTCTAATCCTTTGTTTCACTTGCCTTATGTCTTCTATTTTTAAAAAAGCCTGTAATTCAAGTCTAGTAAACGGTATCTCCAACTGGACTAAAACTAGTCAGACAAATAATCTCTCTTCTAAAAATGGGGGAAAAATGCTTTCAGGTACTTCAGAGATCCATCTAAGAATGATTGAACCTGGAGTGAAAGGGGTGGGTTTTTTTGTGGAAAGATGTATGGCTTATCTTTGTCCAAAGTGATAAAAAAGCTTGTAGTGCTCCTTCCCCCTCCCCCCAATCTGACCCTCAAACTAACACTTCAGATCTCATAAAGTTTGAAGCACCTTACAAATTTTACTTATCGCCTGATAAAAGAAAAGGAGATTTATTTTCTGTCGAGCTTCTACAATGTACATGAAGCTAAGGCCTCAAGTTTGTATGTTGGGATCAATGTTACGGTTCTGGTGCATATTTGACTGAGGAGGTGATAATGTTATTATGACAATTGGCATTGTCAATTACTTGCTTGACAAAACTCTCTGTACAGCAAGTTCAAACTGGTAACTTCCTGGTAATTTCCTTTGTGTCGTGCTGGGCAGACAGGAGAAGGCTACCTGGGAAAAGCAGAACAGCAGCATAAAGGAGCAGTACCTGATGGTCATAGCAGAAAAAGACAAGCAACTGAGCCATTTACAAAGGATCGTGCAAGAAATGAGACTGCCCCTCAGCAAGTCTGAAATTGTAGAGGAGCAGTACCAAACGAAGGTTGGTGGATTCTTTATTGCATGGAAATGCGAGGCTTTAAATTCAGCCAAAGTAGCATGTGTTGCTTGTATTCAGCTTGTACAGACTGCAGTATTGGATTTTGTTGTGTGACCTCCAAGTGCTATATGAACAACATAACTCGGATCACCTCTGGTGTACCCTTATGTGCTCTTCCCTTAGTTCATGGTTCCTAATGTTTCAAGAAAGAGTAAAAGAGAGAGGCGTTCCTAGGCACCTTACCTCCTTCTAAGCAGTATGGAACTTCTCAGGTTTGTCTTTCTGGATCTTTCAGAATTGCCTCTTGCAGTCTGTTTGAATCTAAGATCTTCTGGTTTAGTTCTCCGTTTGATGTCACATTCTAATTTTTAAGTTTCCTATTGAATTTTTATTGCTGGTTTTACCGTGAAAGGGATCTGCAGTCCTGACTCAAGCCCAGAGAGGCTGAAGATTGAACATTGCACTTTCTGCCTTCTTTCCCCTGTATCGCAGTCCTACAAGTGGAGTGACATATGTTGAGTATTTTGCTTGGTCTAGGGAAGGACACTTGCCTGCTGCATGTACAATACCATTACATTATGAGCAAGGAAAGAACTCTCCTGCCCACATCTGTAACGTCCCAGTGAGAAGCTTTTATGTCTGTGGAGGAGGGAGGAAATCTCCCCTTGTCCCTTTGACACACACACATGCATATATGCAAAGAAAAAGCTATAGAACAATGTGCATGTGATGCTTTCCAGGAGAATGCTTCGCTGCCAACCTTTTAGTCTGTGTTGAATGAGAGCAGTGTGGACATTGCTTCACTTTTTTGTTGGTTTTTCTTGTTCACATTCCTATGCTTTTTTTTTTTTTTTTCCTTCCTGGATTGTAGACAGCTTTAAGACAACTTTTGAGAAGGACCCATCATATGTGCAAGTTCAGTGATCTTTCCTAATTGTCTGGATTTTCAGATGGCTTTTAGGATATTTCTGTTTATTCCCCACTTGCTGTTTTGCTTGAGCAGATAAGTTCCTGGCCTAGGAATAATGTTGGGCTTTGACCTTGGAATACTAAACAGAGAGGACTAATGTGAGAGTGGATTGTCACATGTGCAGCATATTTTTCATTGTTCTTTCCCTGGCAGATTTCTATGGAAGTTCTGAGAGGGGACTTTCCAAGCCTAGAAACAGAGACAAAGCATCTCCAGACCCAGCTAAGTGAAAGCCTGAAAGAACTGCACCAAAAAGAGCTCAGAATTCAGCAGTTAAACAGCAAGGTACCGATTATATTTTATAGTTGCTTGCAGAGTCTGGGATGAGGAATGTGGGGAAGAGGATAGGTTTGAATAA
>NW_009258282.1:59319-60532 GCF_000687185.1 Egretta garzetta
TTCTATTCTTGTGGGCATTTAGTGAAGTAACACAAAATCAGAAATATTAGTTAAAGAGACTTCTGGAAATGATCTAGTACATCCTTCTGCACCTCATAGCAGCACTGTCACCAACGTTAGATCAGGTCAGACATGATTTCGCCTAGCTGAGTGGTTAAAGAGTAGAGATTCCAGAACCTCTCTGGCCCTTTGTCCAGTGTTGCTGTGCTCTACACTTTTAATGCAAATGTTTTTCTTAATGTCTAGTCTGACTCTTCCAAGCCACAGTCTGTGGCTGTGGCCCCTTATTATATTTTCTGACACTATCAAAAAGAGCTTGGTGCTCTCTATTTTATAACTCCCTTTAATTTAATTGTAAACTATTGTAAAATGACCCTTTAGCCGCCTCTTTAGCAGGCTAAAGCAGCCCAGCTCTCACACACATCGTGTGCTCCAATCCATCAATGATCTCTGCAGTCTTTTCCTGGACTCCTTCCCATGTATCTATTTTAGAATCGTTCTCAGTGGTGCCCAGCACCAGGACAAGGGGCAATGGGCACAACTGAGACATACCAGGTTTCAGTTGAATATGAGGAAAAACTTCTTTACTCTGAGGGTGACGGAGCCCTGGCCCAGGCTGCCCAAGGGGACTGTGGAGTCTCCTTCTCTGGAGATATGCAACCCCCGCCTGGACGATGTCCTGTGCACCCTGCTCTGGGTGACCCTGCTTTAGCAGGGGGGTTAGACTAGATGATCTCCCGAGGTCCCTTCCAACCCCTGCCATCCTGGGATTCTGTGGAAAAGACCCTTAAGATTACGGAGTCCAACTGTTAATCTGACACTGCCAAGTCCACCACTAAGCCACGTCCCTAAGTGCCATGACTACATGTCTTTTAAATATTTCCAGGGATGGTGACTTAACCACTTCCCTGGGCAGCATGATCCAACACTTAACCACCCTTTCGGTGAAGAGATTTTTCCTAGTAGCCAATCTAAACCTCCCCTGGTGCAACTTGAGGCCATTTCCCCTTGTCCTATCATCTGTTACTTTGGCAAAGAGACCGACACCCACATCACTACAACCTCCTGACAGGCAGTTGTAGGGAGCGATGAGGGCTCCCCTCAGCCTCCTCTTCACCAGGCTGAACAACCCCAGTTCCCTCAGCCGCTCCTCCTAAGACTTGTGCTCCAGACCCCTCACCAGCTTGGTTGCTCTCCTCTGGACACGCTCCAA
>NW_009258282.1:61262-65195 GCF_000687185.1 Egretta garzetta
GGTGAGACCCCACCTGGAGTACTGTGTCCAGTTCTGGGCTCCCCAGTTCAAGAAAGATGAGGAACTCCTAGAAAGAGTCCAGAGGAGAGCAACTAGGATGATAAAGGGACTGGAGCATCTCCCCTACGAGGAAAGGCTGAGAGAGTTGGGCTTGTTCAGCCTGAAGAAGAGAAGACTGAGAGGGGACCTCATCAATACATACAAATATCTTAAGGGTAGAAGTCACAAGGACAGAGCCAGACTCTTCCCAGTGGTGCTGGAGATATTCTCTGCTGGAGATATTCAACCCCGCCTGGACAATGTCCTGTGTAACATGCTCTAGGAGAACCTGCTTTAGCAGGGGGGGTTGGACTAAATGATCTCCTGAGGTTCCTTCCAACCCTTGCGATTCTGTGATTCTTTGTGACACTCTCACTGAATGTGGTGTCATCTGCAGACTTACTGAGGGTGCATTTGATCCCCTCATCCAGATCATTGATAAAGACATTTAACAGAACTGGTCCCAATACTGAGCCCTGGAGAACACCACTTGTGCCTGGCCATCACTGGATTTAACTCCATTCACCACAACTCTTTGGTCCCAGACATCCAGCAAACACTACACCCGTCTAATCCATGAGCAGCCAGTGTCTCCAGAAGAATGCCATGGGAAACAGTGTCAAAGGCTTTACTAAAGTCTAGGTAGACAACATCCACAGCCTTTCTCTCATCCACTAAGTGGGTCACCTTGTCATAGAAGGAGATCAGGTTAGTCAAGCAGGACCTGCCTGTCATAAACTCATGCTGGCTGGGCCTGATCACCTGGTTGTCCTGTACGTGATGGCACTCAAGACAGTCTGCTCCATAACCTTCGCTGGCACTGAGGTCAGACTGACAGGCCTGTAGTTCCCTGGATCCTCATTCTGGCCCTTTTTGTAGATGGGCATCACATTTGCTAACCTCCAGTCAACTGGGACCTCCCTGGCTAAAAACGAGTGGCCTAAAACCAGTCCCAGTATTCCAGGTACAGTCTTACTGGCACCAAGCAGAGCAGGTAATAACTTCCCTCAATCCGCTGGCCTTGCTTCTCCTAATGTAGACAGTTTGCGTTATTCACAATGAGGATGTACTCTTGGCTTGTATTCAGCTGGGAAGCTGCCTAAAGTCTAGGTAGACAACATCCACAGCCTTTCTCTCATCCACTAAGTGGGTCACCTTGTCATAGAAGGAGATCAGGTTAGTCAAGCAGGACCTGCCTGTCATAAACTCATGCTGGCTGGGCCTGATCACCTGGTTGTCCTGTACGTGATGGCACTCAAGACAGTCTGCTCCATAACCTTCGCTGGCACTGAGGTCAGACTGACAGGCCTGTAGTTCCCTGGATCCTCATTCTGGCCCTTTTTGTAGATGGGCATCACATTTGCTAACCTCCAGTCAACTGGGACCTCCCTGGCTAAAAACGAGTGGCCTAAAACCAGTCCCAGTATTCCAGGTACAGTCTTACTGGCACCAAGCAGAGCAGGTAATAACTTCCCTCAATCCGCTGGCCTTGCTTCTCCTAATGTAGACAGTTTGCGTTATTCACAATGAGGATGTACTCTTGGCTTGTATTCAGCTGGGAAGCTGCTGTAACTCCCTGGCCCTTTACGACAGAGCTGTTGCCTCGGCAGTCTCTTTCCATCCTATACTGATGTATGGGGTTTGCCTCAGATGCAGAAGTTTACACATGTCCTTATTGAACTTGGGATTTCTGTTGCCCAGTCCTCATCACCCCTTGTCCTTTCACAGCAGGCCCTGCTAAAAAGATTGTCCCCATCTTTCCTATAGGCTCCCGTTAAGTACCAAAAGGCTGCAATCGGGTCTCCCTGCAGCCTTCTCTTCTTCAGGTTGAACAACCCCAACTCTCTCAGCCTATCCTCATAGGAGATGTGCTCCAGCCCTCGGATCGTTTTAGTAGCCCTCCTCTGGCCCCGCTCCAACAGGTCCATGTCCTTCTTGTGCTGAGGGCTCCGGAGCTGGATGCAGTACTCTAGGTGAGGTCTCACCAGAGCAGAGTAGAGGGGCAGAATCCCCTCCCTTGACCTGCTGGCCACGCTTCTCCTGATGCAGCCCAGAGTACGGTTGGCCTTCTGGGCTGCCAGCGCCCATGGCTGGCAAAACATTAAACAGCACCGGTCCCAGTACGGACCCCTGAGGGACACCACTTGTCACCGGTCTCCATGTGGACATCGAGCTATTGACCACTACCCTCTGGATGTGACCATCCAGCCAGTTCCTTATCCTGTCGAGTCGTTGATCCTTGCCTTTGAGTCCAATGGTCCAGACAATTTTTGACTATGTAGCAGTTCATTTGTCTAGTTTGCAGCTCCTTATTTGTGAATACTGTGGGTGATGATGTTAAAAGCTCTGTGTAATGAAGCTGGCTGGATGGAGTTAGTTTTCTTCATAGCAGCCCCTAGCATGCTCTGTTACAGATTTGTGACTACATCAGTGTTGGTAACACACCAGTGTATTAGCTAGTGCTGAACAGTGCTTGCACAGCATTAAGGCCTTCTCCATTTGAGGGAGCTGGGGTTGTTTAGTCTGGAGAAGAGGAGGCTGAGGGGAGACCTGATCGCCCTCTACAACTACCTGAGAGGAGGCTGTAGCAAGGTGGGTGTTGGTCTCTTCTCCCTGGTAACAGATGATAGGATGAGGGGGAATGGCCTCAATGTGCCGTGGCAGGTTTAGGTTGGACATTGGGAACAATTCCTTACCCAAAAGGGCTGTCAGGCACTGGAAGGGGCTGCCCAGCGAGGTGGTCAAGTCCCCATCCCTGGAGGTATTTAAAAGAAGGGTAGACGAGTTGCTTAGGGACGTGGTTTAGTGGTGGGATGGCAGGGTTAGGTTAATGGTTGGACTTGATGATCTTGAAGGTATCTTCCAATCTAAATGATTCTATGAATCTATGATTTCTCACAGTGTTCTCCTTGAAGTGAGTAGGCTGGGGGTGGGCAAAAGCTTGGGAGAGGTCACAACTGGGACAGATGACCTGAATGGACCAGAGGGATATTCCAGGCCATATATAGATCACGTTTGGGAGGATCAGTGACAGTAGTGTCTGAATCAGCAACTTTTCTGCCACTGAATTTTAGTGCCCTTTCTCTAAAGTGACCTGAGGGAGAAGGGAAGAGGACAGAGGAGGAGAGGGAGAGGGGAAGAGGACAGAGGAGGAGAGGGAGAGGGGAGGAAAGAAAGAGAGGGGAGAGGAGGGGAGAGAGAGGACAGGCTGGGGGGGGGGGGAAAGATAGAGGAGGGAGAGAGGGAGACCAGACAAAGGGACCAGAAAACAAGATTATGTGAAGAAAGTTGTTTCTGGGTTCCATATCTATTGTTGGGAGTTCTTTCTAGCTTCCTGCTTTCTAGACTCCTGAAGGAATTCCCTCCTTTGGAAGGCATGCTTGTGATCTTCAGTGCTGCCTGCAATCTTGGAAACAGTTTTGGTATTTCAGTGCAGAATCACAAGCAGTCCGATTCCCACATGAAGTGGAAGACTCAGAATTTAGCAATCTTCAGAAAGAGAGTTGCATTTGAGGAGAAAGCAAGAATATAAATTCATAATTTATTGATGATATTTCTGAAAGGTTTAGGTCAATCTCAGCACTTTAGAATCTTGTTTTGGAAGCAAATTATTCTGTACATTATGTTGATGTTTTGGGACTCCTGTTCTGCAAACCTTAGCCACAAGCTACTGTTGGAGATTATCACTGGTCTTTGGACCTCAGTAACATGCAGTGTGGCCATTTTCTTGTTCTCAGTAGAATTCTTGCCCTCAGTTATACAGAGAACAATTTTGCTCTCACAGAAATATGAGTTCTTTACCTAGCAGTTGTGTTCTCTTTTCAGCTATCTCAGGTCTTTGAGGAGAAAAATGCCCTCTCCCTCCAGCTGCGTGGTAGCAATCGGAACATCACT
>NW_009258282.1:65267-75263 GCF_000687185.1 Egretta garzetta
GGGCATGGTAAGGGTGGTCGTCTTGGTGCAAGGGAGGGAAGAGCTTACTACAGATGGCTCCGCTAACTGCAGCATTGTAGCTACTTTCTATCCTCCCCATTCAGTGCTATCTGCCACACATTCATGCTTCCTTTCAGGAGTCGTTTGCAACAGATGCTGCTCCAGGAGCACCCCAAGAAAAGAATGAGCCTCAGAGAGGCAGTTACACACCAGAACTGCAGGAGTTGCAGCTGAGGTAAAGAAAGCCTGAGAAGACAGGGGTGGGGATAGAGGTCTTTGGGCTAGTGATGAGCCTATTTCTGTCACTCCCTGTCAGAGCGTTGGAAAAACTCAGTTCTACACTAGGTCCTTGTGGAAGTGGAGGAACTATTATATGCACTTGAAAGCCATCGTTAGTTATCTCTTTGGATAGAACTTCAAAAAATGAAGAGAGAACATGCAGCAGCAATTCCAGTAGACCATCACCGAGTCAAACTAGCATCTTTGATTTGATGGGCTTGGTCCTCAGTAACTGCTTAAGTATAACGATGGTCCTGGTCTCAAGGCTGTTAGCCTGAGAGTGTCTGGAATTGAGACCTGGCACGTGATTCCTTATAACCTTCTGGAACTATGGTCTAGCACATGATTCCTCATACCCTTTCAAAATAATTTCATGGGCCATGGATGACAGAGCCAAGGAACTTCTTCCTGATGTGACATAAGTTTCAAGAGATTTATCTTCTCTCTTGCTTTCCAAATAATTTAAATAGATTAATAAAAGATAACTAAGTCTTCTGTATGAAGTGGAAGGGAATTGGAATCTGTTCACATACTGCATCAGGGAATACAATAGAAACAGAATAGTCTGTGAATTAGCCCTTTTTTGGCATGTGCTTGGTTATTTTCTGACAGGTTGTCCGAAACAGAACATTTACACAGCAGCACAAAGCAGGATCTGAGGTATTTGGAGGAGCAGCTGGAGGAAGAACGGGACCGTCGCCTTGCTGTAGAGGAAGCGCTCTCTGCAGCACAGGATCAGATCAGGAGGTGAGGGAGCTTGAGCAGATAGGCAGTATCACCACAAAAGTACGGTGATCCTAGGATTCTGTGCTTCCTCTGTACTTCATTACATCCTTCTGTCTAATGTCACTGGAAGCACAGAAACAATTATACCATGTCTATCACAGAATGGTTGAGGTTGGAAGGGACCTATGGAGGTCATCTGGTCCAATGCCCCTGATCAAGCAGGGCTGTACAGAGCCAGTTGACCAGGACCACGTCCAGATGGCTTTTGAATATCCCCAAGGATGAAGGTTTCACAACTTGCCTGGACAACCTGTGCCAGTGCTTAGTCACCCTTACAGCAAAAAAGTGTTTCTTCATGTTCAGGCTATCCTTCAATTGTAGACAAAGATAGAATGAGACAACTTACTAGACTTTAAGACAAATTCTGACTGGAAATATGATGCCAGCTTTCTCAATGAGTTAAATTAACTACTGGAAAATATAATTTGGAGACTGGGAATTGTGTGAAGGCAGAAGAGGAGTTTTCATATGTCCAGGGGATTTGTCTCCTCAGTAAGCACCCGTCTGTCATGGGCAAAACAAACCTGACTTGAAGAATGTCACTCAATTTTAGTGTATTGCCAATTAACATAAACTTGTAATTAATTTGGGAATTGAGAAACAATTAAACACTTAGGGAAAACACTTGCCCCCGCCTTTCCCAGGCTAAACTTTAGTCTAGACACCTCTCCACCCCGCCTTCTAGTATCCAGTCCCATTGTTTGCACCGCACATTCCACTCAGTCCCTTTGGTGAGGCAAAGGGCAGCGTAGGAGGCTGGGGTCAGTATTATAGTGATTTCTCTCTGATGCTCCTTGTTTCTTACTCATTTCCTCCTTCCCTAGAAGCGACTACCCTTTGTTAAATATGTTTGAGCAGAGGCACCATATGCTTCTCTGGTTGTACTTTTGGCACACAGTGGGGCATCATCTATTGCCAAGCCAGCTGGAACCAGCTGTGCCCGGTCACAGGGTACTTCATCGTCTCCTGCACATAGCTCTTCCTTGCAACGCCTTATTACCAAAACCTTGCCATTTATACCTAATACACTGTGTATCTCAGGTTACTTGACAGATGCCCTTATAGTCAGCAGAGAAAAAGAGGCTGACCTAGATTAAATGTTAGGATTAGGATGCAGTGAGTCGCATGTTAGAAATGCCTGTTTCTCCTCACTGACTATAAAAGTGGGTTTTATCATGTAACTTGATTGTGGGCACTTGTGCTGTGCCTGGTAGTTAATATAAACCTCACTATTGGAGTCTTTTACATGAAAACAGTGGTTTTCTTCTGACACGCGTGCTGATTCAGCCAAAAAATAATGTCTGTATGGAAGAATTCTGCATGAAGTTCCCTGGTAATTGCTACACAACTCTGACAACTGTAGCCCCTTCTATCATTATAGCCTCTTCAACTGATTTCACTTTACTAATGCTAGCCCAAGGATTTGACAGTGCTGTTTCCGCATTTCATTCTTTAATAGTACCTTATCAGTCTTGAATATCTGCCACTAGAAAACAGTTAGCAAGAACCAGCACTATTGGGACCAGAGCTGGCTTCCAAAATAATTTCATAGAACTTAAAATATAAAGTTAAATCACCTGTCCAGGCTTCTTTCAAGTCACACACTATGAAATTTCATTTGAATGGTAATCTGCACATCATGCAGTAAGGAAGTTTTACTTTTCTCTCTGGTTAGGGCTATGACTGGGCACAGGAAGTCGCTGGCACTGAGCAAGTATAACTTGTATAGAGACCACAATATGCCTGCTCTGTTATGGTTTCACCAGCCTCCGGGTGGAGGAAGGAGGACTTCTGCTAGTTGGATCACCTAGTCCTTCTGCTCAGCTTGAGCTCAGGAGGCACTACAGTTGTACAAGTGAAACCTGTTCTTGTCAAGTGAGGCCATGGCTTGCTTGCAATGGTTGATCATTTTTTGAAGAAATACCTCCTTTCCTAAGCTTGTCTCAGTGTTGGTTTGGGGCATCAAACTTAATTTAATTTCATATTTTTTTTGCGGCAGGTTGCAGTCAAGTGAGTGGACGTCTTCCTTGAGTGCTAGCATTGATATGATGCCAGGTCACGAGCATTCCTTGCTGATTGACTCCATGGATAGTAATTCCAGCAAAGTAAGAATTTACATTCACAGCTGTCAATGATGTGAGCCCTGGCTGATGCAAGAAAATGTGAAGTGAAAACTGTGAATCTATAGCAGCTAAATGCTTCTGTAGACACATTTAAATCTGTTTGGGTTTGTGTAGGTTTCTGCTTTTGTCTTGCTCTGTTTTCCATGTCAAAAGCCACATATTGTTCTGATTGTGGCTCTGCTACAATCTGCATAAGCAGACTAAATTTCGGAGGTCACTAAAATGTAGGCCAGTGTTGTCTGTGCCTAAAATGCGGTCCCAGGTTCCTTGTGGAATATTCAAGGCCTCAGTAGTGAGCAAATAGGCAGAGTCTGTGCAAACAATGTGCAATCTCATTCACAAGAAGTACGTGTGTTACTGGCCCTAGCATCTGCGATGTCTGGGGAGTCTGCCTTTCCGTTTAGCAACCATCTCAGTTTTTCCTCACTCGTTGTCTTTTAAACTTGCATCAGTCAGGCTGGGAGCCAAAGTGACAAGCTGCTTTTTCACTGTACTGAATGACAGCCTGGCAGTCACCTGTCCTATTTTGCTAAGGATGAAGGCCTGCTGAAGAGTTTGCCCTCTGGTCTCTTCAAGACTTGGGGGTGGTGCTCTCAAGAGCAGTATCAGCAGAATTACGGCAAAAGCCATACGTGGATGCTACTCTGTGCTCATGCTTGGGGTTTATTACTAGAATAGACAGTTTTTTCTTTCTACTGGAACTTTTCCAGTAGATGTTACGTTGTCTGAGGACTTGTGGAAGAGCCCCTGTAGTGTAAGGTCACTCTACAGCAGCTTGTTCAACAGCTTCAGAAGTCCTTTCAGCTGCAAGGGTGAAAGAATGCAACAATTAAATAATAATTTTCTTCTTCTAGGCCAGAGAGTGAATCAGGATTTCTAGCAGCTCGAGGCTCTAGCAGAAAATTACCATTGATCCATTTGTTTATATTTCACTTGGAGGGACTAGAAGTTCATAGGGACCAAATATTAGAGGGAGATGTTCTGCATTCTGTTGCCCTTTCTCAAGCAGAATTGGAGAATTGTTCATGAGAAACCTGCAGAGAGCAGGGAAAGGGGAATATTTCAATGATGACTGGCTCTAGAGGTTGAATCTGACAGTGGAATGGGTTTAAGAAGGTTCATGCTTGTTAGCTTAAACAAACTTATCTTCATGGTCTGGAGAGCTCTGGGTGAAGGCAGCTGGGGACATATCCATTCCTGGTACTGACTGGTCTCTCTTTTATTCTTCCAGACTCGGAATATCCTTGGACTACGACGCCTGTTACGCTCTTTCTTCCATTCCCGGACCCACTTGCCTCTGCTAGTGGCCATGTATCTGCTTGCTCTCCATGTCCTGCTCTTCCTGTGCTTTACAGGCCACCTATGAACAGGAATAACAGCCTGTGTTATCCCTGGGCCTGAATTCCCTATTGACAGGATAGCACTTCACCCAGCTGCCTTCTTTTTCCAAAGCAGCCCTTAAGGAGCAGCTGCACCCATTAACCTGCACCTAGGTTGCTTGCTGTCTAAGTATGCAGCAGCCAGTGCTGATGCTTGGGATCCGTTTCCAGGATATCTGCCATTCCTTCAGTGTTTTTAAATGAGTGGTACATTTCCTGAGCCATGGTCCTCACACTACAGGCTTCAAGGACAGCATCTGTTCCTGTATCTGGAGGTAGCACCACTCATTTTATATAGTATTGTGCTGTGGTAGGAATAAGAAAAATATTCTTAAGTTGCTGCAGTACTTCAACACTTCTAGGAATCGCAGGATCTTCCCCCTCTTGGACTGGATTGGCCAGTCTGGTTGGGGAAACCCTGTAGCTAGATGATAGAAGAAAGAGAAGCTGCTTCCCTTTTTTCCATCTCTTAGATTTGCTCTGTGGCTGAGTGCTGTTTGAAATGCATATCCTAAGGAAGTTGTGGATGCTTTAAGGAATGTGAATTGAATTTCAAAATTCTGTTTCCTGCTCTGTTGCATCTCCTGTTGAAGAAAGGCCAAAATTAGTATATCTGGACCTGCTGAGCATTCCATTTAGAAAGAGTCATATGTTTCCCTGACAAGCCTGTAAAACAATGTCAGTAATTTTGTTACTGAAAAGGAATAGGAAACAAGAAACATTTTAGCTCTAAGTTAATAACCTGTCTGTTTATAGCATTTGTGCACCTTACACGATGGAAGGTGCTTGCGTACCTCCTGAAATGAGAGCAGCCATGCTCCTGCATTCTTGTCTACTGAACCTTGTCACAAGATTGAACCTGTACAGGCTGTGTTGAAGGGTTCCATAATGTGGTATGTGGGCCCAAATCAAAGGCAGAAGCTCCAGAAATAAACTGTCCCCCCTATGCTGAGGAAGGGACTGGAGTCGTGAAACCTTCTGGCATTTCTGCTTTAGGAAAAGCCTGTTGTAGAAAGCTAGTGCTGGTCATTGGACTTGTTTGAATCTAAAGCAAACTGATGCAAATGGACTTGATCTTATAGGATATATGGAAGGCTGTGTTTTCTGAAGAACTGCTGCATATGTCCTGGAATTGAGACTGCCCTCTTCCAAAGGGAGAATGCTAAATGCAAAGAAGATGGTTCCAGTAAAGTTCCCTGTCAGAGACCAAGTGGTTGTTCTGTTCAGAGTACTGGCCCAAAGGATCGTATCTGCCTCTTGCAGGAGTATTAACAGTCACATTTTTCCTATGGGAAAGAGGTAGTTCTTTTGATATTGCTGGTAAACTAAGATTCTCTAGCCAGTGAACAAAGCCTGTTTGAGGATGGATTGTTTTCATCATGGTAGCTAAAATAACTGGATATCTGGCAGGTCCAGAACATTGGCACTATCTTTCCATTTGTGCACTATCCTTGATTATCTGTGTGGACTTCCTCAACTATATAAAATTCAGTGACCAAATACTTTGCCTATAGCTTCCTGGGGCATGTGCTCCTGTATATATAATAAAGATTATTTTTCAGATGGAATTTGTGTCATGTTGTCATGAAAATGTCAGAGGTCTCTTGAGGGTATAGAAGAGGAGGAACCTATGCAAGTACTCTCACCGAGGTCAGATCAACTAACCCCTCACAAGAGCTTCACTAAGACCGGAGCTGAGAAGAAACAAGGGTTGAGTTATGGTCATAGGTGACTCCCTCCTGAGTAGAACGGAGGCACCCATGTGCAGACCAGACCCCCTTTTCAGGGAAGTTTGTTGCCTCCCTGGGGCCCGGAATCAGGGATGTCACCAGATGACTGATGAGCTTAGTAGAGTCTTTGGACTATTACCCACTCCGGCTCCTTCATGTGGGTACCAATGATGTTGCAACAAGAAGTCCAAGGTTGATAAAAAGAGATTTCAGGGCCCTGGGAAGAATGATGAAAGATTCAGGAGCACAGGTAGTGTTTTCCTCAATCCTCACAGCAATGAGGAGAGACATTGGAAGAAACAGACGTGCCCAAGACATCAATACCTGGCTCCATGACTGGTGCCTCTACCAGAACTTCGTTTTTTATAACCACGGGAGAGTCTTTAAAACACAAGGTATGCTGGGGCCTGACAGGATCCACCTGTCCCCATGGGAGAAATGCATCTTTGCTTGTAAACTGGGTGGGATTCATTGAGAGGGCTTTAAACTAGAATCAGTGGGGGAAGGGGGTACCAGTTGAAGAGCTGAAGGTAAGCCAAGGGTAGGCATGGCATCGCCTGAGGGTGGCAATGCTAGTTGGGAGCATTCACACTGCTCTCAGGGAGCACTGAGGGCTCAGGAGCACATCTGAAATGTTTGTATACCAATGCATGCAGTATGAGAAACAAACAGGATGAACTGGAAGCGATAGTCAGTTCCCAGAGCTATGATACCATTGGTATTAGTAAGACTTGGTGGAATGAGTCCCACGGCTCAGTGCTGAGATGGAGGACTACAAGCTGTTCAGGATGGGTAGGTAGGGCAGGCAAGGTGGACAAGTTGCACTATATGTAAGGGAGAGGTTTGACTATACAGCCCTTACAGTTAGGGACGATGTGGTTGAGAGCCTCTGGGTGAGGATTAGGGGGATGGGAAACAAAGCCGATGTCATAGTGGGTGTCTACTATAGATTGCCCAGCCAGGATTATAGCAATGAAGAGTTATTCTATAGGCAACTAGGAGAAATTTCTGATCAGCAGCCCTTGTCCTTATGGGAGATTTCAACTTCCTAGATCAACTGGGAATGCCATACTGCTGTGGCAAGCAAGTGTGGGAAATTTCTGAAGTTTGTGGAAGATAACTTCTTGTCACGAGCACTCAGTGCGCCAACTAGGAAAGACGCCCTCCTAGACTTGTGAATAGAGAAAGGCGTGTGTGAGATGTGATGGTAGGTGGCTGTCTTGGCCACAGTGATCATGATGGTTGAGTTTAAAATTTTCAGTGTAATGAGGAAAAAAGGTCAGCATAGTTGCTACCCTGGATTTCAAAAGAGCAAATTTAAAGCTATTCAGGGAGCTACTTAGCAGTGTCCCCTGGGCACCTGCTTTTGGGGGCTTAGGAGTTGGCAAGTGCTGCTGTTTTTAAAAAGCACCTTTTAGAAGCACAGGAGCAGGCAATTCCACTGTCAAGTCAAGCAAGCAGGGCAGAAGATCAGCTTGGCTGAACAGGGAACTCCTTGCGGAGCTTAAGAGGAAAAAGAAATTGTGTGGTCTCTGGAAGCAAGGTCAGGCTTTGCAAGATTACAGAGCCATGGTTCGCACATGCAGGGAGAAGACATGAAAGGCCAAATCTCAGAGTTGAAACTGGTCAGTGTTGTGTCAGACAACTAGAAAGGCTTTTTAAAGTACCTTAATAGCAAAAGAAGGTCTAAAGAAAACATTGGAGGGATCCTTGTTGGAGATGGTCACCTGACTAATAGGGATGAAGAAAAAGTGGAGGCGCTCAATGCTTTTTTTGCCTCGGTCTTTAATAATATTGATACGCCTTGGGCTGCCCAGTCCCCTGAGTCAGAGGACCATGAGTGCAGGAACAGTGACTTTCCATTTGTGCACACTGAAATTGTAAGGGACCAGCTGTATCAGTTGAATGTTCACAAGTCTATGGGGCCTGATGGGATTCACGCCAGAGCACTGAAGGAGTTCGTGGATGTTATGGCAGGACCTGTCTTGATCATCTACCAAAGGTCTTGGGAGTCTGGGGAGGTGCCCCCTGACTGGAAGCTAGCCAATGTTACACCAATTTACAAGAAGAGTGTGTCGGAAGACCTAGGAAACTGGAGACCTGTTAGTCTAACCTCAGCTCCTGGAAAAATTATGGAGATCATACTGGGTACTATTGAAAAATATTTAAAGAAGAATGCAGTCATCAGGCACAGTCAACATGGGCTCACAAAGGGAAAATCCTGTTTAACTAATTTGATATCCTTCGATGGTAAGACCAGCCACCTAGTGGATCAAGGCAAGGCAGTAGATGTAGTTTTTCTGGATTTTAGTAAGGCTTTTGAGACTGTCCCACGCAGCATCCCTCTGGACAAGCTGTCAAACTGTGATGTGATCAGGTACACAGTGCGTTGAGTGAAGAACTGGCTGAACGGCAGGGCTCAAAGGGTCATAGTGAATGGGGCTGCACCTGTCTGGCAACCAGTCATCAGTGGTGTTCCTTAAGGCTCAGTTCTAGGGTCAGTTCTGTTCAATAATTTTATCAATGACCTGGATACAGGAGGTGCCGTTGACTCTCTTGAGGGACAAGAGGCCTTGCAGAGGGATCTCTAGATAGATTGGAGCATTGGGCAATCATTAATGGTACAAAATTTAACAAGACCAAATGCCAGATTCTGCATCTGGGATGGAGTAATGCTGGGCACAAGTATAAACCGGGAGAGGAGCAGCTGGGGAGCAGCCCTGCAGGAAGGGACCTGGGGGTGCTGGTGGGCAGCAGGCTCAGCAGGAGCCAGCAGCGTGCCCTGGCAGCCAGGAGGGCAAACGGCACCCTGGGGGGCATCAAACACGGCATGAGCAGCCGGCAAGAGAGGGGGTTGTCCTGCTGCATTCAGCGTTGGTGCGGCCTCGCCTGGAATACTGTGTGCAGTGCTGGGCCCCAGCATTTAAGAAGGATGCAAAGGTCCTCGAATGCATCCAGAGGAGGGCACCCGGGCTGGTGGCGGGGCTGGAAGGCGTCCTCTGGGGAGCGGCTGAGGACTCTGGGTTTGTCTATTTGGGAGAGGAGGAGGCTGAGGGGCGACCTGGGTGCTCCCTGCAGCTTCCTGAGGAGGGGACGTGGAGAGGGAGGTGCTGAGCTCTTCCCTCTGGGATCCAGGGGCAGGAGCCCTGGGAATGGCTCAAAGCTGCACCAGGGGAGGTTCAGACTTGACATTAGGAAGCATTTCTTTCCCAGGAGGGTGGTCAGACCCTGGAAGAGGCTTCCTGGAGAGCGGGGTCGATGCCCCATGCCTGTCAGTGTTTAAGGGGCATTTGGACAATGCCCTTAATAACGTGCTCTAACTTTTGGTCAGCCCTGAAGTGCTCAGGCAGTTGGAGTAGATGATCCTCGTAGGTCCCTTCCAACTGAAATGTTGCTCTTCTATTCTAAGCCCTGTATATCTTGCCATTGTGTCGAATAGAAATGACTACGCTAGGAACTTTTCTTGCTTCACTTCACTCATTCAGGAAGGAAGTTATTTTGGTTTGAGATGTTTATCTAGTGTCAAACTAGTGTGATTCATGCTACTCATTCCAAAATTGTGCACTTCCCACCAGTAGCCAATATACCAAAGAGTCTGATCTGTAAGTACTTTAACTACATGCTCTCCATCTTCCTAGTTCAAGCAATTTACTTTTTTTTTTTTTTTGGTCATAGAATCATAGAATCATTTAGGTTGGA
>NW_009258283.1:0-653 GCF_000687185.1 Egretta garzetta
GCTCCCCTCGGGCCCAAGTCTCCCCCCCTGCAGCTCCTCTCCTTGCTCCCACAGCCGCTCCCCCTTCTTTGCCAAGAACACAGCAGCAGAAAATCGCTTATAACTCCAGCTGGCAGTAACGTCCTGGGGCTTCCGCCCGCTCTACGGCTCAGCAGGACAAGGGGGATAAACACAAACCCGACTCCTTCGTACAGCTGCTGCTCCACACAAGCACCCCACGGTTTAGGGACCACTGTCTAGAGACAAAACCCATTACGACAAATCGCTACGTAACATCTGTAAACAGTTAAAAATACATTTTGATAATATCATAATTCTGTGATTGCTTGCTTTACGAAATCTGCAAATCAGTTCACATCAAAAAACCTGCAATTTCAATTACTGAATTGGTTAAGACTATTTTCTCGTTCTTGTGCTTGATCTTCTCTTCCTGTCCGCCCCTCCGGCAGTCCGAGCAGCCTCCCGCAGAATCCCAGAATGGCAAGGGTTGGAAGGGACCTCGGGAGATCACCCCGTCCAACCCCCCTGCTAGAGCAGGCTCTCCTAGAGCATTCTACACAGGACTTCGTCCAGGCGGGCCTTGAATATCTCCAGAGAAGGAGACTCCACAACCTCCCTGGGCAGCCTGTCCCAGTGCTCTGTCACCCTCAGAG
>NW_009258283.1:968-2600 GCF_000687185.1 Egretta garzetta
CCCACCAGGACCCCCAGGTCCCTCTGGGCAGAGCTGCTCTCCAGCAGGTCAGCCCCCAGCCTGTCCTGGTGCACGGGGTTTGACCTCCCCAGGTGCAGCACTCCACACTTGCCCTTACATCATCTTCTTACATCATCTTCTTTGCCAAGTTCTTATTTAGTTTTTTTTTTTTTCCCTTTCTTCGCAATTTATTTTCATCGTTCTCAGACTTTTTTACATGCTACGTCTGCTGGCAACAGACATTTCCTTCTGCGAGAAGTGGAAATTGCCAGTTGTATAGGGTTAACCTCTTTTCCTTTTCCAGAATGACCTCCACTGGTTCCAGAAAAAAATAATCAAACACACACCTTGAGTTTCTGACGTGCTACCGTTTTCTGGACTTGTTCCCACAACCACTCCCCCTTCTTTGCTAAGAACAAAGACAAAAGTTCTTGAGTTGCTTATGAAAAACAGTACACTTACGGAAGTCAAACGCAATTTTCCTGTAAATGCAGTGAGGGGAGACATCGAGTCTGTTTAGTTCCCCTTCATTTGTGTGTTTTGGACTTTTAGTTTCTTGTTCCCTTCTCAAAGGAGCATTTTGCTCATAGGCCTGAATGAAGCAGCTTAGCAAAATGGCAATACTGACAAACAGCACCTTACACCATTAGCTAAACATTCCAGTGAAGGCAGGGAGCATTTACAGCATGAAACACTGAGATGTCATCACCTGGAGTGAAGATCTATGCCAATCCAATTTCCTCAGGTACACTACGTGGGGTCTCTGCTTCCTCCTGCAAAAGATCTGCCTGCTCAATGGCTTTGAGAACATTTTTCCTGGAAGTCTCCTGAACTTCCCCTCCTCAAAGGAACTCATCCAGGATGAAATAGGCTTTCTCAAAATTGAGGATGATATCAAGTTCACACCCACTGCCAAAATACTTGGCAAGAAGTTCTTGGCAAGAAGTTCTACATAGTGATGAATTATTCCCAGAGTTATTGGTTCCTTGTCCTGATCTTCAATAGCACAGCAGAAAGCGAGGCTTGCGTCTCTTCTGTAGACACTCTTCAGGTCTGCTGCTGCTGCCACCACCGCGGCCGCCGAGCGGGACTGAAGGGAGGGGAAGGGAGATGCTGCCGGCTTCAGCCCCGCAGATAAAGAAAAGCCCTTGGGATCTGTCGGGGCATTAGCCGACTTGGAGATATTTGGGAAAAACAAGCAAGCATCCATTCAAATTATAGCAATAGTATACTTCTGCAAAGGTTCCTCCATAAGTCCAGGTCATCTGCAGACACATAACTGCCCAACGTTCCCCACAGCTCACCTCGTCTCCAGAGACGATTCAAGCCGGCTTCTGCTTCCTCTCAGCAGCATTAAGTTCTGTGGGGCTTGCCACCGGACAAACCTTCGGAGGTTGAATTTTCACACCCCGCAGGGGGCACCGTTTGCGGCAATGAAAGCACGGGCCATCGAGCAGACCTTGGGAAGTGGAGTTTTCACTCTTGACACAGGGCACCATCTGTGGCAATGCAGGCATGTAGCAGAGAAGGCAGGGACCCCAAGTTTCTGCACAAGCACAGTAAGAGTGTGGATGAAAAGCTGGACATGAGCCGGCAATGTGCGCTGGCGGCCCAGAAGGCCAACCGTACTCT
>NW_009258283.1:6245-6765 GCF_000687185.1 Egretta garzetta
CCCCGCCCAGGCCGCTGCCGCTGTTCCCGGCCGTTTCCCCGCTCCCTTTTGGGAGCTACGCAAAACCTCGCAGGCGCTGGGGGAGGAAGACGCCAGAGCTCGGTTTTCAAGGAGGAGCTGGAAGGCAACTGCGATGAAAGGGACAGATGCTCTGGCAGAAGTGGAGGTAACACGGGAAGGAGAGGGACACGAGAAGGACGCCCCCAGGGGGCCCAAAGAGCGCAGGAGGCCGTGGGGAAGCCCCCCACGCGTGCCCGGAGCTGAGACGGAGTATGTGTATGAGGATGACGGTGAGGGAAGGGAGGCTGAAGGGTTAACGAAAGGACCTTTGTGAAGCCAACTGTAGATCCATCCTAAATTGCTAGCATTGTGCTTTAGACTACCTTACTAACCCTATGGAGGAAAGTATAGCGTGGCAGAGGGGAGATGAGCGGCAGGCGGCCCGGGAAGGCCTGAAGGGGAACAAAGCGCCGGGCACTCGGTCAGTCAGAGGCCGGCCGGGGACGGGGAGCCGGCGGGG
>NW_009258283.1:6811-8048 GCF_000687185.1 Egretta garzetta
TTCGCCAAAAGGACAAGGTGAGGAAGAGGAGTGGATGAAGCAAACGACCCCTGAAGACCACCGACTCAAATCACTGAGCCTGCGCAGCTGGGAGGGACTTATGGAAATGACCTCTGCAAACTCATTTTCATACGAAGCGGGGACAGGTTATGCCTACGGATAGGCGTGTTGGGCAACTCCATGCATATGTAACGCTTTGCTACATACAAACAGGGCAAGCTGCCGTGTTGCGGCGCGCACGACTTTGGTGGGACTGCCCCCCGTGCTGCCCCGCGCTGAATACCCACACCTGCGGTACAGCCTTGCAGGCTGGGGAGGCCGCGTCCGCACGTCAGTGGCCATCGCCCCCCGGTTATTGCTAAGGAAATTCCTCTCACGGCAACCGAATTGGCTAAGCTGCGAAAGCATTTGGCAAGGAGGGCGCGAGAATCGGAGACCGAGTATGTTTGGAGGGTTTCCCTGTCAGGGGGAGATGGGACCGAGAAAGAGGCGGAAGGACACTGGGGCCCGGGTGTGGTTTTGACCACGGGTGACCATTGGGCCCCGTGGTCGTTAACACAGCCGTTGCATATTGGGCAGGGGGGCTGAACCCCTTGGGGCGGGGAGACCCCTGAGCCATGACGGGCTCGACAGATTGATACCCTAAGGGTCAAAGAGACCCCAAATGTAAAACGGCTTACATGCATAAAATTTAGGCCTTATCGTCTAGCTTGCTGTTACTTTGCTAAAATTAGTATTGTCTAGCTTGCGGTTGCTTTGCTAAAGGCAGTAGTGTCTAGCTTGGATTTTTTTGTTCTTCTTAAAGTCTGTTGTATAGTTACTTAGTGAATTTAGAACCCTATTCAAGGACGGGGAGAACCGGGAGGGGATGAAGCAAGAAGATAATAACGGTTTGCCAAGGTTGCCAGCCTCGAAGGAATGAGAACTAATTGATGTAGGAAGATTTGTGGCTCCTTACAAAGGACAGTTTTTTGATAAGAACCAGGTGTTTACTTCAAGAGCTGGTCTACACCGAACCTGTGGTTTGAGCAAGAGCCAAGGAGCAACTGAGTTTGCGCAAGAACAAGGGGTTACTAGCAGCGATGAAGAGGAGCCATCGGCCTTCATCCCCACGACCCCCGAAGCCCACCACCAGGAGGCACTGAGCAGGCGCAGTGGGGAGGGACTTATGGAAATGACCTCCTGAAGCTAATTTTAATACAAAGCGGAGACAGGTTATGCATATGTATAGGCATAT
>NW_009258283.1:8856-12487 GCF_000687185.1 Egretta garzetta
TTTACTTCGAGGGTGACAGAGCACTGGAACAGGCTGCCCGGGGAGGTTGTGGAGTCTCCTTCTCTGGAGATATTCAAGGCCCGCCTGGACGAAGTCCTGTGTAGAATGCTCTAGGAGAGCCTGCTTTAGCAGGGGGGTTGGACTAGATGATCTCCCGAGGTCCCTTCCAACCCTTGCGATTCTGTGATTCTGTGAATTATGGAAGAAAGTATGGACCTGTTAGGCGGCCGTCCCAGAAGGTTGAAGCCAGAGCCGTGGGGACAGGCAGGGAAGCGCTCTTAAGCGGAGCGTTAATACTTGTTAATGGCGGGCATGGGGGAGGAGGAAAACCGGGACAAGATGGCGTCGGGAAACTGACTCCTCCGCCCCCCAGGGCAAGGGGGGAGACGGAGGGTGGATGTTTGTAAGACAGCTCACCTGCAACCACAAAGGGGACTTATTGATGACAGTGGCGGAGGGGCCGAAGAGAAAACCCAGGACCTTTTGAATAGATACCGGAGCCCAAATCACCGCGCTAAGACAAACTGAGGCGGAGCAACGCGGTATCTCCATCCCATCTAAGCGCCTCGTCGTTTTAAATGCCCTGGGTAAAACCCTAACAGTACCTATGACTCCGGTGACACCGTGGCTACCGGGAAAAGAAAATCCCATTAACACCATGGCAGCAGCGGGGCCCTTCCAAATGAACCTTTTAGGTATAGACGTCCTGAAGGGCAAACAGTGGCGGGACACCCAGGGGAACGTGTGCTCTTTTGGTGTCCCCCAAATTAGACACGGTTATTGCCTTAATGTTTTTACCATGTGTAATCCCTCGTCTTGTTCAACTAACCTGACACGTGGTATCTAATGTGCAATTTGTGCCTACCACCTCCCCTGATGGCATGAAACAAATCCGTGCCGCTCACCGGTTAGAGCCAACCGCAATCCCCATGTCATGCTCGTCAGTTGTTCCATGGGTTGTTACGGTGAAAACCACCTCACTAATTTGATACTTTGAATTTTGTCTACAAAGTTAAGTGTTGTTAAGTGTAAGATGCGTGCTTTCAGCAGCGTTCCCCTTTGGTTGCTATTGAGCAACCTTTTACCATTGTGCCATCCCCCTCGTGTTATTTCCCTTTTCCCATGGCTTCCCTTTGTTCCTGCCCTGGTTTTGGTCCCTATCCCCACTCCACTCTCACCCGTGCTCTCCCCCACTCTCTCCTACTCTTTTTCTCTCCCTCTTTACCTCTCTTCTCAGTCCTAAGGAGACTGCAGTGCCGAGCCACGGGGTGGTGTGGAGAACCATTACTGAATGCTGTTTGTCTCGACACTGCCATTGTACCACCGCTTCCCACCACTCAGAAGATCCCGCCCTCACGGTCTGCAGCACAACACCACCAAAAAAAAAGCACAAGCCCCAAGGCACAAAAAAGGAAGAAGGCACCCAAAGGAGCCAGCACGCATGGCACGAACTGCATGTACGCCGGTGCCATCTGCGCATGAGCAAGGGACCCCAACCCCTGTAAAAGGAGTGTGTGCGCTCCAGTAGGGGGGCTCTTTCCTGTCTTCGTCCCTCCCCTTTGGACCTCTTGGAACCCGCCTTGTCAAAGCCAGCATCGCGTGGACTGAACCTGGACTAGCAGACGGGGCTGCCAGAGCGTCAACTACGCCACAGACGGAGGCGCCAGAACATCGCTGGCCCCGGGGCTGTGTTAGCCAGTCCTCTCTTTCTCTCGTTCACCCCGTCCTCCCTGACATAAACCCGCTCCCTTTCTAGCTCTCTTTTTCTCTCATCCCCCCTTTTTTTCCCCTTTTTTCCTCAGTTCTTCCCCTTTGCCTTCAGTCCTCTCTTTCTCTCGTTCACCCCGTCCTCCCTGACATAAACCCGCTCCCTTTCTAGCTCTCTTTTTCTCTCATCCCCCCTTTTTTTCCCCTTTTTTCCTCAGTTCTTCCCCTTTGCCTTTTCCCATTCACCTCCTCTGTTACCTCCTCACGTGGTTCCCTCCTCCCTCCGCGTCAAAAATAAAGTTGAAAGGTTGTACATTTGACCAGATTTGGTGTCTTAATCTCGTCCTTGGGATCGTATCGAAACCTCCCCGCCATCAGATCGGGACACACAGCAGGTCAAAGACTGCTTCCTCCTGGATTATGGGAGGGTTTATTCCACTCACCTTCCCCGCCTTCCAGCTCGGAGGGCTGGGGACCCTGGGGATAACTCGTTGGGCCATTAAAGACTGAGGCAAAGAAGGCGTTAAGTATCTCAGCCTTTTCCTCATCTTTATGGCAATGTTCCCCCTTGCATCCACTAGAGGATGGAGGTTCTCCCTGGCTCTCGTTTTGCTGTTAACGTATTTATAACAACTTTTCTTTTCAATGCAAACAAATAAGAATGAAAATAATGTCTCACCTCTCCGGGCTGGTTTTTGGGGTTTTTTTGGTTTTGGTTTTTTTTTTTTAAACCTTCAGCAGCACCCGCCCACAGGGCTCTGTGAGAACCCCCCGCTCGGCTGGATTTACTCAGCAAAAATATAATAATAGGAAAAAAAAGTAGAATCCTCTTCCTGCTTGGAAACCCTTAAGCAGAAAGCTTGATGCAAGCGAAGGCTTCTTGAGGTGGTCCTTGGCCCCTTCGCCTTGCCCAGGAGCCCGAGGATGGGAGCCAGGCTGGGCTACGGCGGAGCACGGGGCCGACGGGGAGGTGTGTTGTCTTTTCCGTCCCGTAACGATGTTCAAGCAGCACCAGCAAGTCGCTTGCAGGCGGCTTTCCCCGCCAGGACGCTGAGTTTAGCAGAAAAGAGCTTCTTGGCTGTAAAAAACCAGGGCTGGCTGAGTCAGCACCGGCCGGAGAGGGGCTGGGGCTGGGGTGGGGGCGACCTGGCAGCGCGAGGTCTCATTTGGGGGCTGGAGTCATCAACTGGTTATTAATTGTTTAAATGAAAAGTGGCAAACTGAAGGGAGGGGGGGAAAACCCCAAACCAGCCAAACCACAAACGCCAAAGTCTCTACTTTTCAGCTGGTTTGATTGAAACTTTTGCCACCGTGGGTGCCCCGTCCCCCTCCCCTCCCCCAGCCTCGTATTGTGGTTCTGAGCCCTTGGCTGTGTTTTTCAGCTGGTTTTTAATGGCTTTTGCTCCGTTCTGCTGGTGTAAATGCTTTTCTGTGCTGATTTATTTTTTTTCCCAGCCTCTTCTAATTATATATATATACAAAAGGATTTATTGCAATGAAGTGGAGTTTGGGGGAGCTGGAGTGGCTCAGCTGGGAACTACAGTGGGCTTGGGAGGGATAAAACCCGGGCAGGAGCTCAGGTGGCCCTGTGTGATCTCTTAATTTTCCAAGGGTGGAAACCACAAAGCTCTGCGGGGTCCTTTCCAAGGGCGTTTTGTTGAATTTTAACCAGGATCAGGGCTGGAGGGTTCCCAGCTCAGACCCTGCCCAGCAATGGGACAAAGTCTGTTTGGACAAAGCCCTAACAGAGGCAGGGGCTTTTGCGGAAGCAAAAAGGGAAGAGAAAAATACGTTGGGTGGAACTGATCCCGAGAGAGGTGGCTTGGGCAAAGCCACGTTCTGTGACTCGGTGCCTCGCCTTCGGTACGTTGCGACCGGGAGGACAGGAGGCAGCAAACCCCTTGGGGCTGAGGGGAGGTTGCTC
>NW_009258283.1:15605-16346 GCF_000687185.1 Egretta garzetta
GAAAGAGGAGACACGTTTGGGGGGAGAGGATGCTGGAATGTGCCTTGAGGCAGCCGGTCCCTGGGTGGCAGGGCCTGTGGAAGGACTGGGGACATGGTTGACACTGGGGACCCAACCACGGCCCCCGCCAGCAATGGCCCCAGTAGTGAGAAAGAACCTGTGGCCAAGGAGAACAACAGGTCCAGATGATGGCTCCGCGAGGGAGGAGGAAGAGGAGGAAGACTTTGGTCTAGAAGCTGGACCTTCACCAGAAAAGTTGGAGGAAGGAGGGAAAGAATTGTCAGGGGAAGCCGCAAGTGCCCGTCCCCTGGCCTCCTCGGAACCTGGAGCCCTGGGGAGAGCTGACAGCCCCCAGGCAGGTGAGCGAATGGCTGCCAGGTTGCTGGGATGCTGGGATGAGGGGGCGGACAGTCAGGAGCTGGAAGGAAAAGCAGCCCAAGCGCTGGGCTGCCTTGCTGGGAAGCGGGGAAGTGAGAGGGGACTGGGCAGAAAGGCAGGGATCTGCAGCCTCTGGAGCCGGCTCCTCTGGAGGGCGAGGGCAAGATTCCCTTCCCGGAAGATCTTGGGAGCCCCCCCGGGAAGTGGCCACGCGCAGGTGAAGGCGTCCAGTACCCGGGAGAAGGAGCGGTGCTGGGAGTGATACCTTAAGGGTCAAAAGACCCCAGATGTAGAACGGCTTACATGCATAAAAATTAGGCCTTGTTGTCTAGCTTGCTTGCTGGGGCTTTGCTAAAGTTAGTA
>NW_009258283.1:16472-16755 GCF_000687185.1 Egretta garzetta
TCTTCCCGAGCTGGGGAAGCCCGATTTTGGAGGCTCCTGCCAGGGGCAGAGGCTCTTCTCTCCCTCCCCCTCATTTCTTGCTCATTTCTGCCCAAGTCCCTTTCCCCTCCCCACCCCCCCTTTCTGTTCCCAGCTCTGCAGTTCGCCCCAGTAATTTGGAAAGCAAAATGCATGACCACCCTTCTCTCCCGCTCCCCCTACCCTTGCTGGCCTCTTCCCCCCTCGCTCCCCGCGTGCGCCCCGTTCCTCTTTCTCTCACCGGCTGCGCTGCACAGGCAGCCCC
>NW_009258283.1:16977-18451 GCF_000687185.1 Egretta garzetta
GGCCCCGAGCTCCGCCGCCGCCTGTCGGGGCTCCACGCTCTGCGACCGCTCCCGCAGCTCCCGCGCACAGCGAGCTGGCGCTGGGCACGACTGAGAAGAGTCTGGCTCCGTCCTGGTGCCCCCCAACCCTTGAGATATTTGTACGTCTTATGTTATGACTACCCATGGGCGTGTTTAGTGCCATGGGAGAGGGGTGCTCCATGACTACCCACGACTGGAAATTGCTAATTCAAATGTCGTTATCCTCAGTGCAGCACACCGTGTGGCTCACTGCGTACAGGGATCCTGCCACTGTGAGAACCACGGACAATTTAGCAGGAAGGCAGGGCATGGGCATGAATGAGTTAATGGGAGACGCTCAACCTGCCAGACCGCAAGCACAAGCGCAGCAAGATCGTGTGGCGTTTCTCCAAATAAAAGATATTGCACTTCAGTCCCTGCGCCGAGCTCCAGACCTGAGCCACCCTGAGATGTCTTTCGCCACCACTAGACAGGAGCCCCGCGAGCCATATATTAAATTCACGGAAAGATTGCAGGACGCGCTAGAGCGACAGGTCGACCATGAGGCTGCTCGCCGGATTTTGTCACGCCAACTCGCTTATGAAAATGCTGGGGAACAGAGACAGGAGGGCACGGAGAGCTCTGGGTGAGTACCGAGCCAGCTCTGCGGCCGGCAGGGAGGAGAGGGCGTCTCTGGGGCTGTGTCCCCTGGGGGCAGGATGCTCAGGGCAGTGTCCGCTTGGGTTGTGAGGAGTTTTGCTTCGGTGGCTCCTACACCTGCAGAAGGCCTTGTTGCCAGGTTCAAGTCCGGCTGCTTTTCAAGGCCCAATCTTTCCTGGTCCCAGCTGGGAAAAAGGCCTCGTATTCCACTCCGTCCTCCTCAGCTGCTCCATAGGAGCCCCCACCACATCTCCATCCCTCTGGCAGCTCTGCTGCTGTGGGCTGTGCCCTGGGGGTCCCCCCCGCGTTGCAGGGGCAGCTGGGTTTGGGGGTGGCGGGGCTGCGAGGGCCGTGCCTGCTCTGGGACAGCGCCGTCCTCACGCCCAGTGGCTTTTTCCCCCCCCAGGCGAGTGGTGCGCGCGCCGTGCAGTGTGTGTCGGGGTGCTGGCTGTGCTCGTGGTTCTGGTGCTGGCTTTGGGGGTGACTCTTGGTGTACAATCAGGTATGCTGCCCTGTCCTGGGGGGGGAGCAGGCAACTCCCTCCCCCCACACCCCCGTGTCATGGGGCAGCATCTGGGGTTGCCTGTGGGGGGAGCGTGGGGGCGGCCCCCTTCCCTGCCCCAGGGAGCTGTGTCCCCCGCTCCCTGTGGAGCGGAATCCTGGCACCTTCTCCCGTTCTCCCCTCTCCATCAGGGAGGCAGGGAGGGAATGGAGATGTGCCTGCGGTGGTGCTGGGCTGTCCTGAGGAGTGGGTTGGGTACCGCAATGTCTGCTACCACCTCTCGGAGGCCGAGGGGGGCTGGGGGGGGGGCCC
>NW_009258283.1:19025-27475 GCF_000687185.1 Egretta garzetta
TCTGCGGGGAGTGCCCCTGGCAGGCAGCGCCTGTCTGCTGCCGGTGCCCGAGGGGACACCCGCTGACCCGGCGGTACCAGCGCTGTCTTTGCTTCTTCTTGCAGGATCCCGGTGCACGGCCAAGGAGGGTGCGTGTATTTGAACAAGCATTTCCTTGGGGCCTCAAGCTGCTCACTGGTCCGGCCTTATCTCTGCAGCAAGCCCCAAGCTGTGATGTGCCAGCGGTGATGGAGGAAAGGACCTTCCCCGTGCTGGGCACTCACAGCTTCGCCTCTTCCACCAGCACAGGCCAGCATGGGGATGTCCTTCCCTCAAAAGCTCTGCTGGGTTGCTCCTGGTCTGGGCCCCAACTCCCTGCCAGGTCTGGGGGAGATGAACCCGCAGGAAGGGGAGACCTTGTGGGTGCTGAGGTGTGGCTGCCTGGGCTGGGACCTTGCGTTGTGCTTTGCGGAAGGGGTTTCCTTCCCCTTTCTGGATGATCCCAGAGCTCGCCTTGCTTCCCAAACTGTTCATCTATTCCTGCTTTTGCCCCCTGGCCATGGAGCTTGACCAGCTGCTGCCAGGCGAGCTGGCTGGAGCAAGGTCGCTGGGCAGAGGGGCCCCAGCAGCGGGGTGTGCAGTGGCCCTTGGGTGGCACCCTCCCCGTTACAGGTTTGGGGGCTCTTTTGCTGCTGCAGTATTTATGAGAGCATGGTGAAGTGCCCTGGCTGTGCTGGGGGAGCTCCCTGGTGGGGAAGGGGAGGCACTGCATCTCTGCCTCCCCAGGGTGGGTGGGGATGGTTTTCCTGGGCAGGCTCCCGAGGTCCTTGCTCACCCTGCTGGGAGCTGTTGAACACTGCTCATGAATGCTGTTGGCCTGTCCTGGGGCTTGTGGAGCCTGGTGTCAGCCTGGTGGAAGAGGAGACAAGTTTGGGGGGAGAGGATGCTGAAATGTGCCTTGAGGCAGCTGGTCCCTGGGTGGCAGGGCCTGTGGAAGGATTGGGGCAGATTCCCAGGACGGTTCTCCCCTCCCCGAGCCTGGGACTTTGCACCAGAGCAAGCAAGAGATCCCGGGATGCTGACCCACGGCCTGATAGAAGGGTGCCTCGCTCACCCTCACGAAACCCAGCAGCTTCTAGCGCTGTGCTGGGGCCTGGCCTGGGCCTGTCGAGCCACAGTTGGGTCCTGGCAGAGGCCGCTGGTTGATGCAGGAACCCAAACTGCGTCTGAGGACACCCTGGTTGAGATGGGGACCCAACCACCACTACCGGCAGCATATAGATGGACAAGGCGTTGGGCGCACAAGGCAGGCCTGAGCAATATTTACATTTTCCAGGTGTCCCTTCCAATGTATTTCACCTCCACTGAGTCCCAAGGGATCTTTTGGGCAGTGCCAGACTCACCTCCTTGCTAAGCATGGACTGAATAAAAGACCCCTGTTGGACATGATGGATTTCTCAGAGCAAATTCAGGTTTCTTTGCTATCTTTGAGCTCATGTTGGCTGTGCAGGGCTGCTTTCGCATCCTTTTCACCTCAAATATTGCTCTGGAGGAAAGAGGCTGGCAGAGCAAAGGGGTGGAGAGGAGAAAAGTCTCCATTCTGGTGAAGAGGACAAAAAAAAAGATGGAATCAACGAGTGGGAGAAGATTTTCATGGAGAAGGGGTTGTACAAGTCTCGAAATTACTAGTTGTCTTCCGACCAAGAAATTACCGCCCAAAAATTCGGGGCACAGCAGAAAAGACATCTCTGGCGTGAGAGCGCTTTGTCCTTCACCCACGTTTTGTGTCCGCATGGCTGCAGGAGTGCGGGTTTGGGATGGTTTGGGGGTGTCCTGGTACTTCCAGTTCCCAAATTTTGGCGTTGCTTGCAACCCTCAAGCAAGCTGTGAGATTTTTTTTTTGCACGAAATAGCAAGGGGAAAGAAGAAAAAGCAACCAGAAATCATCTTCCTCCTTTGCTTGGGCTGGAATGAGGCAACCTCATCATCAGTTTGGCTGGGAAATAGTGGTGGGGTAGCTGCTATTGCTGGTTTTACTGGGAAAAAGGGAAATCACTCGCCCTGTGTAAGTATCCAAGAATTAGAATTTATTATCAGAGGAAGAAATGCTTTAACTTGAACTACAGCAACGCGTTCTTAATGCTCCAAGTTACAGAAAGAACCCAAATCACCTGATTTTTGTTGAGGCTTATCCATACTACAGGCAAGCCAGAGATTGTCCGTTCCTCGGATATTAAGCTCTTTCCCACCCAGCATGGCAACGCGGGGAGTTTTCAGCCTCCTGTATTCCCCAGAAGAGTAAGGTATTGTTGGTGGAGGTTTCTTCCTCCTTAATCTGGAGTTTTCTACAAGTTCCTGTTAAATATTTCAAACTTCCCCCACCATTTGCTAACTGGTTGTGCCCCTTCCTCTTTTTTTTTACTGATACGGAGGGTTGGTTACGCCACGATCACAGGGTTTAGCCTTTGCACAAAGCTTCGTGAAACTGAGACGGAAAGATTGCGTTATAGTAGAAGGTCCGGGGGAGGACTAGTTATGCTCTCATCCCCCTTCTTCATCCATTGCTGGTATTTTGGCACTAAGGAAGAGGCTGAGCCGTGAGGCTGTGAGGTGCCCACACAAGCTTTCCATTGGCGAGGTTGGGTACGAGTGGTGCCACCCATCACCCAGTGCTTTCCAGGGGTGGTGGGGTCCTGCGGTGCATCAACAGCGATGCTGCTCCAGGGAGTGCAGAACAATGTTGCACCTCTTTGAGCCTGATTTTCAGTAGAGTTTCTCCTCTTTCTGCTTTCTGCTTCTCCTGCTGTGGCCAAAGGTGCCATTTTCCATGGCTGACTCAGACGTGATGATGCTTTCGCGTTACAAATTTGTTTGAGGGGTTTTTTGCTAAATTTGTCATCTTTGAAGGGGAAAAAAAACCCCAAACCCAACCCAGACTGCTGGAGAAAACTCCTGTCTTGATTGCAAAGGAATTTGGCACTTTGCTGCTGGTTTAAGAGGATTTTGTAGGCCTGAATCTATGGGTTGGTGTGTTTGATGGAAAGCTATTCCCGCCTGCCCTGGTGGCTTAGCACCGTGTGCCTCACGTGGGAGAATCATAGAATCATGGAAAGTTTGGGGTTGGAAGGGACCCCTAGAGGTCACCCAGCCCAACCCCCCTGCAGTGAGCAGGGACACCTTTAACCAGATCAGGTTGCTCACAGCCCCATCCAACCTGGCCTGAGGTGTTCCCAGGGATGGGGCCTCCACCCCCTCTCTGGGCAACCCCCGCCAGGGTTTCACCACCCTCACTGGAAAGAATTTCTGCCTTATCTCTAGTCTAAACCTGCCCTGGTTTAGTTTAAAGCCACCACCCCTTCTCCTGTCACAGCTGTCTCTACTAAAAAGATTTCCCCCGTCTTTCTTATGGGCCCCCTTTGCAGCCTTTCAGTACTTAATCAGGTCTCCCCGCAGCCTTCTCTTCTCCAGGCTGAACAACCCCAACTCTCTCAGCCTGTCCTCGTAGCAGAGGGGCTCCAGCCCTTGGGTCATTTTTGTGGCCCTCTTCTGGCCCCGCTCCAACAGAACAGAGAAAATAAGGGTGGGTTTTGCAGATGTGCAGGTATCAGTTTCCAAATGAAACGTGTACTTTGCTTTTTTATTTCTGGCCACTTCTCTGAAATAACGAGCGCTATAAAATGGGGGGTGGCTGGAGCAGGGTGGGTTTTCAAAGGAACAAAAAAAAGGTTCCTCAGCACGTTGGTCTGTACCTTTGATAACGTCCCCTCTTGCACGGCACAGGACACGCAGAGGGAAGGAGGATTAGGGACAACGCGCGATGCAGTTGAGTTTCTGAAGCAGAACGGCCAATTTTTGGTACGATGGGGCTGTGCGAGAAAACCAATCCCCCCCAGGATCAGTGGGAGGTTTCCCCCTCTGGTATTTACCATGGACGCTCAGAAAGATCACAGTTGAGACCAGCAGGAGGCTCCGCAGCATAGCTGCTTCATAACAACATCAGTGACAGGATCTGCCTGAGGGTAAAAACATTTTGGAAGCCTTTATGGAGAAATGAGCAGTGCTGAGTGATGGAAGAAATGGCCGCCGGCATCAGGGGTGCGGCGCTGGGTACCCCTGGGTGCTGCACATTCGTTTTGCTGGTGCAATGTTAAATCGAAACGCAGCTGTGCAAGCAAAAAAAAAAAAATGCAAGACCAAGAGTTCTGCAGTCCTGAGCATAGGCAGAAAAAGGAACAGAAAAAGTGAAATAAGAGTTGCTAAGGAACTAAATGTCTTTACATCGATTTCCAGGGTAGGCAAGAGGCCATGCCAGACTGGCCATCGTTTTGGGAGATGGACCTGGAGGCGCTCAGAGGGTGAAGCATGAAACCGATGGACAAAATGTGCTTCCCCCAAGCCTCTGATTGAATTTTCTCCACCCAAAAAGCTTGGCTCTTCTCACCTCTGCAGTGCTGCTGGCTGAGGACAAGCCCAGGGGAAGGAAAGAGAAAGCAAATGGCAAAAATTGCTGCTGCCCATGGTTTCTTCTCATGGCCCTTCTGTCCAAGACGATCGCCGGTAGCTGGATCCATTATCTTGGGTGTCAGGGTGAGATCCTTCACCTTCAGTTTGGTCATGATGATGTAACCGCCATCATCCTCTGTCACTGGTGTCAAGGGTGTGCTGAAGGAGGGAAGCTTTTATGGGCAGAGGTGGTGTGGTTAGGTGAGGCTGGTGGAGGAAACCCTCACCTCTCCTCCTGCTGCACCAGCGTAGCCTCTGCAAGATGCAAGTCGCTGAGTGGTGGGCATGGCCTTTGGGGTGCCAGGGGCAGCTTACACACCTTGGCTCAGGAGGTTGGAGACCCCCCGCTGGGAAACATGAGGAACCTCAAGATGGGAAAACACTGGATGCTAAAGAAGAAAGCCCCAGCAGCCTTGATGATTTGGAAGCACTCATTCTCTTCCCAAAGACTTCTGTGCCTGACCATGAGCCATGACTGTGCTTTTTTTGCAGCCTGTTCTCACTTTGGGGAAAGCCCTACCTATCACCTTGAGTGACCTGGGTGGGTCTGGACATGCGCAGTTTGATGCCCTTTTTTTGGTTTGGTTTTTTTTTTCCTTGTGTTGCCTCTGCTGTTGCCACCACACCTCATGGCATGAAAATCATCACGCTAGCCCAGGTGCCGGCCTCCCAGGACCAGCGATGGAGGGCTACCTGAACTTTTGAAACGCCATGACCCCACTCTGAGTCATAGGGCTTGGGGTTAGCACAGTTTGGAGCGGGGATGAGTGAGAGCTGAGGTGTCCTGATGGTATTTTCTACAAATAGAAAAAAGAAGCAGCAAGACCCAGTCACTTCTTGCGACTCATGGTCTCTTGATTCCTCTTTCCTCATGGAAAGCATCATGGCCTGTGAGGGATTATTTCTTCCCCCTGGGTGCTTGGCTTGCACATGAGCATCTCTGTTGGATGCATTGTGGCTGGATGCATGTTCAACGGGTCAAGGTGGATCCCAGGCTTGGGGGTTTGGATAGATGACGATGAGCATGGCCACCTCCTCCTTCCCTGGGGACATGATGTCAGGGGGCTGGAGCACCCCCCCCACCCTTGGCATGCTGGGGGAGGGTCACACCAATCACCCCCACCATCTCCACAGCCAGCTCACCTGGGTGATGATGGTTTGCAGATGCCTAGAGCAGCATTTCTTCATGATATTTATATTAATTTTTTTTCCCTCCAGCTGGGGAGGGTGGGCAGCTTCCCAAATGGGGAGGGTGGGCAGCTTCCCCGGGGAAAAGGGCGGGGGGGCGGGGGCACTGCAGAGGGTGCAAAGAGCCTCCCAAGCCCCAACGGTCTCCAACGCTCAAAGGGGACCACGCAGAGCAGTGATGCGTACCTCCAAGCACATGTTTCCAAAAGAGTTTGAAGGCAGAAACTGGAGGGGGATGACAAGAAGAAACCATGGGTTGGACTCAAACCCCAATGCAGCCAAATAAGAACGAAACTAATGTCTTGATCTCCTGGTAAGCACCCTTGCTGCAACTTTCCCCATCTTCTTCTTTCCCTGTGCACTCCAAGAAGGCTCTGGCCCCATCTTTCCCGTATGACCCATCAAGCAGGGCAGGCAACTCCCGGTTTGGTGAGGGCGTTGGCTTAGGGTCAGGGTTTAGTGGTGGGATGGCAGGGTCAGGGGAACGGTTGTGCTTGATGCTCTTAAAGGGCTTTTCCAACCTCAACAATTCCACGGTGGGAGGGGGAGGGTGGTGTTAGACGAGGCTGTTTCACGCAGCCGACCTGATGCCCAGCATCTGCAGCCAGGTAATGTCCCCAGACCTCAAATGCTCACTTCTGCAAGCACAGCCACAGGGATTTTACTGGAACAGCTCAGAGAATCTCCCCACGTTTTTTTCTTGAGGCCTTCAATGTTGAAGAACTCTACCAGAGTTTGGGTTTCTCTAGGTTTGCCTTTATTCACAACTCAGAGTTGGGCCATCACCTCAGTGACTGGCCACGTAAAAAATACCCCTTACACCTTACAGACTTTTCCATGTGACTACACGTGGCTGCTGCAAGTTTCCACCATGTTCTCAATTCCTCTATTCTTGCTCAATCGAAAGGTCTCCATTTTCCTCCACTGCTATATTCCACCTCGGTCCTGTCACAGTTCTGCTTCATCTGGCCCATTTCAAATGCCATTGTCTTCATCCTCTGCTGGCACAAAAGCTTGGTGTTCTTCCTGAGCTTATTCGAAATTCAAAGCCTTGACCTTAGCTGCGAGACGTCCTCACCTTAGCTCTAAGTCTAAAACTCCTGCAATGCCCATTGCTTAACCTTAACGCCTCTTTGCCAACCTCTCTCAACCTCGGAGGGGGCCCTACAGGGGACAGCTGAGCAGTTTATCATGGCCTGAAGACATAATTAGATCTGCCCATACTTTAGCAACCCTACGCCAGTCTAATCTTAACCCTGGAGTTAGAGCAAGCTCTATGGAATTTTCCTTAATGGTCCCTGCTCCCAGCCCTCCTTCCCCAAGGGCTTTTCCCACCAGGTTTAAACTCCCAGGATTTGGCATGGGAGCATTTTCTCACCTCTCTGGGCTGGGTTTTTGGGTTGGTTTTTTTTCCGAGCCTCGCTGCTTTTGCTCCCCGATGGAGCTCAAGCACCTTGGAATTTTCCTCCTTAGCCTGCCGGCTTCGCATGCAAAACCATTTCAAACCAGAGCGAGCGCGGGGCCTTCAGCAGCACCCGCCCACAGGGCTCTGTGAGAACCCCCCGCTCGGCTGGATTTACTCAGCAAAAATATAATAATAGGAAAAAAAAAAAGAATCCTCTTCCTGCTTGGAAACCCTTAAGCAGAAAGTTTGATGCAAGTGAAGGCTTCTCGAGGTGGTCCTTGGCCCCTTCGCCTTGCCCAGGAGCCCGAGGATGGGAGCCAGGCTGGGCTACGGCGGAGCACGGGGCCGACGGGGAGGTGTGTTGTCTTTTCCGTCCCGTAACGATGTTCAAGCAGCACCAGCAAGTCGCTTGCAGGCTGCGTTCCCCACCAGGACGCTGAGTTTAGCAGAAAAGAGCTTCTTGGCTGTAAAAAACCAGGGCTGGCTGAGTCAGCACCGGCCGGAGAGGGGCTGGGGCTGGGGTGGGGGCGACCTGGCAGCGCGAGGTCTCATTTGGGGGCTGGAGTCATCAACTGTTTATTAATTGTTTAAATGAAAAGTGGCAAACTGAAGGGAGGGGGCAAAAAAACCTAAAACAAACCCAACATCAAACCACAAACGCCAAATTCACTACTTTTCAGCTGGTTTGATCAAAACTTTTGCCACCGTGGGTGCCCCGTCCCCCTCCCCGCTGTCGCCTCCTATTGTGGTTCTGAGTTTCTGGCTCTGTTTCTTTTCAGCTGTGTTTTAACGGCTTTCTCTCCCTTTTGCTGGTTTGTAAGTGCTTTTCTGTGCTGATTTATTTTTTCCCCCCAGCCTCTTCTAATTATATTAAAAAAAAGGACTTGGATTTGTTTCAATTAAGTGGAATTAATAGCGAATTTGGGGGAGCTGGAGTGGCTCCGCTGGGAACTACAGTGGGCTTGGGAGGGATAAAACCCGGGCAGGAGCTCAGGTGGCCCCGTGTGATCTCTTAATTCTGCAGGGGTGGAAACCACAAAGCTCTGCAGGGTCTCTTCTAAGGGCATTTTGTTGAATTTTCACCAGCGCCATTTCAGAGCCGAAAGTGGAAGAGACGTTTGCAGCTGAAATGGGGGAACGGAAACCTCAGGCTGTGAACATGTTTATCTCAAATCGGTATTTTCGTTTCTCAACTATCTGATTGCTTCAGCAACAGCAGGGCTAGAGGGTTCCCAGCTCAAACCCTGCCCAGACATAGGACAAAGTCTGGTTGGACAAAGCCCCCCCAAGTTTTGGGGGTGTCCAGGGCTGGGGAAGCACCACCCCTTCCCAGCCCACCCTCCTTAGGGCTTTTTCTCTTCCCTGCTGCTGTATG
>NW_009258283.1:27520-28139 GCF_000687185.1 Egretta garzetta
TACTTTTCATCCTGCAAATCCCCCTGTGCCAGGGGAAGGGAAATTTCTTGGCGCTTTTTTTTTTCCTGGTCCGTTTACTGGCAAACAAAGCCCATCCCTACGCGGCTCTCGAGCTTGTTTCCGGAGTGAAATGTCGTTGTACAAAGCCCAGACCTCAAGGGTTGGCCTTGGTCGGCTTTTATCAGCACCCAAGGAGGAAAGAAAAGCAGTTGCAGTTGGATGATGAGTATCTCCGGGCAAAGGCCGGGGCTTCAGAGGAATCGAAAACAAAAGAAAAATGCATTCGCTGTAACCGATTGCTAGGAAGGCGGCTTGGCCAAACCCATAATTTTTGACTCAGGCTTTCCCCTTCGGTACATTTTGAGTGGGAAGACAGGAAGCGTCAAACTGCTTCAAGCTGGGGGAGGTTGCTCGCTGCCTCCAGCCATGACCCCTCAACAGCCTCGTAAGCCCTTAGACTGCCTTTGAGCTGTGAGTAGCTAATAGCTGCAATTTTTCTTTTAGCATCTTTTACTATTAAAACTCCCTTTAAATGTCTCTTTTCGTCTTCTCTCCCCCTTTTTTCCCCTCCTCTCCCCCCCTTTTTTCCCTTCCTCTCCCCCCCCTTTTTTCCCTCCCC
>NW_009258283.1:28223-32284 GCF_000687185.1 Egretta garzetta
CCTTTTTCATCTTCTCTCACCTCATCCTTCTTTGTCTTTCTTCTCTCTGTCTGTCTTTACCCCTCAATGCATTTTTAGGATAGGGCAAACGCGCTCCCCTGCCATGGTTTCCCGTGGTATCTGGGGCCCATGAGGTCTTGGGGTGTTGCAGAGGGGAAAAAAAAAAAAAGGTCTGAGCAGCTTGATGGGCTCTTGGAGCTTGATGGGATCTTGGAACTTGATGAGATCTTGCCAATGCAGAAGCCATGGCCAGCTGCAGACTTTCTTGCCTTTTCCTTGATAATGTGACAGCCCAAGCTGCGATCCCCGCAGAGGTCAGTGGATGTGAGCTGCCACCTTGGGCAGTTCTCTACCTGCGATGGGGAAAGGAACCCAAAAGCCAACACCTTCAGACCAGGAGGAAGCCTTGAACATCTGCAATGGTGGAAAGAAAGAGTACAAATGGGGTAATGCTGGGGGGAAAGAAATAAATCATGCTCTGGGTGAGGGCAGGGTGGGAAGAGTGAAGAGCATTTTGCTCCAGTGGAGCACTGGGATGGGGACAGAGATGGACCCAGGTACATCTACCCTAAAGTTCATCATGTGCCACCTTTAGGACAAGGGGAAACGGCCTCAAATTGTGCCAGGGGAGGATCTCAGGAAAAATTCCTTCCCCAAAAGGGGAGTCAAGCACTGGAAGGGGCTGCCCAGGAAAGGGGTCGAGTCCCCATCCCTGGGGGGATTTAAAAGCTGGGCAGACACGGTGCTTAGGGACAGGGTTTAGTGGTGGGATGGCAGGGGTAAGGGAAACGGTTGGGCTTGGTGAGCTTAAAGGGCTTTTCCAACCTCAACAATTCTGTGATTCTCTGAAGGCTGAAAAGCCTAAATCTATCTCCAGGTCCTCAAACACATGTTGGTACCTTTGAAGGATGCGTGTCAGCTCTCCCTGTCTTGCGGGTAACCCCTTGAGCCTTTGTCAGCTCTTCCCATCCTCCCAAGCCCCCAAAAGGTCCCTGTTCTGGCCGGGGCTTGGGATGGACTGAGGATCCAACAAAAAAGACCAAAGAGGAGGTGGGGGGAAGGACTCAGCCCACACACTCTCCTGCTCTTTCCTCCCCCAGCGTCCAACATCAAGAAGTCAGACTGGGAAAGATTCTGCTCGTCACGGGTTTGCATCCTGGTGTGCGTGGTGCTGCTGGTGCTCCTCATCATTGCCTTGGTTGGTGAGTCCCATCCAGGCATTCCCCATGGGAAGGATCTGGACCAGGCACCCCTGTTTTGGGGAAGAGGGGGGGAAATCACAGGATTTTCAAGGGATACTCCCCAAGCAAAGCACCAAGCTTGCTTTGGTGGGGGATGGCACCCCTTTTTTTTTTTTTTTTCCCTAAACCATGATGCAGCATCAAGCTGAGTGATGTGGTTGACAAGCCAGAAGGACAGGATGTCATCCAAAGAGACCTGAACAGGCTGGAGAGGTGGGCCTGTGTGAACCTCATGAGGTTGCACAAGGCCAAGGGCAAGGTCCTGCACCTGGTCGGGGTAACCAGCTGGGGGATGAAGGGATGGAGAGCAGCCCTGCCCAGAGGGACTTGGGGGTGCTGGTGGATGAAAAGCTGGACACGAGCCGGCAATGGGCACTGGCAGCACAAGGAGGACATGGACCTGCTGGAGTGGGGCCAGAGGAGGGCTACTAAAATGATCCGAGGGCTGGAGCCCCTCTGCTATGAGGACAGGCTGAGAGAGTTGGGGGTGTTCAGCCTGGAGAAGAGAAGGCTGCGGGGAGACCTGAATGCAGCCTTTCAGTACCTAAAGGGGGACGATAGGAAAGATGGGGAAAGTCTTTTTAGTAGGGCCAGCTGTGACAGGACAAGGGATAATGGTTTTAAACTAAACCAGGGCAGGTTTAGACTGGAGATAAGGAACAAACTCTTTCCAGTGAGGGTGGTGAAACCCTGGCAGGGGTTGCCCAGAGAGGGGGTGGAGGCCCCATCCCTGGGAACATTCCAGGTCAGGTTGGACGGGGCTGTGAGCAGCCTGATCTGGTTGGAGATGTCCTTGCTCACTGCAGGGGGGGTTGGGCTGGGTGACCTCTAAGGGGTCCCTTCCAACCCAAAACATTCCATGATTCTATGATTCTATCCTGGCTCCATGCGAGGTCACATCATTCACTTTCCCAAGGACGTTGTCCCCAGTTCCCCAACCCTGCAGCTTCTAGGAAACAAAAATAATAAATCCCATTTTCCTGCTTTTTAGGGCTGCCCACGCACCTTGCTCAGCTTTTTTCTTTTTCAGTTGTATCTTTGAGAACCCATTCACCTCCTCTGGAATTCTCCTACGTGTGCCCAGATGCCTGGCTTGGTTTCCAAGGGAAATGCTATTATTTTTCTGATGCTGAGAAAAATTGGACCGCCAGTCAGGAAAGCTGTGAGGCCCTGGGAGCGTCACTGGCCTTCATAAGCAGCATGGATGAAATGGTGAGAACTGGGCTTGAGCCCTTACGCTAACACTGGGATAGGAAAGATGGGAAAAAAACCCTCAAACCACCCAAAAAAGAGACCCCCCCAAAAAAAAGAGATGGGGGGAAAAAAAACCCAGACCAAAAACCTACTTGGCCCCAAATTGCACCCAGTGCAATTTGCACCCAGGACCTTGGGGAAAGCCCCGTCTCTGGGTGGGGTGATGACCACAGGTGGAAAAGAGGAGGTGGGGAGGACAAGGCTGGTGGAAACATGACGTCTCTTTGCTTTAAAGAACTTTGTTAAGCGCTACAAAGGCAAAGCTAACCACTGGTTTGGGCTGCGAAAGGAGAAGGACAACAACTGGTGGTGGACCAACGGCACCGTCTTCAACAACTGGTCAGTCCCTCAGGCCATGTTGGGGGCTTGGGGTTGGCAACTGGAGAGGGTTTGCCTCTTGGTGTGGTTGGAAATGGCCCCGGGGAGGGTGTTGCATTGCTGCTTCTTCCCCCTTGGGTGGGATTTTTTTAGCTGGGTCTGAGATGGACCAGGCCCAAGCAACCCCTGGCTTTCCACGGGAGGTTTGGGATGGACCAAGGATGTGGCACAGCAATCCCCTCTTAGATACCCTCAGCCAAACACCACCCCTAGAGAGGAAATCCCGGCTTTGCTTTATTTTTTTGGGGGGGTAGCTTTCTTCTTTTTCTCCTTTTCTTGCTCTCTGAGAGCGTCCACCTTGCAGGTTTGAGGTGCGCGGGGGCGGCCTCTGTGCGTACCTGAACGAGGAGAGGATCAGCTCCTCCCTCTGCCACACAAAGAAGAACTGGCTCTGCAGCAGACCCGACAACTACGTCCTCTGGAAGCAGAAAGCACATCCGTGATGGAAGACCCCATAAAGAGCAGCTTCATCCCAACTCTCCAACTGGAAATTGAAATGGAGATGAGTGCTCTTTTTCTCGGTAAAACCTTACACCAGCATTTAAAAGCTTGTATTTTCCTAGGAGTTTTCTGCTCAGACAGGCTGGACTCTCACTGATATGTTGCTGCTGCTCAATCATGGCATCACAGAAAGCTTTTTGCGCGTGCTTTCAAATATTTTGCCCATCAGCCAGCCAGATCCAGCAGCAATTCCCCTGAGCGAATGAATCGTGGTGATTTTGTCGTTAGTTGTAACAGGAAGAAAAAAGAAGTGGAGTGGGTTGGGTGAGATGGTGGGTTTGGATTGGCTCAGAATCTTTTAGAGGCAGGGTATTTTTTTACAAAAGCAAAATAAATTAAAAAAATCCCAAACCAAACCCCTAAAAAAATTTAAAAAATCAAACCCCAACCTCCCCCCACCCAAAAAAAAACCAACCGCCCCCAAAAAACCCAAACCAAAAGGCTCCAAAACACCCCCAACAAATAATCCCAAAACAACAAAAAAAACCCAAAAAGACCAAAAAAAAAAAAATCCCAGTACTCAGGAAAACTTTTCTAAGTTGAACTTTGGAACGTTTCAAATGCGTTTTACGCCCCACACACACTTACCTCACCCGTGCTTGTATTTGCAACCCCGCAGTGAGTCAACAAATGCAAGCCAACCGGTTTTAAAGGCTTTTATTGACGCCTAACTCTACCGATGTAGCA
>NW_009258283.1:32353-37259 GCF_000687185.1 Egretta garzetta
ATTTGGCTTGACCTGCGTGGGAAATGCATTTGCAAACCCTAAAATCCCTCGCAGAGCCGTAACGGCCAAGGCAGGGCTGGCTCCACCCCAAACGCCGGCAGCGGGCTGGGCCCGTCGGGTGGGGCGTGCGTCAGACAGAGGGACCGCATTTCTTTCCATCTCCTGCTGTTGGCAGGAAGAGCTTGAACGGGGTTTTCTGGCAAACCCAGTTGTATTCCCCAGTACAGGTTTCGTCCTCCAGCGCCTCATCTTTCAGCGTCCAGCACATTTCACCCGTCTCCCCCGGGCTGTGTAAGCTGCAGAGAATCATAGAATCATACAATCATCTAGGTTGGAAAAGACCTTTAAGATCATCAAGTCCAACTGTTCCTCTAACCCTGCCATCCCACCACTAAACCACATCTTTTTCCACCAGGCAGCATTCCAGCCACTCTTCCCCAAGCCTGTAATGGTGCATGGGGTTGTTGTGAGCAAACAATTTGCTTGCCCGAGAGGAGCAACCTCTTCCAGGCTTCTTGCAGAAGAGGGGAGGTAGGGGAAGGGTTCTCCTGCCCTTTCTCTGCACCATCGCATGGTGCAAGAACCATGGGGGGGTTAGCCCAGTGTCCTGGTTTCGGCTGGGATAGAATTAATTTTCTTCACAGTAGCTAGCAGAGTGCTGTGGTTTGGATTTCGTGCCAGAAGAATCTTGATAACACACTGATGCTTTTAGTTGTTGCCAAGTTGTGCTGAGACTACTCAAGGACTTTTTGAGCTTCTGCTCGGCCAGGTGCATGAGAAGCTGGGAGGGGGCACAGCCAGGAGAGCTGCCCCCAGCTGACCAAAGAGCTATTCCAGCCCATATGGTGTCATGCTCTGGGGCAGTTGGTTGATCGGTCGGCGGCTGGGGGAGAGTGATCACGGCTCAGGACGGGCTGGGCATCAGTCAGAGGGTGGTGAGCAATTGTGTTGTGCATCATGCGTTTTGTATATGCTCTTACCAGCCTCATTATTACCATTATAATTATTTTCTCTTATTAAACTGTCCCAGTCTCAGCCCATGGCTCTAACCTTTTTTTTTTTCTTCCCGATTCTCTCCCCCATCCCACTGAGGGGGAGGGGAGCGAGCGAGCGGCTGCGTGGTGCTGAGTTGCCAGCCGGGTTAAACCACGACACCCAGATTTGAGCGCAGGTTGCTGGGCTCACGAGAAGATCCGCAAGGAGCATGTGCAGGCCCTTAAAAGCCACGTTGGTGGCGTGGGGGTGGTGGGAGGTGTTGGGTTCCCCTGTTCCATAAACCCAACTCTTGGGCTGCAAAGCTTTGGCAAGACCATGGCACGGGCAGTGAAATGCTGGAGGGATGGGTCGGGGCATGGACCGGGGCTGAAACGGGGCAGAGCCGCTGCTAACGCTCACGGATTGTGGCTCCGCTCGTGTTTCCCTGGTGACAGGAGTGTTGTCCACCCACCTCTGCTTCTTTTCGGATGACGTGTGTTCAATCCACACCCGCTCCATGCCTCCGCCTGTGTTCTTCTTGATGTACTCCTGGGAAACGGAGGTGACCGGTTGCTTCCCAAGTCTCTCTCGGGGAGAGTTTTGTGGTGTGCAAAGCCACAGAGGAAACCTGCCTCGCTTCATCCCCAAATAGATGGGACGTGAATGCCCCCCGTGCTTTGAACACCACCACACGTGGTCCCTAGAGGCAACTTTGGGGTGAAAAGAGCTTAATTCAGAGCCCCAGACACTGATGTCTCCATCTCAGCTCTGCATCCCTCCTCTCCCCACCACGTCGCGGGTGGGTTGGGGGGACACGGAGGGGCTTTAGGTGACGATTCAGCCCCTTTTCCTCCCCCCGTCTCTTCTTAGGAGACATCAGAGCAGGAGATGGTTGCACCCCAATCACTCCTGCTGCCAGGCACTTTTTCCTTCCCTGCCCACCTAAAAAATAAAAAGACTTTCGGGTCCTTTCCAAGCCTTCTCATCCATATTTACCTTTCCTTCCGTGTCCTGGAACGTCATCAGCTGAGCCTCCTGATTTTTGCAGTCTTTCTTGCCTTGGGTCCAGTTCCCCTTTTCCTTGGACAGCCGGTAGCATCTGTCCCCGTGGAGTTGCCAGTCCTGGGGGCAGAGCTCGCAGCCAGGACAGGCTGAAGAGGAGGAAGAGCCATGAGCCCCCCCGTCCTGCTTTCCCTTGGGACAGAGTTAATTTTCTCCCCAGGAGCTGGTTTAGTGCTGGGGTTTGGATTTAGGATGAGAACATTGGGAACTCATCGATGGGTCAGTTGTTGCTGGGTAGTGCTTAGACCGGTCAAGGACTTCTCAGCTCCACCAGGGGCACAAGGAGTTGGGGGGGGCACGGCCAGGACAGCTGACCCAGATTGACCAAAGGGGTCTTCCAGCCCATATGATGTCAAGGAAGGGGACGGGACATGTTGGGAGCGATGGCATTTGTCTTCCCAAGTCACTGTTAGGCGTGATGGAGCCTGGCTGCCCTGGAGATGGCTCAACGCCCGCCTCCCCGTGGGAAGTAGCGAATGAATTCCTCGTTTGGCTTTGCTTGCCCACGTGGCCTTTGCTCACCCCACGCATTTTCTCACTTTTACCCTTCCAATTCCCCCCCCCCCCCATCCCATTGCAGGGGCAGCGAGTGAGCAGCTGGCTGGGGCTGAGCTGCTTCCCCAACCACCAGCCGAAGGGCACCAAGGGCTTCCCCACCCCCAGCTCTTTCCCACATCGTTGTGGTTTTTTCCCACTCAGCCACTGGTGACGAGGACTGCGGTAGGGTAACCGCAAGGACACGAATGGCTCTTTGGGGTGGAGGAAGGATGGTGAGGAACCTCCTCCCTGGGCTTGACCCTGCTCCTCCATGGTAGAGGGGTCAGGAAAAATGAACGTCTTCCTTGCAATGCTCCTCTTTGCCGAATAACCCTTGGCAGACTCTCACACCCCCAAGGGCATCCTTGCAGTTGGGTGGGAGGGAAGCCCCATCAAAGGTCCCACCTGAGCATCTCCCAGCAGAGCCGGGTGGGATCGGGGTTACCTGCAGGGCTCTCGCACTGGGACTTGCACAAATACTGCATCAGGGCTGAAATCATGGATTGCTCCGTGTGGTTCCTTCCCTGGAGCTCGCTGCCTTGATGGGGAGCGCTTGGCATCGCTGGGTGCAGGAAGCCCTGAAAAACTTGGAGCAATGACCTAGGGTGAGAAGCTGGGGCCATTTGGAGAGAAAACCCACAGAAACCAGGTAGGGTTTGGGTTGGATTTTGTCCAGCCCTCTGTGGTTGTGCCTGGTTAATTAAGCCAGCCTAGAAAACACCTTTTAGCCTCCACCCATTGCTTAAAAGCCCTGGGCGTAGGCCAGGTTTAGTTCAGAGGAGGTTTACTCCTGGTGGGTGATGCACCTCATCCCATCTCCATGGGGCAACCTCGTCCCTTCCGAAGGCTGAAATGCTAAAACCCAATTTCCCCTCCAGCTTTTGAGATGTAGGTAGGAGCTGGTTACTCACCCTGCACGCTCAGCACCACCACCACCACCAGCAGGACAAGGTGCCCCAGCCCGCTGGCTTTGAGGAGGACCCCATGCCATGGTGGGCACAAGGCAGGAGCTGAAAGAGGCCACATGTACACAATTTTCACATGAAAAAGCTGGGTTTTTTTTAGAGGAAAGCCCAGCCGGCAAGTTTGAGCAGAAGTTTACAGCTGCTTGGCTTCCTCCAAAAAAAACCAAAACACCACTGACGTGGTCTGGAGGTCGGATGTAGAAGTGAGGGCATCACCGAAGGGTGGCTTTCCAGGTGGGGGAGGGGCTGTAGGTACCCTCAAGAAGCGGCCTCCAACGATGGAGCTTAGCAGACCTGAAACCTTCTGAACCGGGCTTAATTTAGAGCCGGCGAAACCCATGCTCGTGGGTTTGGTGGGACATGGGCCTCTCCAGACCTCCTCCACCAGGAGCCCAGGCATGGTCTCAGCAGCTTTGCTTCCCATCCTGGTGTGTTGGCTCCCATTGGGCTTCTCGGGACCCATTTTTGCCACCGAGCGAAGGGTCTCAGAGACAAAACCGTTCATCCACCAGGTGGTCGGTGGCTTCCCTCTGCCCCCATCCCTTCCTTCTTTTTTTTCCCCTCCACACCAGCCGGGATCCAACCTCAGAGAACATCTAATCCACGTTCTCCATCTGTTTTGGGAACCTCAACACGAGCATGGAGAAGCAAGCAAACCCAAAAGTCTTCCCAACGCCAGCAAAGCTTGAAATCAGTGTTTTCCCCCCCTAAAAAAAAAATTCCATGCTTACCGTGACACTTCTCGGCAGGGGAAAAACCACCCCCAGGGCGCCTTAAATCAGCGTAAACAATTTCCCCGGCCATGAGCGGCTCAGGGGGCTGCGAGAGCGGCCCAAGAGCGAAGCCGTTCTCGGGCAACCTCCCGTCTTATGACCAAGCCGCTCGTGCCTGTGTCCGGCCCCAGGAAATGGCATTGCCTGGGCCTTTGATCTTTTTTTTTTTTTTTTAAATTTAGCTGTTCTGCGGCCTTCCTGTGTAAATCAAGGCTGGTGAGGGCGTTGGGGTCCTCTGGCCGGGGGCAGTGGCGCATCTGGGGGCGTAGAAGCACCTGCAGGGTTAACGCTTGCGCCAGGCAGCCAGGGCGAAGCACGGAGCTGACGGGGAAAAAATCATGAAAAAGCCTTTAAATAAGGTTCTTCAGGGCCAGGCTGAGCACACCAGGGGGCTTTGGTGTTTCCTCCCCGGAACGCTGGCAGCAAATGACTTGGAATCGCTTTGGGTCTGCGCGGGTTTGGACGCGGTGGTTGGGTTGTCCCGCGGCCGGGGGAGCCGATGGGCCCCATGGGGGGGAGCGCGGGGGCGACCGGCGCTGGCACTGGAAGAGGCAGAGAAGCTGCTTTGCCTTCCTGCTGCCCGCAGGCGGCCAG
>NW_009258283.1:37375-37751 GCF_000687185.1 Egretta garzetta
ATTTTATTTATTTTAATTTTATTTTCTTTTATTTTACTTACTTTATTTTATTTTATTTATTAATTTTTAATTTTTATTTTATTGTATTTTTATTTTACTTTGACTTTTACCCTGCAAGCGCGTCCTCCCGGCTGTGCTTTTACAGCACCCAGACCGGTGTTTCCTCCCCATTTGGGACCCTCTGGCCATTGCTTGGAGCAACCAGCGACTCCCAGGCCACGCTGCCCTTGTCCTTCACCTTTCTTCTTTTGTTTTTGGCCGTGTTATCCCCCACGCGGGTTTGGGCCGGGCCCGTAAGGCCCCCAGCAGCGCCTTTGTGCAGAGGTAGAACCCATGGGTTGGGTTTTTCTTCTCACAAAAGGCATCAAGAAAAAAA
>NW_009258283.1:38204-44915 GCF_000687185.1 Egretta garzetta
ATGGTGGGGGAGACAGGATCTGGTCTCGGCTCGATGATGCAAGCGGGTGGGAGGCGATGGCGTGGAAAAAAAGAGATTTTTTTGTATAAAAAAATTCATAAAATGGGCTGGAGGGCAGCACCTGCTCGTCATCCCTCCCCCTCGTGGGGTCCTTGAGGGCCCTTTTGGGGAGCGAAGCCATCGCCAGCAGCACGCGTTTTCCTCCCCCGCCCCCCAAATGAACATTTGTGATGTTTTGTCCTCTCCAGCTGGAACAAAAGAAATATCTAAAAATCTGGAAATACAGGAAAAGGAGGTGAAAAGGGTGGGGGGTGGAGCTGGAAGGGAAACCGCCGCCGTTTTGCTCATGGGCCGCTGCCCCCGGTCAGGCAGCCCCTTCCCCATCTGCCCCGGAGGATCCTCATGAAAATCCCCCTGAAAAAAACGAAAACCCAAACAAAGCAACAAATTATTTCATTTTTTAATACTTTCCGTCTCACATTTCCCTTAGCAGGAGAGCATCGCGCCCCGGCGTCCTGCTCATCCCCACCGGCCGGATCCAGGTACGGGGGGCTGGGATGAGCTGGGGGGGCTGGTGGGAGTTGGACTTAAATTCTAATTGGGGGGAGAAAATTCTAATTTGAAGGAGAAAATTTTAATTGGGGGGGGGACTTTAATTGGGGGGAGAAAATTTTAATTTCAGGGAGAAGAGTTTAGTTGGGGGAGAAAATTTTAATTGGGGGGAGAAAATTTTAATCTCAGGAAGAAGATTTTAATTGGGGAAGAAAACTTTAATTAGGGGGAGAAAAATTTAATTTGGAGGAGAAAACTTTAATTGCAGGGAGAAAATTTTAATTTGGGGAGAAAATTTGAATTGAGGGGAGAAAATTTGAATTGAGGGGAGAAAACTGATGTCCTCTGAAAACCTACAGCTCCTCTTTTAAAAAAAAAACAAAGTGGTTTTGATTCAAGACACCAACTTCAAAGAAACCACACACACTCACCCCCTCCCCGCTACGGTCTCACCCTGCTGTTTTCCACCACGGGAAACGCTCGTCCCCTCAAATTTATGACGATTATTTTCCCCAACGTCGTTCTTTGCGCGTTGACATTTTGATTTGTAGCACCCCTCCCCTCCCCGGGTGCAAAATGAATGTTATGGGGGTAGAAATGATATTTTCTGCAACGATTTCCCACCTCCGCCTGCGCTCAGGTGTTGCTGACAACCCAACGGGCAGGCTGAGGACGGGCAGCCTTCGGGACACCGCTGACGGGGGAAACTTTGCTTGGCCGGGGAGGCGGGAGCACCGGCGGAGCTGCAAGCCCCCAAATGAAGGAAACAAGGGATTATTCCGGATTTGGGGGTGCAGGAAGGCGGAAGCAGGCAGGTAACTGCAGAGCAATGAACTGAGTCATCGCGGGGGGGTTCTTTTATCATTTTTTTTGAACACGTCTATAATTTGAGAACAAAACCAGCTGAGGTCAGGGAACGGGGAGTTCAGGAGAGGGAAAAAAAAAAAAAAAAAAGCCAGCGCTGTTCTAGCGCTTCCCTCGTGGGAAAATTTTTGTTGCTCAGCAGACATTTGGGGACATTAGAGCAGGAATTTTTGCTCTAAAAGGTCTCATTTGGGGTTGTTCTCGTCTGTGACGAATCCTCCCTGAGGCACTGGAGTCACCGGGGGATTTTTTGGGGCTGTTTTAGTCCCCCCTCGCCCCCCCAATTCTCAATTTCTGCTTTATTCTGCACAAGAATAAAGATATTTTTGAACAGCTGAGGTCTTAAAAGGACACACACACACCCCAAAAATAAATCTGGGATTTAAGCCCAGCTTAGACATAGCAGCAAAATACTTATTGGTCTCTGCCTTCCCTCCAGCGCTGCCCTGTTTGAGCTCGCCCGACTCTTCCTCCCATCTCCATCATCCTCACAACGAGACAGAAAAGGAGCTTTTTGGGGTCTTTCCCATCGTCTCTTTCTACCCAGGCAGGGACCAAGATCTTGAGGGATGAATTTTTGATTTGATGTATTTCTTGATTTTTTTTAAAAATTTGTTAATTATTTTATTTATTGGGGGTTTTTTTTATTATTTGTTGATTTGTTAATTTTTTTCATATGTCTTTTTAAAAAATTATTTGGCCTATTTGGTTTCTGACGAACCAAAGAAATTAGAATTAGGAAAAAAAGAAGAATTAGAAGAAAACCAGGGGAAGCCCCACTGGGCCAAACCACTGAGATTTTTAGGTAAAAACCCTTAGGAAAGAGACATTTTTTTGGCTCGTGGTGGGAGGGGAAAGAGATCACAAGACCCCGAGATGGAGTGACCATGACTCGGATCATTTGTAAGACACAAAATGTCTCGGTTCGGGTGGGGTAAGAAGTCCACTGAGCTTTAATAATGAGGTGGGACCCAGAAATTGAAACAGAATTTTAATTATGGTCCAGTTTACACCTGGACTTGGGGAGAAGACAACGTTCCCCTGGTAAGGAAGAGTTCCCCAAAGTGCATAAGAAGATGTAATTTTATTCCACGTAGAGAAGAATTTTAGATGTTTCTCACCCAAAATGACAGCGAGTCCTCCTGGCGTGGGGAAGCCAGAACCTCTCAGCATGTGGGCATCAAACGATGCCCGTCCTTTTGGAAGGCTCTTCCCAAAGACCCTCTTGAAGAGCATCACCCACGTGCTTAGGTGGGGGGCTCGGTGCTCTCCACGACAGCCCGATATGGGGGGATGGCATTAGAAGTCTCCTTCACCCTCAAGAAAAAGGAGGAAAACCCCATCTTTTGGGCCCACCAGCCTGGACCTGGCGCGTGTTGCTCCCCTCGGCGCCCCTACAACGGCGTTGAAGGTCTCTTCTCCCACAGGTTACAGCCTTGAGATGAAGCCAGAGGTGCGCGTTGCCTGTCAGGTGATGATAGCAGCGCTGTTCATTGTTCTGCTCATCACGGCCACCGCTTTCGCAGGTGAGCGACAAGGTTTTTTGTCTCATGGGGAACAGCTCTGAGAGATGTTGGGTTGTTGCCCATGTGCCAGACCCACCCCCGTGCTCCCAGAGAAGGTGCCAACCAGCCCAAGAGGCTGTCCTCTCCAGGAGAGGGACATTTCAATGAGCAGGGAAGCTTCGCTGCAGAAGACCAAACCCATCTCTTCCGTGGAGGAGCTGATGTTGTCTGGAAACCCTTAAAAACCAACAGAAAGAGCCGTTTCATGGGTACGGGCATCTGAACTTTCCCTCAGGTGTGGTTTTTTTCAGAGGCCGTTCCTCTGCTGCTTGCCCAAGCAGCAGGAGATGTTGGCATGAGTCCCACCAAGCCAAGAAGCCTTGCAGGAACAAGAGAACGTTTTTTTCTGGCCTTTGCCCATCCCTGCTTTTGCTTTAATGACAGCGAGCGATACCTACGGGCGAGTTTAGGAACAGGGTGGTTCTGGAAATCCTCTTAAAACTTGCGTCTTTGAAGGCCACCACCTTGGTTTTTTCTCTTTGAAGGTAACAGCACCCCCTTTTCTTGTCCAACGCCACAAGCTGGGTCATGATTTGAGTTTGTTTCCTCCCTCCGATCCACCCAAGACTTCTCTTGGTGGCTTAATTTTTCTTTCCTCTCACCATTGAGGCAGATGCAAGACTTTTGGAGGCCACGGGGTGGAGGATGACCATCCCCCCACCTTGGAGAGTCGAGGGGAAGGTGCTGCTCCTTAACACTGCTGCTCTATCACTGACAGTGCAGGCTTTTCAGCCTCATCCCCAACCCTGTTTTCGGTGTCCGTTTGACTGGATCGGCTACAGAGGAAAATGCTACTATTTTTCGGAGGCTGAGGGGAACTGGACATCCAGCCAGGACAACTGCTCAGCACTCGGTGCTTCCTTGGCCATGCTCAACAGCGTGGAGGACTTGGTAAGGAGACACGAGGACGTGCTTAGCATGGGGGGGAGGGAGGTGGGAAAAAGCCACCAACATATTTTTGCCACCTTTTGGTTTCTTTGACTGCTCCTCCAGGATCCTCCTTGGAGTTCTGGGGTGAGGAGATGGGAAAAATGGTTTTCTTGAGGGTTGGTCATCATGGGTCTCCTCAGATTTCTCACTAAAGCCAACCGATGCAAGAACCATAGCCAAAAAAAAGCCCCGTTTCTACACAATATTAAGCTCTGCCTTAAAAATGACACTTTGTGGCAGATTGGAAGGTTCCAGCACCAAAGGCTCCCTAGAGGAGCACAAGCAACCGGTAAAATGTAGATTAGTGGTTGGAAGGAGGCTTCTGCAAGTGGTGGCCGGCCAGAGATGTCCCAAAGCCCCGTGACCTGCCATAACGCCTTTCTCTCTTCTCTTTTTCAGAGCTTCGTGATGAGGTATAAAGGTACCTCGGAGCATTGGATTGGTCTTTCCCGGGAAGACGAGGAGCAACCGTGGAAATGGGTGAACCACTTGCCTTTATCTCACCTGTGAGTCAGTGGGTTTCATCGTGACGTCCTTGGCCGGTGTTTCTTCAGCCCCAAAACGTGTGCGTTTCTTCTGGCACTTGATCCAGGAGCAGGATCCAGGGGTAGCAATGGGACAATGGGAAAGGCAACGTTGAGTTCAGAGCCGGTCTTCATCTTTCCCTTTGAACTGAGAGGCAGACGTGGTGCGTTTGGTGCAGAAAACACCATTAATTAGATCATTTTTGGTTAAATTTTTTTTTTTTTCTTGCAAAGCATCAGGTTTCTTACGGCCAACCGTACTGCGGCCAAACCAGAAATAATTCAGTGTTGATATCGGCGTGTTGATGCCCATGAGAACTGAAGGGGGGAAGGAAAAAGCCAACGTGTGATTTTTTTCTGGCCCCATCCTAAGGCAGGTTGTCTCCTCTGTCCTTCCAGGTTTCAGGTCGGTGGCAGCGGCCTCTGTGCCTACCTGAACGACAACGGGCTCAGCTCCTCCCGCTGCAGCACCGAGAGGAGCTGGGTTTGCAATAAGCCTGAGCTGCAGAGCCCAAGCAAGGGGAACAGGACGAGACGGGCTCAAAATCTTTGCATCAGCTCCTAAAGGGGCTGCAGGGAGCACTCCTCAAACACGAATACCCACTGCACGGGAGGGAAACAAAAGAAAACCTCCAGAAAACCCCACAGAAAAAGGAAACTCGGAGGGGAAAAAAGCCTCTGGCCAAAAATTGCCGAATGTGAAGCTATTTTTGCATTTGCCAGCTCAACTTTGCTGTACGACCGGTGAAAAATTTCCAGTGGTTACTCAGAGCAGCCCTGCAATTCGTGCCTGGTGATGAGTTATTCATAACCCCACTGCAGTTAAATGTCAGACCAAGAGGAAAGCCCCAGCCGTACCAATGACCCCGGGGACGATGGCGGGAGGGTGAAGCTTAGCGAGATGGCTGCAGCCTTGCACGGTGCAACCAGAAAAATAGGGAAACGCCACAGGATTTTTGCTCTTCCCACTTTTTGTGGGGTTAAAAGCAGCGACCGTCAGGCTTGGTTGGCTGAGAAAAGCTTCTCAAAACCTCACAAGTGTGTGGAAATGCTGCAAGGATGGACAACGCTTGCGAGACCTCCAGGAATTTGCTGCTCTCGTCTTCGGGAAAGCCCAAGCTCCAAAGCAACCGAGTCAAGCTGCGACCTTCCGTGGCTCTGTATCAAGAGCAAGATGAAGGTGAAAAGGCTTCCGCGCATCAAAAATCAGGTTATTCTCTCCGAAGGGGTGGGGCCAGGATCAGGGAGGAGCTGCCAAGTCGAGGTCAGAGTGACCAGCTCCAAGTGGTTGGAGCGAGAAGGCGCCATCTTCACCTCAACATGCCAGTGAGGTCAGAGATAGAAGCCAGCAAGGTTTTTAAAGACAAGGAGGAGGAAAAGAAAAGTTTTTCATGGAACACCGTGTCCAGGGAAGACTTCTGAGCAGGTCATCTTGATGAAAGCTGACACATCTGCATGGACAACCATGTCCAGGGAAGGCTTGATGAGCATTTCAACGCAAGGGCCGTCGGTGAAGGCGTAAACACGAGGACAGTAGAATTTCAGAAGCAGTTTTGGTTTTAGTGGTGTTCAGCAGCAATAGCTGAATGATCCAGGTTTTTTCCCCTGGACTGATGAAATCCTTTGGTTTCTCCTCTTTAGGATTTGGTGGCCATTGCCTTCTCAGCTCTCCCAGCAACACTTCACAAAAGTGAGGGTTTTTCTTCGGGGGGGCAGGATTATGGATGTCCTTGGCTTGCAGGGTTGGCCATTCCATCTCCTGGGATCAACAGGGTTTACCCCAGCGTAGCCCAGACCCCAAGGAAACCTTTCCCACTCCCCCTCATCCACCCTCACCCTACAAAAGAACAACCTGCAGATCAGCTGATATTTGAGCAACACATAACACTTGATGACGACTGAACTTAATAATTTTTTAAGGGATTTAATGCACCCTGGAGCTGCTTGCAAGATTTTCATAGGCCAAGACAGCCTGAGGGCAGCATTGGAGAATCGACGAGCAAACAAATTAGCAAAGACTTCGTAATTACTCCTGGAAAACGGAGCCAAGCTGAACCTGGAGTAGGGCGCCACCTATCACCCTGTTGTTGTCATTATTATTATTTTTGCCTGTGTGAGTCAAAGAACTATGCCGAGAGCTCCAGCCTATTCTCTTCCCTTGGTACGTCCTTCAAATATTGTAGAATCACAGAACCAGGGAATGGTTGAGGTTGGAGAAGCCCTTGAAGCTCCCCCAGCCCAACCGCTCCCCTACCCCTGCCATCCCACCCCCAAAC
>NW_009258283.1:45519-46822 GCF_000687185.1 Egretta garzetta
TTAGAAGGGAAGCCCTGGGGGGTGGGGGGGTTCTTGGGCATTCCCAAGGGACCAAGGAGGTGTTGGGGGGCCAGGGTAGCCTTTGAGAGCCCACATGGGGCAGCCCTGGGGGGTTCGGGGTGTGTGGGGGGGTGTTGTTGTGGGGCTGGGGCAGCTTGGTGGGTCAAATGCAGACACTTCCTCCTTCTTATAGCAAAAAAAAAAAAAAAGTATTTGTTATATTCTGAGCGCTTTTATAATCAATCACACATGAATTACTCAGAAATACACCCTAAGTGTGGGGAACAGCAGAAGAAAAACGGGGGGGAGGGGAGGAAGCGAGCGCAAGCACATCCTCCACAAAATCAGTTTTAAACCAAGGTAGCAGCTGGTATTAATGCAAAACCTGCAAAAATTAAGGTTTTTATCTTGAGTTGGATGCCCAGCCAGCGACAGGCATCGAGGTCAGTAAAGGAAACCTTCCAAGGGGGCTGAATTTGGGAAGAAAGCCCAAGTTTTCAGCTCAAAACCAGCTCGGTGCAGCCCAGCTGCCGTTAATGAGCTTTGTGGATGAATCTGAGCTGCACCAACCTCAAACCCTGAACCCCCTGGCTATGACCCAAAATAGAGACATCAAAGATGGAGGTAGGACCGTGAGATGAGGTAGAAAATAAAGCATTGAAGAGCATCAAGGAGCATTTCCAACCACCGTGGAGCAACCAACTTCGGGGGGACCCCACCGACACATCAACTTTTGGGGGACAGTTTGATGGTAGAGAGGAGCACGCAGAAGTAAGGGAAGACCCTCTCTCCACTGAAGGAGGCCACGGGGAAGGTGAAGATGTGTTGACGACTGCCAACGGCGTAGAAGGCGACCAGTCCCACCTCATAGTCCAGGTAGACCCCAATCTCCCCATTGAGGAGCGGGACGAAGGTGTTGGAAGGAGCCGTGAGGGCCACACAGAGCTCGTCGTACTTCTGCAAGCCCCAAATCTTGGTGTTGGGCTTGAAGAGGACCCGGCCTTTCCGCTGAACCGACTCACGGGCCACCCCGATGGCCCAGAAGCGCCCGTTTACCTCCACCTCCCAGTAGTGACGGCCCGAGGTGAAGCCCTCGCTGCCCAGCATGCAGGGATCTGTGTCGAACTGGCCCGGACCCTCAGGCCACCGGCGTCCAGGTCTACCCCAGGTGGCCTCTTTGAGGTCCTCGGAGAGGATCACCTCGGGACCCGCCGTGGCTGGATCCAAGGTCACATCCACTGGAGAGAAAAAGAGAGAAGGATTCAGAAGCCAAATGTCAGCATAGAGGACACGACCCCCCCCC
>NW_009258283.1:47107-48469 GCF_000687185.1 Egretta garzetta
ACTTTTCAAGGAGAATGGGAGAGGAGCGATGGGGTTGGAGGTGGGAGAGGCAAGAGATGGAGGGTGGAGATGGAGGAGGGGGGAGATGGGAGGAGCTGGAGGTTCCTCCTGGCTCCATGCAGCCTGAAAAACGCCAGGAATTGGGTATTTTGCTCCTCCACCGCTGCCTTTAGTTACCTTCAAACTGCTTCGCCGTGTGGTAGTCCAGGGCGAGCTCCCGCGGGTGCGGCTTGAGGAGGAAAGCCATGGCGCCCACGACGTCCTCCCCTCCCGGCCTGAGGAGCAGAAAGAGAGAACAAAACGCGGTGGTTATCCTGCGGAGGGGGACGCCTCGGCTTCCCGCCCCTTTCTGCTGTCGGATGAGGAGTTTGGCCACTGCGTCCGATCAAAACGCGCGCAAGAAAGCTCCGGGTTTTAGCCCAGCAGCTGCGCAGGAGCTTGGGTCGTTTGTGGGAAGAGGCACGGAGATGGCGTCAATCCCTCAATTCCCGGATGAGCACGAGGAGCGCGTTGGGATGGAGCCACCCGCCTTGTAGATGTGACACCCAGGAGAGGGAAAAGGGACCCTTGGGGACACTGGGGAGCCCTGAAAGGGGACAGGGACCCCTGAGAAGGGACACGACACCCAGGAGAGAGGGAACAGGGGACCCTTGGGGACACTGGGGGACACACACAGGGACACTGGGGAGCCCTGAAAGGGGACACGACACCCAGGAGAAAAGTAGGGAGGAACCCTTGGGGACACTGAGGAGCCCCAAAGGGGGACAGGGACCCTCAAGAAGGAACAAGACACCCATGGGAAAGGGAATAGGGGACCCCTGGGGACAATGGGGAGCCCCAAAAGGGGACAGGGACCCCCAAGGAGGAGCACAACACCCATGGGAAGGAGAAGAAGGGACCCTTGGGGACACTGGGGAGCCCTGAAAGGGGACTGGGACCCCCAAGGAAGAGGACACCCAGGAGAAAGGGAGGGAGGGACCCTTGGGGACACTGGGGAGCCCCAAAGGGGGACAGGGGTCCCCAGGGAACCCTGAGAAGGGACAAGACACCCTGGAGACAGGGATTAGGGGACCCTTGGGGACACAGGGACCCCCAAAAAGAGACCAGACACCCTGGAGACAGGGAAAAGGGGACCCCGGGGACCCCCAAAAAAAGGACAGGAACCCCCAAGGAACACAACAACCCCCAAAAGTCCCCCAACCCCCATTCCTTGGGCTGGCTTGGGGTTGAATCCACCTTGAATCCCACCTCTGCCCCCACCACTCACGACAGGGGTTTATGGGAGGAAAAAAAAAATCCTGAAAATCCCGCCAAGCCCAGCCCAAGGCTCCCGCGCCCAGCGAAACCCTGCGGGGGGCGGGG
>NW_009258283.1:52195-54241 GCF_000687185.1 Egretta garzetta
TCTCCGGGGCTGTTAACGGGGTTTTTGCAGGGGTGGCGAATCCCCGATGGGTTTTTCCATCGCTTTTACCTATTTTTGCCCTCGTTGCAAACTGGGGGGGAGCTTGGGGGGGCGGGGTTGGCAGCGCCTCTGATTTCCCTGGGGAAGGGGCTGTGGTTTTCCTGGGGAAAAGCCAAAACTGATGAATTTGGGGCTCAGCGCCCCATGGTTTTTTACAGCTCTGCTTGGGAACATCCAACTGATTTTACTGGTTTATCAGCCTTATTCATAACCTTTATGAATTCCTGGTTACTCTTTTTTTAAAAACAATTATTTTTACGGGGGCTATATTCTTCAAAAGTGAAACTTCCAGCCCAAAGAGCCCCGTTTGGGTGATTCCCTGACTTAATTTTATTTCCCATGTGCATTAACATTATTCCCTCCCAGAATGGGAACTTGGCAGCCTCAGCTTAAGGCTGCTCTGACACCGTTCCCAGCTTGCTAGTTCTTATTTTTTTCCCCATCTGCTTCTTATTTTTCACATCTGATTTAGGTGCTGCGGTTTAGCGGTGGGGTTTTTATTTCCCTTTTAAACCCCCCCCCGGCGGGTTTATTGCTGGCGACAGGGCTAAGATCTGCCTGAGCTCGGCGGGATAGCAGGAACTCCGCTCAGTCCTTGCATTCCCGCATTAATCCCGGCTTTCTACAGCCACCCTCCGGCCACGGTTTGCTTCCCCCGAGCGCAGCCAGACTGGTAGAAAACTCCCCCTGCAAACCAGTCGCCTCCCCTAAACCCCCAGCAATCGCCTCCCGCGTTCCCTGCTGTCGTTAAAACCTTGCTGGCCTTGTCCTTGGTGGTTGGTTTAGCGCTGGAGCGGTGGGAACGTCCGATAAACTCTGCGTTGCTTTTCCCCACGAGGTTCCGGATACCAACACCGGCCTCCCGCTTCCCGGAAAACCATCGCCCGGCCCCTCCGTTGTGGGCGTTTCTCTGGGTGCTCATGAAAAACCAAAACAACCGCGTCGCCTCGGCCATGGCTGCGGGAAACGCGGTGGAAAATCTCCAGGAGGAAACCACCTGCGCCGTCTGCTTGGATTTCTTCCGCGATCCCGTCATGCTCCTGGGTTGCGGCCACAATTTTTGCCGCCGTTGCCTCGATCGTTGCTCCGCGGATGCCGCTGGGGCCGGCTCCTGCCCCCAATGCCGTTTACCTTTCCCCAGCGGTGGCTTCCGTCCCAACCGGCAACTGGCCAACGTGGTGGCGGCCGTCCAGGAGCTGGCAAGGCCGGCAGCGGAGGAGTTTTGCCAGCGGCACCACCAACCCCTCAGCCTTTTTTGTCGCCGGGATGGGATCCTCCTCTGCACCGCCTGCGCCGAGCATCGCGCCCACCCCGCCGTGCCCCTCGAAGAGGCCGCTCGCTGGTACAGGGTGAGCAAAACCCTGGCTCCAACACCCTCCCCCTGCCTGGGGGACGCTAAAAACCCAATTTCCCTTAAAAATCAGCCCCCAAAAATATGTATTTTCAGCTGGGGCAAAGCTTTTTCCCCATCTTTCCGGGGGAAAAAGCAGCACCGCAAGCATCCAAAAGTCAAAATTGAGCAGAAAGGCTGCAATTTGCTGAGGGTTAAGTATGCGAGGGGGGGGGGGGACGACAGTTTGGGGAGCAAAACTCTAAATATCAGCGATTCAAAAGCTCCTCCTCTCACTGTTGGAGGGTTCCTGCTCCGCTTCCGGGTGCGGAGGGGAAATGGGGGTCCCCAAAGGGGGTCCCCACCCAGCTGGGGGCGCAAGGAAGGGGGGCGGGGGGGATATGGGGTGTTGAAGGGGCTGGTAGGGACTTTTTAGGGGAGGTCTTGGAGAGATGGGGTATCCCAGCCTGGCTGGGAGGGGCGCAGTGGGCGTTGATCCCTATATATTTATATACCTCTATAGATGTGTGGGTATAGCTATAGCACAGCTATAAAACTGATTATAACGTGGCTATACACGTGTATCTGCTTCGGTGCAGGCGGAGAGGAGGATGAGGATGGGGCTGCCCACGCTGACCATACCCCAGGTGCTTTAG
>NW_009258283.1:54578-55309 GCF_000687185.1 Egretta garzetta
AGGATGCCCAAATCACCCTGAGCAGGTACCGGGGCCAAAAAACCATCACCAGCAACACCATTTGGGGGCCCAAATCCTCTATTTTGGAGGTTTTCTCCTCACCCTGCAGCCTTTTCCCCTGGGATTTTTGCTTTTGAGCTGGGGGAGGTGGATGGTTGATCCCAAGCTTGGTGGCGACGGGGATCCCAGGGATCTCCCGGGTTGGAGCCTCTCCCGGGGAAATAAAGCTTTCCCCGTGTTTTTTCCAGCACGGGGAAGGGAAATTTGGGGATTTCTCAGGATTAACCCCCCCTATTTGCCCCCCTCCGAGGTGCACGGAGTGGAGAGCGCAGCCGTCACTGCTGCCGATGCCGGAGCTGGAAGCGAAACTTGAGGATTTTGCCCTGAAAACCAACGCGCTGGCAGAGGCGGTGAAGCAGTTTAAAGGTGTTGGGGGCAGGGGAAGGGGCAAAGGAAAGGATTTAAAAAGCAGAAATTGGAGCCTGGAGTGGGAATGGGGTTGGCCAAGTTTGGCTGGAAGTTCCAAGCATGGCAAATGCCCCTTTAATTAATAAAAATCAGGGATTTATCACCTTTGTAGCAGCTGTAGGAGGTGGGGAGCTGCGGAGGGCTACTGGCTGTTAATTAGAACCCAAATTAGGATGCTAATTAGGTGTGGAGGGAGGTGATGCTCATACAAAGGGGGTTTGAGTCTCCCTTTTCACCTTCTCCAGGTGATAGAGATGGGGGGG
>NW_009258283.1:55325-58301 GCF_000687185.1 Egretta garzetta
CCCTGGGGCCGGATCCTGGGGTACAAATCTCCGGCGTCATCTTCTATTTCCAGACATCCTGGGGTGCTCCCTGGAGGAAGACTCGGGGGGATATCGGAGAGGTGAGCCAGGCTTCGGGGATGGCTTTTGGGTGCCGTGCCTGGGGCCAATGCTCGGAGTCATCATCCCGAGCTGGGGCTCAGCTGCAAAATCCGGAGGCGATGCTCCGGTGCAACACCTGGGAATGATGCTCGGGTGAGAGATTTGAAGCTGCTGCTCCAGTGCAACACCCAGATGCAAAGCCCAGGGCTGATGCTTGGGAGCAAATCTTGGGACTGGCACTTGGGTGTGATATTTGGGGCTGAAGCTCCACTGAAACACCCCGGGTGGGTGCTCGGGTGCAATATTTGGGGCTGAAGCTCCACTGAAACACCCAGGACAGATGCTCCGGTGCAGTATTTGGAGCCGAAGCTCCAGTGCAAGGCCTGGGACCAATGCTCGGGTGCAATATCCAGATGCAGTGCCTGGGGCTGAGGCTCGGCTGCAGCGTTTGAAGCTGATGCTCTGGTGCAACTTTGGGAGCTGGGGATCTGGCACAAAGCCCAGGGCTGACGCTCGGGTGCAATATTTTGAGCTGCTGCTCTTCTGCAAGGCTCTGGTGCACGTACGGAGCTGATGTCCCAGTGCAACACCCAGGGCTGATGCTTGGGTGCAATATTTTGAGCTGATGCTCTGGTGCAACATCCAGGACGGATGCTCTAGCGCAATACTTGGAGCCGAAGCTCCGGTGCAAGGCCTGGGACCGATGCTCGGGTGCAATATCCAGATGCAATGCCTGGGGCTGATGCTCGGCTGCAGCATTTGAAGCTGATGCTCTGGTGCAACGCTCCAGTGCAACGTACGGAGCTGATGTCCCAGTGCAACACCCAGGGCTAACACCCGTCTCCCCCACCAGCAACCGTGACGCTGGACCCAGCCACAGCTCACCCCCAAATCCTGGTGTCAGCCGACGGCCGGACCGCAGGACGCCGGGAATCTCCCCCGGCTCCTCTTCCCTCGGGATCAGAGCGTTTCGAGTCTCTCCGCTGCGTTTTGGGTCGGCAGGGCTTTGCGGGGGGTCGGCACCGCTGGGCCGTGGAGGTTCGCCCTGGTCCCGACTGGGCGCTGGGGGTGGCTCGGGAATTTGTGTCCCGTAAGGGCTGCTTTGGTCTCAGCCCCGAACGCGGGGTTTGGGCCGTGGGGCAGTGGTTGGGGCAGTTACAGGCTTTCACCCGGGCCAGCCCCACATCTCTGCCCCACAGCCCCGTCCCCCCATGCCTCCAGGGGGAGCTCTGCTCACCCTCTGCCCCTGACCCCCCCAAACCAGACACTTCCCCCACCCCAGCACACCCCCTGTTCAATCAACCACCCCCTCAGCCCCAGCTGCTTTTCCTTTTAACACCTTATTTAGCAAAATTAATCACATTCCCCCCCTCCTACTCCTCGCCAGATTTACACGGACTCAAAATTCCCCTTAAATCCCATTTTTTTGCAGCTCAGCTGAGTGTTTCTCCAGCAAAAATAAGCCTTGAAAAGGGGAAAAAAAACATACCCAAGGGAGTATCGCTTGCCAACACTCACCCCACAGCCTTTTCCCAAAGCAAAACCCACCCCAAATGTACATTTTTCACCCATTTATTATTTTTTTTTTTTTTTAAGAGCAGGAAAAAAAAATTAAAGAGGGGAGGAAATTGCACATGGACCCAGTGCAGGATTTTGCACACTGGGGAAAAGGTCTGCACTCAAGGCACTTTTTTTTTCTTCTTTTTTGCCAATTTTATGGGGTTTTGTTGGTTTTCCTCCCCCCCCCATCACGCTGCATTACCCCACGAGGAAATACCCACGACAGGAAAAGACTTTGTTTCCCCAGTTCTTTGTCAGTGGAAATAAGGCCCAGAAAAAACAAGGAGAATCATCGCCAAAATAAATAAAAGAGCTCAATTTGGGGGAACAAAAAAAAAAAAATGGGCTTTGCTGCTGCTAGTGGGGATACCTTGGAGGAAAGTTTTGCAAGCAGAGATGTTTCTGCTTAAGATTTGCAGGGAAATTAGGGGAAATGGGATAAAGCCGCTTCTTGTGCCTCCAGGGATCGCTCAGGCTGGGGCCTCCCTGCAGTTTCACAATCGCTGCAGGACGTGAGCGGGGAGAGAGGCCACGGGCGGGATTTTATCCCCCATTTCACCACCTACAAGTGAATAGAAAGGGAAAAAAATCAGCAAAACCAGGGTCTTGAGGCAGCAAGAAGTTGTTATTAGGGTTAAACCTCATAATAAGGCGCTTTTATCAGGCAGTGCAGGCAGGACCGGGCAGGTCCTTGCCTCTCACAGCCCCAGTCACTCCGCCTCCGCTGCCAGACTTGCCTCCCCATCCGCAGAGACTTTCAACAGTGGCCGAGGAAGAGGAGAAACCACCAGAAAAGGCAGTGGGGAAGGGCGGCAGCTTTCATCTTCAGGGCCCGAATTTTGAACAAGGCCCCCGACAAAACCACAGATTGCCATGAAACCCAAATTACAGCCCGGCTCGGTTGCATAATTCCTCGTTTCCCTACTTGGTTCACGGCGAGGGAGGTTGTAGGTGATGTCGCCCTCGAAAGACAAGAGCTCATTGTGACGCCTCGTGTCAAAGTGTAAATCAAAGCGCTTCTTCGCAGCACCCTGCTCCAATTGAAGAGCTTGCACCGCTCCGTTTCATCTGCTTTTCACCTGAAAAGCTTTAGGGAGGTTTAACTTGAAAGTCCATGCAAAAAAAATAAAGCATAAAGAACAAAAAAAGAAAAAAAAAATTGACTTTTCTGTGTTGCTCAGCAGGGCCCCCAGCCGGTTTGCCAAAGCGGGGAAATCAGCCTCTTTTCACGCGAAGGCACCTGACGAGGCTCACGTCAGCGATTTGGACGGCCGATCGCTTAGCGTGGAGGGCGCACAGGCCCCACTCCTCCAGCAGAGCCAGCAAATGCACCTC
>NW_009258283.1:58576-61699 GCF_000687185.1 Egretta garzetta
GGGGAGCTTAAACCCCGCTATTGGGGTCAATAATGGGCGGGCGTTTCTAAAAACCGGGCTCCAAAGGCGCTTTTTTTTTTTAAAATCACCACCTCGTTATACCCAAACCCCACCAATTTGGGTGTATTTTGCCCCAAAATACAGCTCCAGGGCAACCTGAGGGGGGTTGGGGCTTTTAGTCCTCTGGTTTTGGGGTGGTTTGTCCCGGTTTGGGTATTTTCCCTGCAGGGAGCAGCCAGCACACTGGGAAATGGGGATTTTTCCACCTTAAACTGCGGCCCTGAGGGGGAAAAAAAAAAACAAACTGGGGAGGAATTGGTGAATAGAGGGGCCCTGCGCCGCTGCCTCGAGGCAAAAATGCTGAAAAACCCCAAACCCCCTTTTCCAGGGGGCAGCCTGGCTCCCTTTTAAGAGAAAATAAGAAGATTTGGTGTTCTCAGCACCAGTGGTGGAGGCAGGGAGGAAACTGGTGCCACACTGGGTGAGGAACCAGCTCCAAAACCATCCCCAAAACCACCCGGATTTAACCCAAATCTTGCTGGGGGTAGCGTATAACCCCCCCTCTCCCCCCACAGTGTCACCAGTCTGCCCAGTTCCCCACAACCACCACCCTTTTCCCCTCTTCTTACCCCGATATATTGAGATAAAATTTCCTAATTTTTTGTCTTCCATTTCATAACTTCCCCCACTCCAAAAAGGGGCTTTTTTCCCCCAAAATGAAGGCCAGCGCAACGTTTTTCCCCCCCCCCCCCCCCCCCCCCCTGCCCACGGGTTGTTTCAACAAGCCATGTCGGGGGTTTATTTCAGCTAAAAAGGGGCTTTTTTGAACACAAAAGAGGCTTTTTAGCAGCAGAAATGATGCCCCCCAGTACTTCAGGCCTGGAATGTATAGGGCAGAACCTATAGATCAGGCAGCGGGCTGCGGTATAGGGGATAACAACAGCGAGGGGAGCGTATGGACCGTGATAGAGGGCCTGGACGTAGCGCCCGGACCCTATAGCCCCATACAGGGGCAAGACCGCATAGCCCAGACCATACAGCCCCATATAGTACACGTATATAGCATATCTATAGGGCCCAGACCATACAGCCACATATAGGGACCAGAGCGCAGACCCTTATATGTGCCCTAGACCCCACAGCCCACTATGGAGCCTGAAATATAGGGTTGAAACCACATAGGGGCTGGGGCATATAGGTCTGTATAGACCCACACAGATCTATATAGACGCATATAGATTTGTATAGATCCCTATAAATCTCTATAGACCCACACAGATCTGTATAGAACTATATAGATCTGTATAGACCCACATAGATAGCTGTATAGAACCATATAGATCTGTATATACCCACAGAAATCTGTACAGGCCCATACAGGTATTTGTATAGACCCCTATAGATCTCTGTAGACCCACAGATCTGTACAGAACCATATAGATTTATATAGACCCACATATATTTCTGCATAGACCCCTATAGATATTTGTATAGACCCTTATAGATCTCTGTAGACCCACACAGATCTGTATAGAACCATATAGATTTGTATAGGCCCACACAGATATCTGCATAGACCCCTATAGATCTGTATAGACCCGTACCGATCTGTATAGACCCCTATAGATCTCTATAGACCCATACAGATCTGTATAGAACCCTATAGTTCCCCACAGATATCTGTATAGACCCCTATAGATCTCTATAGACCCACACAGATCTGCATAGAACCATACAGATTTATCTAGACCGACATAAATATCTGCACAGATCCCTATAGATATCAGTATAGACCCCCATAGATATCAGTATAGAACCACACAGATCTGTATAGACCCCCATAGATATCTCTATAGGCCCCTACAGATGCATACAGCGCCCAGAGCATCCAGCTGAACACAGGGACGAGGCCCTATAGCGCGATATAGGGCCTGAGGGAGCTGGCAGTGGGGGAGGGCGCTGAGCAAAAGAAACCTGAAATTTGGGGCTTTTTTAGGTCGGTTTGGGTTGGTTTTCGGGGTTTTTTTGCCTTTTATTCTGGAAAATAATTTCTCCGCTCGGAGCCACCTCTGCCCCCAATTTCCCCCACGGCGGCACCGGCGAAGCAGGGGGGCGAGCGGCGCTTTTGCTGCGCACCGGATCCTCCCCGCTAAAGACAACACGGAAAGAAAGAAAAACCAACCAAAAAGATTAAAAAAGGGGGAAAACCCGCCCAAAAAAAAAAAAAAGAAATAAAAATGAAAATTTGAGGTTGCACATCACCCCCAGGGTTTTGGCGAAGGCTTGGAAGGAACCGCGGCTGCTGTACTGCAGGCGGACGGCGCCCAGCTCCCGCCGCCGGTTCCCCTGGAGCTCTTCCACCCTCACCTCCGGCGCGGCATAAACCTTGGGGAGGAAAGAACGTTCGTACTCTTCCTTTTTGAGGTAAGAAAGGTCCAGTTGGGTAAAAGGCACGAAACGGTCGTTAAGTTTGATAAATTTTAAATATTGATCGAAAAATTGCCCATGGCTCACGCCTTTACGACCAAACGTCATCGTCCGGGAGACTTCGGGGCGGATGCAGGAACGATCTCGGCGTTGTTCCGGTTGACGCATCCAATCGTCCCAAAAAGCTCGGGGCCATTTGGGTTCGAGTTCATCCCAAAGTTCGGCTAAAAGCAACCAACCAAGACCGGGAAAAAAATCAGTCCGGTAAAGCAATTCGGCTTGTCCGACGTCAACCATTTGCTCTTTCCCGTTGTCGTTCCAAGCGGAGACGCACCAGAGGCTGCGATCGGCGAGGAGGAGCGGGAACGCCGCTTGGAAATACTCGAAAAAATCCGGAGCGACTTCTAAATCGTCCTCTACCACGATGGCGGCGCGGTAACGGAAAGTGCGGAAAACTTGTCCCAACGCCCAACGATAATGCCGGGCGATTTTATAATAACCTTGGAATTTACGGTGTTCCGCCGGCACGGGGATATCGCCAAGATCGGGTTGTCGGATGTGAGCCACGGCATCGCCGTAGGAAGCGATGACGCGAGCCTTTTCGGCGTGCCCGCATTCCTGGCTGACGATGATGGGGAAACGTTGGGCCGAAGGTCGATAGCGTAAGAGTTTATCCAAACACCGCCGGACGGTGCT
>NW_009258283.1:62522-63157 GCF_000687185.1 Egretta garzetta
GGGAAGGGGAATTAAGAGAAAAAAACAAAAAAAAGAGGAAAAAAAAATAAGGAAGAGGGGAAAAAAAGAGAACCCGCGATTGCTTAACTCTGGTGAGGGAGTGGCAGCGGCAAGCAGCTCAAGGGTTAACATTGCCACAGGCCACGTTGACGGGCGGAAAAAGGGAATTAAAAGGAAAAAAAACCCACCCGGAAAAGAAGGATTTAAAAGGAAAAAAGGAATAAAAAGGGGGTTTAAAGCGGTAGGAAGGGGGGCGAGCCCAGCAGAACCATGGTTCCCCCCGGGAGGGGACGGGTGAGGGCGGAAAACGCCGAGAGTTCCCCCTTCCCGGCCCCAAAACGCTTGCCCAGCCCTAGAAAAGCAGCCAGAGAGGGGAAAAAAAAGGGAGAAAAAGTAAATTTAGGGGAATTTTATGGTCCCTTAGCCGGGCCCCTGTGGAGGGAGCCGCGGGTTTGAGCTGTACCTGCGGGGCCGGAAGCGCCTCAGCCTCGTGGCAGCCCAAACCGCTGGGGTTTGGGCCCAGAATGAAGGCTTTTAGTCCCAAATGAGGGTGTTTTGGCTCAGCACGCAGGTGTTTGGGCCCAAAACGCGGGCGCGGCGGCTGTTTTTCCCGGCGTTTCTCGGCAGGGGGGGCG
>NW_009258283.1:63228-64435 GCF_000687185.1 Egretta garzetta
GCGGCTTCCCCCGGGGGCAGACTCTGAGCAACCAATAATTATATCAAATTAAACGCTCTGGCAACCCAAAATCCCCCAAATCCAGGGATGGGGGCGATGTCCCCCCATTTTTTTCCCCCTCAAGGGTTTTTAGGGGTGAAATACCCCAAACCCGGACACCTAGAAAGTTTTGGGGGAGATTTTAAGTTCCTTTCCCTCGCCGCGGCGTCCCCCAGAGACCCCGAACCCACTGGATTTTGGGCAAACACCCACCGGTTTCGCACCGCCATCCCTAAATAATTAATAAAATATTGGTTTTAATTAATCCAGGCTCTCTTTTGCACCCTGGGGAAAAGCAGTGCTGGCCTCAGCGCCACCAAAACCACACGGAAGGGACCGAGGAAGTGAGCACTGCTTTTGGGTACCCCACCCACCCAATTTTTTCACCTCATTTTGAGGTGAAAAATGAAACCTTTTGGTTTCATTTCAGCTGGGGCGACGCCAAAATAAACCACAACAACGCGGCTCGATGGAAACAAACCCTCACCTCAGGCAAAATGAATCCCTTCTCCCATGGGATCAGCCACCAAGCGTCACCCCAGCACATCAATCTTCCTAAAAATCTGATTTTTTTTCCCCCTTTTTCTGCTTTTTGGGGGAGTTTTAACCCCCTTCCAGTGGGAATTAGAGGGCGAGCGGCCAGGAAAAACATTTCCCTTCACTCTCTGGATTAAAATCCTGGGGTTTTACCTGGTTGTGGCTCGCTCCCGGGGGAGGGGGGTCGCTGGGGTTCCCCCCTCCCCCCCCCTTTTCCAGAGCTGCCCGGGGATCCCTCAGGAATCGGGGGGGAGGTCACTGCTTCGCTCCCATCGGAGCTTCCTTGCGCTGGGGCCAGGGTGGGGGGATCAGGCCATGGCTGCGTCCATCTGTCCATCCGCTGCCTCGGGGCTCAGCATCCCCCAGCCATGGTTTTTGGGGGGGTGGGTGTCACTGGTGAGCTCTAAAAATGGAGAATCAAAGGTTAAAATGCCCAAATTCCCTCCCCCCACACCCCCTTTAGGGAGGGAGCAGCCCCCCCAAATCCCCCGGGGAGAGGAATTCCTGCAGGGAATGGGGGACAGCCTCCTCACCTCCCCGTAGAGATGCCCCATAGGAACAGGGGATCACACCCCCCCAGCGCCTATAGGGGACAGGGGACCCCCCCCAGCCCCTCCTGACACCCTCATAG
>NW_009258283.1:66421-66682 GCF_000687185.1 Egretta garzetta
AGGGGGGGTAAACACCACTGGGAGGGGACCTTGACCCTACAAACCCACTGGGAGGGGGGTAAAACTCCACTGGGAGGGGACCCCCACCCCCAAATCATGCTGGGGGGGTGAAACCTTGCTGGGACAGGACCCCCACCCTAAAAACTCACTGGGGTTGAAACCCCACAACACTACTGGGAGGGGCCCCCCATCCCAAAAAGCCACTGGGAGGGGGGGTAAACCCCACTGGGAGGGGACCCCAACCCCAAAAACCCTACTGGG
>NW_009258283.1:68979-69624 GCF_000687185.1 Egretta garzetta
GGGGGGGGAAGGCATGACTAGGGGTGTTGGGGACAGGGAGGGTGTTAAGGGACACAGCCAGTGTCAGGGGACATAACCAGGGGGACGGTGTCAGGGACAGGGACGTGACCGGGGGGGGACAGGGACGGTGTTGGGGAACACAACCAGGGGGACAGGGACAGTGTCAGGGGACATGGCCGGGGATGTTGGGGACAGGGACGGCGTTGGAGGAGGGCAGGGATGGCATTGGGGTTGGGGAGGGATTCAGGGACAGCGCTGGAGGAGGACAGGGATGGGGATGGGGATGGATTCAGGGGGACAGGGATGGGGTTGGGGACAGGGACAGTGCTGGAGGAGGACAGGGATGGTGTTGGGGATGGGGATGGGTTCAGGGGGACAGGGATGGGTTTGGGGACAGGGACAGCGCTGGAGGAGGACAGGGATGGTATTGGGGATGGGGATGGATTCAGGGGGACAGGAACGGCATTGGGGGTGACAGGGATGGTGTTGGGGACACAACCAGGGCTGTCACAGGATGGTGCTGGGGACGGGACCAGGGCTGGTTTGGGACAGTGTTAGAGCCCCCAGGAGGGGGTCGGGGGGGTCCTTGCCCACGATGTCACCACACCAGTGACACCCGTGTCCCTGTCCCCCCCCTCCCAGGAG
>NW_009258283.1:72354-74371 GCF_000687185.1 Egretta garzetta
GGGACATGGGAATACGGGGAGGGGGAGGGACGCGCGGAGACGGGGGACACAGAGGGGACACGGAGGGATGTGGGGACACAGAGGGGCATGAAGGGACACAGAGGGAGACACAGAAGGGCATAAAGGGACATGGAGGGCAACACAGAAGGACTTGGAGGGACACCGAGGGACGTGGGGACACAGGGACATGCGGAAGGACAAAAGGACACACAAAGGGACATGGAGTGACACAGATGTGGGAACACGGACACAAAGTGACACGCAGGGACACACAGAGGGACATGCAGAGACACATGGACATAGAGCAACACAGATGGACATGGGGTGGGGAGGGACATAAAGGGACACGGATGGGCACAGGGACAGACATGGGGCCATGGAGGGACACAGGTGATGTGGGGACACAGATGGACACGAGACACAGGACGACACAGACATGGGGACAGACAGAAGGACACAGGCAGACATGGGGACAGGCAGACGGAGACAGCCTGACGTGGGGTCACACGGAGAGACAGACGTGGGGACATGGGGGGCGGGGCACACAGAGGGATGTGGGGGGATGGACCCCAGCATGTGCATGAGGCCAGGGACACCCAGACAGAGGGATGGGGGGACAGAGGGACACCCGGGGGGACAGAGCCCTGCCACACACCTTCCCCTGCTGCCACACAGGCGGTGCCACCGAGCTGGAGCCGGCCGGTGCCAGGAGCCCAACCCTGGCGGTGCCGGTGAGCCGGGACGCGGAGCTGGATGGCAAGGAGCAAGCGCCTGGCGGTGCCGGGGAGCCAGGGAGCCAAATCCCGGTGGTGCCGGGGCGCCGGATGTCAGAGAGCCACACCCTGTCTATGTTGGTGCACCTGATCCTGGCAGCGCTGGATGTCCACAAGTCAAATGCTGGTAGTGCCGGATTGCTAGATCCTGGCAGTGCTGGATGTCAGAGCCAAATCCCAGCGATGCCGGAGCACCAGATCCCGGTGGTGCCAGACGTCAGAGAGCCAAATCCCAGCGATGCCGGAGCACCGGATCCCGGTGGTGCCAGACGTCAGAGCGCCAAACCGCAGTGGTGCCAGATACCGGAGAGCCAAACCCCGTCTATATCGGAGCACCGGATCCCAGCAGCACATCAGAGTGCCAAACTCCAGCCAATGCCGGAGCGCCGGATCCCAGCACTGCCAGATTATCATGGAGCCAAACCCCGCTGGCGCCGCTCTCTCCCTCACTCCCAATCCGTAGGCGAACGGATAACAAGAGGCGCCGCGTTTTTCCTACCGGCGCGGATCCCGGGATAAAAAAGCGGCCAGATCTTTTCGGTGAAGGTGTCGGTGAAGGTGTAAATGTGGGAGCGATCGGTGACGTTGTAAAAAGCCACTTTCCCGGCTTCGTAGTCCACGAAGACCCCGACCCGCTTGGGTTTCACCCGCACCGTCAGTGGGGTGAAGGGGGTGGTGGTGGCCGCGTATTTATCGCCGTTCCAGAGCCGTACCCGCCAATATCCCGTCTCCGGTAGCGGCGTTAATTCCCCTTTCCGACTCACCGAATCCTTACAAACGCCGAGAGCCCAGTGGGTTTTATCGCCGACTTCCACCTCCCAGTAATGACGACCAGAGGTAAAACCCTGCGCCGCCAAAACGCAGGGATAAATGGTGAAACGCCGTGGGGTATCGGGTAAATCCCGGGATCGAACTTCCACGAAACGAACGCTTTTCCGATCTTCTGATAAAACCAGGTTGGGATGCGCCGTGTCCGGATCCAGTGTCACCTCGCCTGGATGGTAACACCAACATGTGGGGGATTTAGGGGATGGGGAGCGCGGTGGAGGGGTCCCGGCCGCGACACAGGGAGGGGTTTCCTCACCGATGAGGCGCCGGGTGATTTTCCGGAGGGTGAAATATTGCCGGGGGAAACTGCAGAAGTTTTTCTCCAGCTCGATGGGGACGGAAGCCGGTTCTTCCACCGGTGCCGCCGCCGCTTCGCACCTGCCGGCAGCCCCGGGGGGGGGGGGGGGGCGCCGGCC
>NW_009258283.1:74404-78475 GCF_000687185.1 Egretta garzetta
GCCCCAAAACAGAGCCCGGAGAGCGGCACGGATCGCCTGCACGGTTCTTACCTGGCCAGGGTGTCCTTGATGTCCTGAAATGGGGGTGAAAGTGGGGAAAAAAGTGGGGGTTAGGTGTGCTAGATCCCCCCAAGTCGATCTCTAGGGTGGGATCGGTCCCAACCACAGGGATCCCAGCCCCGGGAATCCTGTCTCTGGCCACGAACCCAATCCCGGTGCTGACTCCATTCCCAGTGTTCCTGCTCCTGGTGGCAATCCCGCCCCCAACACCGATTCCCTCCCCTGTGATGCCATCCCCAGTGATCCCATCCCTGGAGTCAGTCCTGCCCCCAAAATCGATCCCATTCCTGGCAATTCCATCCCCAAAACCAATCCCATGCCCTGGACTCCTGTCCCCAAACCCGATCACATCCCTAGGGATCCTGTCCCCAAACCCGATCCCGTTGCTGGCAATTCCATCCCCGAAACCAATCCCATCCTCTGGGATCCTGCCCCCAAAACCAATTCTGTCCCCAGGGGTGATCCCATCCCCGAAACTGATCCCATTCCCAGGGGCTAACCTGCCTCCAAAACCGATCCAGTCCCCAAAACCAATCCCATTCCTGGGGTTGATCCCATCCCTGAGGATCCCATCCCCCAAACCAATCCCATCCCCAGTGATCCCATCCCCAGCTACAAGCCCAGTCTGGGCCATCCCATCACTGCTGATGATCCCATCCCCGGTGCTGATCCACCCAGTGCTGATCCCAATCCCATTCCTGATCCCAATCCCGCCCTACCTTGAGCATCTCGGCGCCCGACTGCAGACATTTCTCCTCCAGCTCGGCCACGAGGGCGGCCAGGACCCGGCGCTGCTCCCCGAGCCGAGCCAGGTTGGCCTGGAGCCGCTGCCGGGTCCCCCCCCCCCCCCCCCCCCCCGCGGCAGCCCCAGCCGCTCCTCCTCCTCCAGCAGCTGGTGAAGCTCCTCAAACTCCCGGGCGATGCGTTCCCGTCGCAAAGCCACTTTCCTCTGCCGGGATGGGATGGGATAAGGTACCGGTAAGCGCTGGAAGTTGCCGGGATCTCCCCGGCATCCCCCGGCGTCGTTAACCTGCCTTCAGCTCACTCGGTTTCTTCTCCTCCCGCGCACGACAGCCGGCCACTGCTTCCAGCTTCCGCTCCAGCGGCTCCAGGCAGCGCTGCAGCTTCTCCTGCCAGAGGGGGAGAGATGAGGGTGGGTGATGGGATGGGACAGCCCTGTCCCAAATTCCTCCTCCTGCCCCAAATCCCTCCCCCATCCCCCAAATCCTCCTCTGCCACCATGTGGAAAGGCCTGGGGGAGAGGGTTTGGGGCTGAGCCCCACCACGAGGGGCTGGAGATGGGGACGAGCCAGGGCCCAATTCCCACCCTGGATGATTCTCTGTGAAGAATTTGAGGCTGGAAATAGGAGATAGGGACAAGCCACGGCCAAAACCTCTCCACAAACACCCTCAGGGAGAGGGTTTGGGGCTAAAATCCCATCCCCAGGGGCTCTGAAACAGAGATGAGGACAAGCCAGGGCCAAAATCCCTCCAAAACCAGACTGAGGGAGAAGTTTTGGAGCTGAAAATGGAGACGGGGCTGAGTCATGGACAAATTCCCTCTGCAAACAGCTTCAGGGAGAGAGTTTGGGGCTGAATCCCATCATCGGGGGGCTGGGAACAGGGAAGAGCCATGGTCAAAACCCCTCCCTGGAGGGTATCGGGGAAGAATTTGGGGCTGAAAATGGAAACGGGGATGACCCGTGGCCAAAACCTCTCCACAAACAGCTCCGGGGAGAGGGTTTGGGGCTCAAAATAGAGATAGGGACAAGATCTTGCCCAAATTCCCACCACAAATGGCCTCACAGAGGGACTTTGGGGCTGGAAATAGAGATAGAGACAAGATCTTGCCCAAATTCCCACCACAAATGGCCTCACGGAGGGACTTTGGGGCTGGAAAAGGGGATGGGGATGAAGCCGGGGCCAAAATCCCTCCAAAAATGGCCTCAGGGAGATGGGTTTGGAGCTAAAAATGGAGACGGGGATGAGCCGTGGCCAAAAGCTCTCCAAAAACAGCCTTGGGGAGAGGGTTTGGGGCTGAATCCCACCCTGAGGGGCTGGAAACGGGGACAAACCATAGCCAACCCCCCCTCACAGATGGTCTTGGCAAAGAATTCCAGGCTAAAACCAGAGCTGAAGCCTGATCACAGGCAAAAACCCCTCTGCAAACAGCCCGGGGGACGAATTTTGGGCTAAAATGAAGATTCTGGGGGACGCTTTTTCCCCCCTCACCTTATACTCGAGGGCCGCGTCGTCGAGGGGGATGAGGGCGTGGGCGCGATGGGCATGGGAGATCTCGCAGAGGAGGCAAACGGGGGCTTGATCGTCGCGACAGAATCGAGCCAAAGCTTGCCCGTGAGCTTGGCAACGACTTTCCTCCCCGGCTTTACGTTTGGTGCCTCGAAGCTGCCGGGCGGCTTCAACCATGTTGCCCAGTTGTCGGTTGGGTCGCAGGGCGCGACGGCGCGAGGTTTTGCGGCAAACGGGGCAAGGGAAATCGCGCGCGAGCTCGGCCCACCAACGGGTGATGCAGCGGCGGCAGAAATTGTGACCGCATTCGATGATGACGGGATCTTGCAGGTATTCCAGGCAAACCGAGCAGCTGGCTTCCACCTGCAGCGTTTCCAAGGGGTCGGCACCCGACATGGCGGTGGCGCCCCCGTCACCCCCTCAAAAAAACAAGTGGGGGGAGAAAGGGTCAGGCTGGGATCAGGTGGGGGCGGTGGGATGGGGTTTGAAGAGGTTCTGGGGGGAAAAAAGCTTGAATCCGTTCAAGCGATGAGGTAGGGTTAGGAAGAACGTGACAGCAAGGGGGGGGCGCTGGGGGTTCAAAGCTGTTTTGGGGAGAAAAAAAGGTTATTTGCGTCAAGGGAAAAAGGCAGGGTTTGGCGCGAAGGGATGCGGCGGTGGCAGCGTGGTTTTGAAGAGGTTTTGGGGAGAAAACGGCCCAGTTCCCTCAAGGTGATGATGCGGTTTTAGTAGGAAGGTGATGTCGAGGGGTGGCGAGGCGGGCTCGGGAGGATTTGGGGGCAAAACCAGCTGAATTCTGTCAAGGTGATGACGTCATTTTGGTGTGAAGCGATGCTGAGGTGACGGCGCAGGCTTGAGGGGAGAAAACAGCTCAGTTCTGTCAAGGTGATGTCACTTTGGTGCAAAGTGATGCTAAGGTGATGACGCAGGTGTGAAGAGGTTTTGGGGAGAAAACAGCTTAAATCCGTCAAGGCGATGACACGGTTTTGGCATGAAATGACGGCGCAGCAGCAGCCCAGTTTCTGAGTAAAAAAGCTCAGTTCCGTCCCATCGATGACATCATTTTTGGCGTGAAGCAACGCTGAGGCGATGACATGGGTGCGGCATGCTTTTTGGGGAGAAACCAGCTAGGTGTCATCCAGGCAATGACGTCATTTCGGCACAAAGCGAAGCCGAGGGGCCAGCACCGTTCCCGCGTGCTATTTTTTGGGGGAGAAAACAGCCAAATTCAGTTAAAACGACCCCACGGCTGCTGAGGGGGGGAGGCGGCGCCGCAGGGCCTTTTGGGGCCGCAGCGGGAAACCCTATAGCGCCTATAGCACAGGGTGCCCACAGCAGGGTCCCTATAGGGAGCCCCTACAGCAGAAGCTTAAGGAAGGGCCTATAGGGGGACAGGGCCCTATATGGGGATCCCCATGGGGGAAGGGGGCTCCACTCTGGGGCCCCTATAGCGAAAGCACCATGGGAAGAGGCTCCAGGAGAGATTCCCCATAGGGAGGGGGTCCCTATAGGGGTGCCCCTATAGAAAAGGAGCCTGAAAGCGGACGCCCTTTGGGGACAAGCTGGAGCAGGGTCCCTATAGGAGAGTCCCTATAGAAAAGGGGTCACCCCGCAGAAAGATGCCGTTCCGGGGTGGCCACAGAGTGGGGGCCTATAGGAAGGGGCCCTATAGGGGAGGCCCTGTCGGGGGGAGGGGGAAGCTGTTCCGGGTCGCTGTAGGGGTCCCTATAGGGGACCGGCGTCCCTCGAGCGGGGTGCCTA
>NW_009258283.1:81640-81997 GCF_000687185.1 Egretta garzetta
CCTCCCCCAGCAGCGCAAAGGGGTTGGGGGCGGTGCTGGCAGGGGGCGTGGCCTCCCCAGGCTCCACCTCCTCACCACTCTCCTCCTCTTCCTCCTCCTCCGTAGTCGACCCCTCCCCGGGGGGAGCAGAGCCCTGGGTGCCCGGGTCCCCCCGCTCCAGCAGCTCCCCCAGCGCTGCCGTCTCAGGGTGCTGCTCCCACACATCTGGGCGGGGAGACAGGGGACAGAGTGAGGGGACCCCGGTATCTGGGATGCCCCCTTCTCCCCCAAATCCAGGCCCCCAATTGGGTGGGATCCCCCCAGAAAGGGCCTGGGAGGGGGTGGGGTGCTCACCCTTCTGGGCAGTGTAGCCGGGGG
>NW_009258283.1:86909-87731 GCF_000687185.1 Egretta garzetta
TCCGCTCTCGGCTGTGGCTGACCCGCAGCTCTGTGATCCCTCACTAACCCCCCCCTCTGTGTCTCCCCACAGCACCAGCCCCCAGGAAAGGGGGAAGGAGGAGGAAGGTGAGCGAATGAGGGGGGGTGTCCCCAAAATGGGGGAGGGACCCCAAAACTTGGGGGGGAGGGATTTGAGGGGGGGACACCCCAAAAGTGGGGAGAAGCAAGAAAACATGGGGAGGTGGGCTGAGAGAAAGAAGCCAAAATTTGGGGGCAGGGGGGTAAAACTGCTAAAAATTGGGGGAGAGAAGGGAGCAAGGAAATATTTTGGGGTGCCCAGTCCCCACCCCCCCACCTCTCCCTCCTAGGGCGGCAACGTCTTTGCGGCGCTGAACCAGGAGCAGAGCGAGGACGAGGAGGAGGAGGAGGAGAAGGAAAAAAGGGACGAAGGCTCACGGCCCAGCAAGGGCAAAAGCAACAAGGTGGGGGTGCCTGGGTCTGCTGAGGGGGTGTGGGGGGCACCCCAAAAGCTGCATCCCTGTGTCGGGGGGAGGGGACCAGATGCCTGCATCCTCTCTCCCTCTTTGATGGTTCTGGGTAGGAGGAAGAGGAGGGTGAGAAGAAGAAGAAAGGGCGCAAGAACGAGAAGACCAAGGGGAAGCGGCAGGTGAAGGAGCGCAGTTGCGGGGGGTCACCCCGGGGTGGGGGTCCCCAAATCTGGTGGGGTGAGGTCTCACCCCTCCTTTCCCTGCCCCCATCTCCAGGGAAAAACCCCCAGCGAGGACGAGGCCGAAGGCTCCGATGAGGATGCACGGCCCAAAGGCGGGAAGGTGAGGGGAGG
>NW_009258283.1:89240-89879 GCF_000687185.1 Egretta garzetta
CGGTAAGGGAGGGGGGGGGGGGGATACACTGAGGGTGACAGCCGCGGTCAGGAGCTGCGGGTGACACCGCTGTCACCTCAGGGCCTTGTTTATGGAGCCGACGTTGCTGATGTTGGATGAACCCACCAACCACCTTGACCTCAACGCCGTCATCTGGCTCAACAAGTGGGGATCAAGGGACAAGGAGGGGGGGACGACATAAGGGAGGAGGGGGGGGACATAAGGGACAAAGGGGGGGGGACATAAGGGACAAGGAGGGGACAAGGAAAGAACAAGGGACAAACGAAGGGAACAAGGGACAAAGGGAACAAGAAAGGGGGGATGAGGGACAAGGAAGGGAACAAGAGAAGGAGGGGGGACAGAGAGAGGGGACAAAGGACAAGAAGGGGATGGGGGGGGCCCTGTAGGGGGGGTGTCCCCAAAGCTGGAGGTGTCCCCTCAACGTCCCTGTGTCCGTCCAGTTACTTGCAGACCTGGAAGAAGACGCTGCTGGTGGTGTCCCACGACCAAGGTTTCCTCGATGACGTCTGCACTGACATCATCCACCTCGACGCCCAGCGCCTCTTCTACTACCGGGGCAACTACAGTGCGTGGCTGGGGGGCAAACGAGGAGGGGCTGGGGGAATTAGCAGGGGGTAA
>NW_009258283.1:89913-90645 GCF_000687185.1 Egretta garzetta
CCCCCCCGGTGTGCCCCCCCCCCCGGTGACATTCAAGAAGATGTACCAGCAGAAGCAAAAGGAGCTGCTCAAGCAGTTCGAGAAGCAGGAGAAGAAGCTTCGCGACCTCAAAGCCGGCGGCAAATCCACCAAGCAGGCGGTGAGCGTGGGGAGATCCCTTTGGGATCCGCTCCCTGGGGATCCACCACCCCTCCCCGGGATCACTGCCTGCCCCTGGCACTACTCATGTGTCCCCCCACATCCTGAGGACACCCATCGCTCCCAGAATCTCTCCCCCTCTCTGTGGGCTGCCTCCCCCCAAGGGGAGATCCCTTTGGGATCCACTCCCTGGGGATCCACTCCCCCTCCCTGGAATCATTGCCTGCTCCTGGCACCCCTCTTGTGTCCCCCCACGTCTTGAGGATGCCCATCCCTCCCAGAATCTCCTTCCCTCTCTGTGGGCTGCTTCCCCCCAAGGGGAGATCCCTTTGGGATCTGCTCCCTGGGGGATCTGCCCCCCCCTCCCTTGGATCACCGCCTGCCCCTGGTGCCTCTCCACTCTCCTCTGTCTCCCCGCTGTTCCAGGGACCCCCATCCCTCATGTGATCCCCCCTCTCTCCAGGGGCTGCCTCGCCCCAAGGGAAGATCCCTTTGGGATCCACTCCCTGGGGATCCACCACCCCACCCCGGTATCTCTGCCTGCCCCTGGCGCCCCTCTTGTGTCCCCCCATGTCCTGAGGACCCCCATCCCTC
>NW_009258283.1:94549-94963 GCF_000687185.1 Egretta garzetta
GAGGGCTGGACGCGCCTTCCTTTGGGGGGGAGGGGGGGGTTGAGAGCAGACGCCATCAGTAGGTTCCAGAGTGAACGCCACCCCTGCCACCAATCAGTAGGGGCCAGAGTGAACAGCACCAGTAGATTCCAGTTCAAAGCCACCAGTAGGGGCCAGGAGAACTGCCACCAATCAGTAGGGGCCAGAGTGAACAGCACCAGTAGATTCCAGTTCAAAGCCACCAGTAGGGGCCAGGAGAATGCCACCAGGCGGCAGGAGGAGGGGGAGGGGGCAGCAGAGCCAGGTCAAGCGCAGACGCCATCAGTAGGTTCCAGAGTGAACGCCACCCATCAGTAGGGGCCAGGGTGAACATCACCAATAGGTTCCAGCTCAAAGCCACCAGTAGGGGCCAGGGTGAACACCACCAGTGGGGGG
>NW_009258283.1:97807-98764 GCF_000687185.1 Egretta garzetta
TTCCTGCGCTATAGCCTTGCCGTGGGTCTGGGCTGGTCCTTCTACACGGCCGTGGGGCAGCACTGGCCCCCTACGGTGCCTGGGCCCCGCCTAAGGAGCTGGGCTGGTCCCTGTGCGCGGCCGTGGGGCAGCCCCATAGATGCTGAGCTGGGGCAGCCATGGGGCAGAGACGCCCCGGGCCCAGCCCTGTAGGGTCCCATGGGGCAGCCAGGCAGCTCCCAACATGCCCTGCTGCCTTAGCGCTGGCTTAAACTCCCAGCAGGCTTCACTGCTGCCCTAGAGCCAGCCTTAACTCCCAACAGGCCCTGCTGCCCCTCCTAGAGCCAGGCTCAACGCCCAGCAGGCCCTGGGGTCCCTCCTAGAGCCCCAGTGCCCAACCTAGGGCTGGTTTTAACTGCCAGCAGGCCTCACTGCGCCTCCTAGAGCCGGCCTAACTCCCAGCAGGCCTCAGCGTCCCTCCTAGAGCTGGTTCTAACTGCCAGCCCACCTCAGTGTCCCTCCCAGAGGCCGTCTGAACTCCCAGCAGGCCTCAGTGTCCCTCCTAGAGCTGGTTTTAACTCCCAGCAGGCCCTCCTGACCCTCCTAGAGCTGGTTTTAACTCCCAGCAGGCCCTCCTGTCCATCCCAAAGCTGGTTTTAAGCCCCAGCAGGCCCTCCTGTCCCTTCTAGACCGGCCTAACTCCCAGCAGGACTCAATGTCCCCTCCTTGAGCCGGGTTTAACCTTCAGCAGGCCCTGCTGTTGCTCCCAGAGCTGGTTTTAAGCCCCAGCCCGCCTCAGCATCCCTCCTATAGCCAGCCTAACTCCCAGCATGCCCTGCTGCCCCCGCCCCGTAGCTGCCCTGCGGCCGGGGGTGGGGAGGGGGGGTTTCCCTGCACTCCCAGCATGCCCTGCGGCCGCCATGGGGGGGCTGGGGGGGGTTCTCCCCCTGCCCCCCCCCCTAGAGCCCCATGGGGGGC
>NW_009258283.1:99949-101116 GCF_000687185.1 Egretta garzetta
CAGATCTTGTCCCCAAACCGAGGGGACCCCAGTACCTGCCCCATGTCACCCAAGGACATGGGGTCCCCCACTGTCCCCCAAAAAGGGGACCCCAGTACCCCCCATGTCCCCAGATCTTGTCCCCAAACCAAGGGGACCCCTATAGACCTCCCATGCCACCCCAAAGGACACAAGATCCCCAACTGTCCCCAAAAAAGGGGACCCCAATACCCACCCCGTGTCCCCAGATCTTGTCCCCGAAGCAGGGGGACCCTGATACCCCCCTGTGCCACCCCATAGGACATAGGGACCCCAACTTGTCCCCAGATATTGTCCCCAAATCAAGGGGACCTCCCCATAGCGCCCCCCATGTCACCCCAGAAGCCATGGGGTACCCAAGTGTCCCCAACTCGTCCCCAGAGGGGACCCCGATACCACCCCCCCCCTCCCCATGCCACCTGAGGACACAAGGTCCCCAGCTGTCCCCAGAGATGGGGACAGGTCCTTAGGAATGCCCAGGGGACCCCAAGTGTCACCTCGGGTCCCCAGTGTCACCCCGAGCGTGTCCCCAAAGCAAGGGGAACCCCAGGGTCTCTGGCACGTCCCGTGTGTGTCCATCCGTGTGTGTCCCCCCCCGGAGGTGAGGGGACCCCACGTCACCCAGAGGTGGGGGACAGTGTCCCCAACACCGCCTGGAGCACACCCCCGAGCCGAGGGGACGCCAGTGTCACACTGGGGCAGGGGATGGTGTCCCCATCATGTCCCCAAGTCAAGGGCAGTTCCATGTCCCCACTGGGGTGGGGGACAGTGTCCCCAGGAGTGTGCCCATCATGTCCCCAAGCCAAGAGCACCCCGACATCGGGGCACAGGACAATGTCCCCAGCTGTGTCCCCAATTGTGTCCCCAAGCCGGGAGCACCCCAATGTCCCTGCCTGGGCACTGAGGAGTGTCCCCAAGTGTGTCCCCATCCAAGGGCAGCCCCATGTGCCCCCTGGGGCAGGGGACAGTGTCCCCATTGTGTCCCCAAGCCAAGGGCAGCCCCATGTCCCCCCCTGGGGCAGGGGACAGTGTCCCCAGCTGTGTCCCCATCATGTCCCCAAGCCAAGTGCACCCCGATGTCCCTGCCTGGACACTGAGGAGTGTCCCCAAGTGTGCCCCCATTGTGTCCCCAAGCCAAGGGCAGCCCCA
>NW_009258283.1:101817-104065 GCF_000687185.1 Egretta garzetta
GCGGTGACAGCAGCACTTACCTCATCCAGGGGGATCAGTTTGGGCGGCAGCGGTTCGTAGGATTCCGGATCGGGTTCATGAGGGCTGTCGGGGACACTGTTTTGGGAAGGGTCAAGAGGTCAGTGGATCTCGGGGATCCGGTGCTATCATTCCTCCTCCCAGAGGATCCTCAGGGATCTGGGCCCCCAAGAGCTCCCCCACAGCCCAACCCTGGATCCTCAAATCCTGGGTGTCCCCCCAAAAATTCGGATCCTCAGGGATCCTGTCGTCATCCATCCATCCCCAACCTTGGATCTTCAGGGATCCCATCCCACACACACACCCGACTTTGGATCCCCAGGGATCCTGTGGCACCACCACCACCCCAAGACTTTGGATCCTCAGGGATCCTTTGTGTGACCCCCTGCCAAAGACTTTGGATCCTCAGGGATCCCAGGGCGCACGCACACCCACCCCCCCACGATTTCAAATCCTCAAGGGATCCTGTCCCCATCCCATCCCCCCTGAAGACTTTGCATCCTCTGGGATCCTGTGCCCCCCACCCCACCGACTTTGGATCCTCAGGGATCCCACAGGCTCCAGAAGGCTCCTCCAGGCACCAGATCCTTGGGGATCCTGGGAGTTTGGACCCCAGCAATCCGCTCCCTCCACCTGACTTTGGATCTGTGGGGAGCTGGGCCCTGAAAACCTCATGTTTGGCTCTGAATCCTCACAGATCCCGGGGGATCTGAGCCTCAAAAACTTCCCCCCCCAACTCTATTCCTGGGTCCTCATGGATCCCAGGGGGTCTGGGCTCTGAAAACCTACCCCCTGGCTGGGGATCCTTCCCAGATCCCTGAGGATCTCGACCCCCAAAAGCCTTCCCCCCAGCTCAGGATCCTCACAGATCCCAGAGGATCTGGGTGGCAAAAACCACTCCCCTCCAGCTCTGGATCCTCAGGGATCCCAGGGAATCTGGGCCCCAAAAACCTCCCCCCAAGGCTCTAGATCCTTAGGGATCCTGGAAGACTTGGGGCCCAGCGACAGGCTGCCCCTTTCAGACCCCCAAAGATCCCAGAGGATCTGGGCTCCAGCAACCTCCCCCCCCCCGCTCTAGATCTGCAGAGATCCCAGGGGATCCAGACTCCGGCACTGTCTCTGCCCAGTCCCTGGATCTCTATAGATCTTCCCACTAGGAGCAATCAAGCCTCTGACCCCGCTGATTCCGGGGGGACCGGGGCTCCCGCAACCCCCCCGTGAAGTTGTGCGGCTCCTGCCCAGCCTCCAGCAACAGACCCACAGGGATCCTGGGGCCACCCAGCTCCAGATCCCAAGGGATCCCAGGGACCTGAGCTCCAGCCACACCCCACAGTCCCCGGCACAAGGATCCCTGAGGCTGCACCGTGAAGATGCCTTACAGGCGCCCAATCCCCAGGAATCCCCTGACCCTGCCAAGTGGATCCAGAGGATCTGGGCTCCCCCCCAGGCTCTGGATCCTCAGGGATCCCAGACTCCATCACCCTCCCACAGCCTACACACCACCTCCGCCCTGGACAGCTCCACGGATCCTCACACCAGGGGAGATCAACCCCGTTAATCCGGAGCAGTCTCTTCCCTGGGGCTGAGCCGAGATTCCCAAGGGATCTACTCACCTCTCCTTGGACAGAAAGATCTCTTGCAAGATTCCCTTCTCCCTCTCGGCCTGAGTGAAACGTTCCCGGCTGCCGCTGCCTGGCACCACGAGGGGAGCGGGGAGATCGAGAAGTTTGGGATAGATCCAGGGCACCTTCTCCTCCATGGTGTCGTGGCTGAGGCGCCGGGCCGTCTCGAAGGCATGGCGATCCATCAGCATCTCCCGCTTGGCCGCTTCCCCAAAATCCTTGATCTTGTTGACATTGACTGGCAGGGGAAAAAAAAAAGGGGACAACAAGGCCACCCCCAAAAGCCTCGGGGACAGCCAGGCGGCAGGAGGGGACGGGGGGGAAGGGAGGGAGCTCACCTCGTTCTGTCTCGTCCAGTTCAAAGTAGAAATATTCGCGGAGTTTGCTCTCCTCCGGCCAACTCACCGTCTTCTTTTTCCGACCTTTTTTGGTCAGTTGGCCGCTTTCCGAGGAGTTTTCGGTGGCTTTGGCGTCACCGCTCACCTCCGTCGAACCTACGGGAGGAACCGGAGGGGGCTCAGCACCCAATTTAAGCCCCCCTGACACCCATTGTTTTCTCACTGTCACCCCAAACTTACACGTCTCCATCGGCTCCCGCACCTCCACGG
>NW_009258283.1:104086-106161 GCF_000687185.1 Egretta garzetta
TGTTATTCGGGGAGGGGTGGTTTAGAGGCAAGGGGGGGACCCCGGTAGCCAGGAAGGGGACCCCGGTAGCCAGGGGAGGTTGCCCACCTTGGCCGCCGTGGGCGACAACACCTTCTTCTTCTTCTTAATCTTGATGCCAGGGATGGGAGCGGAGTTGAGGGCATCGAGGAAGCCGAGGCCTTCCATGGCTGCGGGAAGGAGGGGAGGTGTCACCCAAAACCGCCCATGTTCTCCCCAAAAAGGCACCGAAATTCTCCCCAAAAAGGCACCCAAAGTCTGTACCAAAAGCACATCCCAAGCGTCCCCAAAAATGCCTCGTGTTCCCCCAGAAAGGCACCCAAAGGGTCACCCAAAGTGTCCCCAAAAAGGCACCCAAAGGGTCCCCTGAAAAGGTACCCAAAGCGTCTCCTGAGAATGCACCCAAAGGGACACCCAAAAATCACCCAAAGTGTCCCCCAAAAGGCACCCAGGTGTCACCCAAATCCACTCAAAGCCTCGCCCAAAAATTTTCCTCAAAATGGCACCCAAAGGGTCCCCAAAAAGGCACCCAGGCATCACCCAAATCCACTCAAAAGTGTCCCCCAAAAAGGCACCCAAAGGGTCACCCAAAATTGTCCCCAAAAAGGCCCCCATGTGTGCCCCTGACTCACGCTGGGGCGGGATGATCTTGACTTTGATCTCCTTGGTGGCGTTGGGTGCCGTGTTCAGGGGTTTGTATTTCTTCTCGGCAGGAGGAACGTCCCCAGGAAGGGAGGAGATGCTGCGGGGAAGGGGGCAGAAGTAGGTCAGGCGCCGGGAAGGACCCCATAACCAGCCCCAAGCCCCCCAAAACCAGGTCCAAGACCCCTAACAGCAGGTCAGAGCTCCCCAAAAGCTGGTCTGAGACCCCCAAAACCAGCCCCGAGGCCCCTATTTCCACCCCAAGACCCCAAAAGCAGCCCCAAGAGCCCTATTTCCACCCTAACACCCCCAAAAGCAACCCCAAGACCCCCAAAAGCAGCCCCAAGGCCCCCATTTCCACCCCAAGGTCCCCCAGAATCAGCCCTGAGGCCCTTATTTCCACCCTGAGACCCCCAAATTCAGCCCCAAGACCCCTATTTCCACCCTAACACCCCCAAAAGCAGCCCCAAGACTCCCAAATCAGCCCTGAGGCCCCTGTTTCCACTGTTAGACCCCCAAAAGCAGCCCCAAGGCCCCCAAAATCAGCCCTGAGGCCCCTATTTCCACACCGAGACCCCTAAAAGCAGCCCCGAGACCCCCAAAAGCAGCCCCGATGCCCCTATTTCCACCCTAACACCCCCAAAAGCAGCCCCAAGACCCCTGTTTCTACCCTAACAACCCCAAAATAGGGTCTGAGACCCCCAAATCAGCCCTGAGGCCCCTATTTCCACCGTGAGACCCCCAAAAGCAGCCCCAAGGCACCCAAAATCAGCTCCAAGACCCCTATTTCCACCTTAATACCCTCAAAAGCAGCCCCAAGACCCCCAAAAGCAGCCCCGAGGCCCCTATTTCCACCCCAAGAACTCCAAAGGTAGCCCCAAGACCCCTATTTCCACCCTAACATCCCCAAAAGCAGCCCCAAGACCCCCAAAAGCAGCCCCAAGACCCCTGTTTCCACACCAAGACCCCCCAAAAGCAGCCCGTACTCACTTTTGCCTCTTTATGGGCATGGGTTTCAGATTGTATTTATCCGCAGTCGAAGAGGAGTTCATTTTCTTCACGGGCACTAACGAAGGCGTCTCCATCTCCAGCCCTGTTTTGCGGGGGCAAGCGGGGGAAACATCGTTAGCGCGTCCCCTTACAGCCTCCCATGAGCGAGCACAGCCTCTCAAATTCCCTAAAAATACCCCCCAAGCAGCCCCAAAACCCCACGGGACAGAGGGGGAATTACCGGTGGAGCGGAATTTGGCATGGCTGGGAGCAGTGGTGCGCAAGGATTTGGGTTTTTCCCGCTTCTTCTCCGGCACTTCCTCGGTTTTAGCCTCGGTTTTGGCTTCTTGGGGTTTCTCTTGGACGGGTGTTTTGCTTTTGTTTTCCTCTTTCCGTTTCTTTTTATCCCGTTCTGGGAAAAAAAA
>NW_009258283.1:106193-108335 GCF_000687185.1 Egretta garzetta
GGGGGGTTTTAGGGGGTCTGAGGGGGAGGGTTGGGGGGTGCTCACCTTCATCATCGCTTGATTTGCTGAGCTGCTTCACCAGCTTGGCTGTGTTATTCTGGAAAAGACAGAGTGGGGGTGAGTGGGGACAAAAGCTACCCCAGGGGGGACCCAAAAGTCAGCCAGGGGGGATGCAAAAGCCACCCTGAGGGGACAAAAGTCACGTATGGGGATGCAAAAAGCCACCCTGAGGGGATGCAAAAGCCACTCAAGGGAGAAAAAAGCCACTCGGGGGGGCACAAAAGCCACCCTGGAGAGAGCCCCAAAATCCACTTGAGGGGGAAACAAAGCCACCCTGGCGACACAAAAGCCATTCAAGGGACGAAAAAGCCACCCTGAGGGGAGACAAGCCACCCTGGGGACCCAAAAGCCGTTCAAGGGAGACAAAAGCCACCCAGGCAAGGACACAAAAGCTACTCCAAGGGGATGCAAAAGCCATGCTGAGGGGACACAAGCCACCTTGGGGGACCCAAAAGCCACCTTGGGGGACCCAAAAGCCATTCAAGGCAGACAAAAGCCACTTTTGGGGGGACAAAAAAGCCACCCTGGGGACCCAAAAGTCACCTTGGGGGAGATAAAAGCCACCCAAGGGACACAAAAGCCACCCTGGGGACCCAAAAGTCACCCTGGGGACAGAAAAGCCACCCAGGGTGGGGACACTGAGGCCGCCCCGAACCTGCTTGAGGTGGTCGACGGTGAGGGGCAGGTGCTGCAGGGTGAGCAGGATCTGCTGCAGGAAGGGGACGTTGTTGGAGGCTTTGGAACTGGTGAGCCAGGTGTTGAGCAGCTTGTAGCCCCCGATCCGGATAAATCTGGGGGGGGAGGGGGAAAAAGCCGTCAGGATGTGGCCAGGATGGGCTGACCCCCACCCTCAAATCCTCCTCGCCTCGTGTCCCCCCCACCCCCCCTCACTGTTCTTACTTAGCCAGGATGTCCTGCGCCCGCGTCTGCAGCAAGATATTCAGGTAGATGCAGCGACTCACCATCTTCTGCGAGTCCTTCATTAAGCTGATTAACGAGAAACGAGGCGTCAGTCTCTCCCCCTTCCCATGGTGGGGTGACAGCGGTTGGGGGGGGACACGAGGGGGGTTGTTGGGGATGTTTTGGGGACTCACTTAAAGATTTTGGTGATGCCTTCCGTGCTCTTGACCTCGCCATCGCGGCCCAGGAAGCAGTCCAAGCCCTTGAGGAGCTCCTTGGGGTCGATGGGGCCGGAGCCCATGGCAGAAAAGCCCTGGTGGGGGGGGGAAAGGTGGGAAAGAAAGGGGAGGGTTAGGACAGCAGTGACAACCCCGTGTGTCCCCCTCAAACCCCGTGCCCCCTCCCAAGCCCTGCCCACCCTCCCCCAAACTCCAATTCTTGTCCCCTTCGAGAGGGTGACGATGACAAATGCATCTCCAGAAACACTGACACCCAAAAAGGAGGAAATCGCCCCCAAAACACAGCTGTCAAAACAAGGGACGGGGTCTGAGGGACCCCCAAGGGACACGGGGGGTTGCACCCCCCCCGTCGAGGTGACACCGCGGTGACAGAGCAGCCCCCACTCGTGTTTTTAATTGGCGCAGCCACCCCAGGGGACAGGGACCACGGTTTCAGGTCACACCGGGGGACAGAGTGACCCCCCCAGAGCAGGGTGAGGGTCAGGGGGGTGGGGGACACAGCACCCCCATTGTTAATCACCCCCCCATTCCCCCTCCAGTTTAACCCCAAGGGTTAATTCACAAGTCGGCGCTTAATGAGGCGCAGAGGCCAAGGCGACGAACGAAGGACGGCGGCACAAGGGAGAAGGGGACAGCAGTGACGGCGCAATATTCGGGGGTGTTGCCCCCCCCCCCATACCTGGGGCACAATTAAATCCAACAGCTAACAAATCAGGTATTAATTAGCAGGTTAATAATTAGAACCAACACCCCGCTAATGACCCGGCGTCCATCAGGTCCCTGACCCCAATCCGGCCTGACCTGCCGAGGGGGGATTTCATCCTCCTGACGTCAACCAGCTTCTTAATTACCACTAATTAGAAGCTTCTCCGGCTTAATTACGCCCTAGCTTTGCTAACAAAGGCAGAAAGGCGGCGGCTGCAAGGAGCTGGGCTGGTTTTTT
>NW_009258283.1:108571-110060 GCF_000687185.1 Egretta garzetta
AGCAAGTTAATTCGAGCACAAATTCCCCCCAAATATCTCCCCCCCAAAAAAATTACAATTAAGGGGGGCAACTTATTTTAACCCAAATTTAGGTTTTTTTAAGCACAAAAGTCCTTCATAACCTTTGACCCCCCCTGAAATGAGCCAAGGCCAGGCCTGGTGGCTGACAGTTTGGGCGGGACACATGGTGGGGGGGTGGCGTCCCCCCCTCCCCGGGTGTCCCAGGGGTGCTGAGGTCACCGTCTGGGTGACGGGGGGGTCACCGTCCTGTCCTGGCTTGAATTTGGGGGTGTCACCCCCCATTTTGGGGTTGCCCCCCCACATTTTAGGGGGGGGACAATCACACAGAAGCAAACACCGACCCGACAGCCCCCCCCGCGCTGGGGTGAAGCCGCTCAAATACCACTGGGAGGGGGGAGAAGGGGTACAGGGGGACCCCAAAAAGCACAGGAGGGTGGGGGGCAAATCCCAGCCCCCCCAAATTACAGCCGGGGGGGGCTTGGCCTAGGCCAGCCCTGCCAGGAACCAGCCACGAGGCCAAGGCAGGCCTGACACACACACACACAACCCCCCCGCCACCAAGTTTTTATGCCGCTTTCACTCATTTTTCCCCCAAAACCCCAGCTTTTTTGGGGGGGGACAGAACCCCAGTTTTGACGAGGAGAGGGGTGCGCAGACCCCAAAACCATGGGGAAAGGGGGGGGGGCTGCCCACTGTGCCCCCCCCCCCCCCAAGGGGAAATGCTACCACTGGGAACGGTTCTCCCCCCCTACCGCGTACACCGAGCTTAATTTGGGGGGGGAAGAAATAAAAAATTAATCATTTTATTAAGAATATTTAGGGTTTGGGTTTTTTTTTAATTTCTCTGCTTTTAACCAAAATCCTTCAGATTTGGGTGTTTGGCCAGAGCAAGGCAGGATAGAAAAAATAAAGTATTTTTGTTCCCGACCCAGCGCAGCATCTGCATGCACCAGGAGATGGATGGTAACGAAAAAAAGGGGGGAATTTGGGTATTTTGGGGGTTTTTTTTAATTAAAAAATAGATAAAAATGAGGGTTGTGAAATGTAATTAAGACCAAAAAAGGTTTTTTCGCTTACCCGGCCGATTGCAGTTGTTCCCCTCCCTTTTGCTGAAGTAAAACCAAGTTCCCTTCGCTTCCTAAAGCCTGCACCTCTGCGCTGCCAAAACGGGGCAAATTCATTGAAAATTGGGGAAAAAGGGTTGAATTTTTGGGGTGTTCCCCCCCCCCCCCCCCCCCCAAAAAATGGGGTTTTTTGGGGGGGGGGGAACCCCCCCCCCCCCCCCCCCAAAAAGTGGGGTTTTTGGGGGGGGGGGGGGTGAAGCCCAGTGATAGCATTTCCCTGTCATGATAAATTAAAGGTTAAAAAGTTGCTTGAGGACGCTGGAAATCAACCCCCCCCGCCCCGCTCCCCAAAACAATCACCCAACACCACCCCCCCCCCAAAAAAAAGGGGGGGGGAAGGGGAA
>NW_009258283.1:111305-111887 GCF_000687185.1 Egretta garzetta
GACCAAAATCCCCCCCCCCCCCCCCCGCCCCCCGATTTTAAGGTTTAACCACCTTTTTTTAAAGCCTACGTCCTCCTCACGCACACAGTTGGGGCTCTTCCTCCCATTATTTTTTTCTTTTTGGTACCAATAAAGGGATTTTTGGGGGGATTGGGGTTGGTTTTTTTTTTTTTCAGCAGGGGAATTCAGCTGGTTGAAAATTCAACACTTACTATCCAATTATTTTTCTCGCCGACAGCGCTTCAAGGTTTGGATTTTGGCATTTGGTGGTGTTAGCGGAGCGAAAAAATGGCTTTGTTTTTGGTCATGGCTTTAAAAAAAAATAAAAATGCAGCAACTTTTTTTTTTTTTCCTCAGCTTGATGGGGAAGGGGTTTTGGGAGGGGGGGGTTGGTGGAGTTGAAGGTTGTTTTTTTTTTTTTCCCCTAAAAGGATTTTGTCGAGCTAAATGATGGAAAAAAAAATTTAAAAAAAAAAAAAAAGTTGCTTGGCTTTCAAAAAATGAAAAAAAATATTTGCCTTTGTTTTTTTTGGGGGGGTGGGGGGGGGAAGAAGAGGGAGAGCATGTTTTTAAATCGCAGTT
>NW_009258283.1:120018-120274 GCF_000687185.1 Egretta garzetta
GGGGGGGGGGTGTGCCGGCCCCCGTGGGTCCCCCCCCCCCAGCCATCTTGTGTCCCCCCTCAGCCATCTTGTCCCCCTCCCCAGGACCGTAACGGTGCCCATAACGAAGCGGAACCACTTTGCGTTTTGGATTTTTACATCCACGAGTCGCTGCAACGACATGGTTACGGGCGGGAACTTTTCCAGCACATGCTGCAGGTGACAAAAAGGGACAAAAAAGGTGGCAGAGAGGCAGGGGGAAGGACAGAAAGGGACA
>NW_009258283.1:122161-122381 GCF_000687185.1 Egretta garzetta
GTGCCCCCTTCCTGCCCCATAGCTCGGGGGGTGCCTGTCCCTGCCCCACAGCTCCTGTGGGTGCCCATCCTCACCCCACAGACCCAGTGGGTGCCTGTCCCTCCCCCACAGAGCCCCCGTGGGTGCCTGTCCTTACCCCACAGCTCCCGGGGAGAGCCCATTTCTGCCCCACAGCTCCCATGGGTGCCTGTCCCTGCCCCACAGAGCCCCCATGGGTGCC
>NW_009258284.1:0-3479 GCF_000687185.1 Egretta garzetta
AAATACATCTTGTGCTCATTTGACCTCATGTGAACAAGACTCCAGTGGAAATGCAATACGTGGCTAAAGGATGGTAATAATAATTTCGCATTTAGAAAGTTACTTACCACAGGTAATAAAAACATTTGCTTAAATTACATTTACACAATAGCCTGTTAAAACCTTACCAGAAGCATAGTTCTTGCCTCTTGCAGAGTGAAAGCCATATATATATATATATGTATATACATGCTAAGTTTAGTCAGCTTGACTATAAGGACCTTGCCCTTGTCTTTCAAATTGGAGAAACTTCTAAATCAACTGACTGGAAAAAGAAACCATCTAAAGCTTAAAATCGGATGAAGTGCATTCGTGTGAAAATTACTGTAATACCTGGTAGATCCTTAGGAACATAAGCGGAAACTGATGAGCAGCGAAAGGGAAAAAAAAGAAACAAGTTGAATTCAAAGCCACATGAAAATTCAAACCATTGGCTTTTGGTAACAGAGCTTTAAAAAACCCCGAGCTGATGGTATCACTAGAAAAGCCTTTCTACTGATAAGACAAATGATGCTCACACAACATTGTTCACATATTGAACCAAATAATGATTTAAAGAATCTAAGCAGAACTATTTCACGCTCTTTTCTACTTGTGATTTTATAATCTTGTCAAGACTCCTCTGAAAGCAAACTGATACTGTAGACAGAGGTAGGCGTTGGAATCCTATGGCCATTTCTGTATGTGTTTATGTCTGCTTATCACAGCCTTCAGGGAAGGGAACTCTGCCAGACTCAAAATTCTCAATTCCCACCAAAATAAACAGGAGCTGAAAGCCTTAGCAGCCATTGAGACTGCATCTGTGGAAGTGCAAATCTGAAAGTGATCCCTAAGGACACTGTACCTGAGCGTGTTCTGCAATGATCCTTGTTTCTCCAAGGTGGGAGTTCCTCATCTTATTTACTGAGCATTGAGACCTTTGTCAGAGCTTCCACAATGTCTTCTGTCTCCTGCTTCAGGAAGAAAATCTTTTTTGGTAAGAAACCACTTTCTTGACAGCATTTCAAGAAAATATGACGGCATTACTGAGTGGCTGTCGTCTCTGCAATGAGCCAACGGAGGAATGGCACTGCGCTTCCCTGTGACAATCTCTTGCGTGGTGCGTGCGCACACACGTGTGTGTGTGTGTGTATATTTGTGGAGAGAGAGTTCTTAGATCAGACTGATATGACTGAAAAAATACAGAGTTTTCTATGTGCTTATGGTCCTTTAGCCATGGAGTGGTGGGAGGGAAAAAAGTTTTTTAATTTTAATAAGAAGAAAATGAATCGCAATGTGCATTTCACAGTTGTATTCTTTTAAGTTTGCTGTTAGTAGCCCAGGTTCAGCTCACTGTTTTGACCGGCTTTAACACAGAGTAACAGCTGCTGGTGTGCTGACCGCTGAGATTCTGCGACGGGGGGAAACGGGTGAGACTTCCCATCCGTCAGCTCGGAGGCGCTTAGGGACGTGGTTTAGTGGTGGGATAGCAGGGTTAGGCTTGATGATCTTAAAGGTCTTTTCCAACCTAAACGATTCTACGATTCTAGGATGGCATGATCAGCGGCACGCACACAGCACGGCCTGTGTTCATCTACTCCTGCAGAAAGTCGTAACTAAGTACTTGTATGTGTCCCTGCCCTCGTTAAATCCTAAGGAGCTGTGATTTACAATTTACACAGACTTAGCTCCTTCTACCTACCAAATGCACTTAGGCTGGTTTTAATACCATTTGGGGAGCTGAAGCAAAACCCTGAAGGTAGAGCTGAAGCAATGATTAAACAAAAGATGGGTTACTGGGTGCTTTAAGAAACAAATAGACATTGAACTTGTCACCATGGAGGTATTTATATTCCATTGTTACCTGCAGTAAACTTTAGACCACTCCTCCCTGCTGCCCAATATTGGTATTTGTGTGCAGGCAGGTTTCATGGGCAGAGATTAAGTTTCTCTCTGTAAAGACCAGGCCTACCCACTGCAGTAGCATGGAAGGTGTGTAACAGGTAAACTATGCCACTTGGTCACCTGCCAGGAAGAGGTTTCATTTCTGACATCTGCAGTCATCTCGAGAAGGTACCCAGGACCTTCAGGTAGTGACACAGTCCCACCTCATTGTGTCGGGCTAAAGTAAGAGTAATGAGCTTTTTCAGCAACAGCTGTAAGTTCACAGCAGTATCATCCAACTCCTCCTTCTCTCACAACTCAAGCACTTCCCCAAAATTCAGAGCACAGCTTAAATCTCCTAAAAAACATTCCTAGTAAAGGACATCAATTAATCATCCTCCCATCCCTCAGAGCAGCAGGGCTGAGAAGCCTCTGAAACACATTGGCATATTTAAAGAGAAAACCCTTTTGAAGAGGGAAGGTCTTGAGCTGCTGCTGTGCAAAAAGGAGAGAAGCCGAGGCTATAATCGCCAGCTTTAGTTTTCCAAAAATAGTTTTAGTGCTCAGAAAAGCAAGAGCTTGTCAGGAGGCACCCAGCTTGCAACGTAAGACCTATAGACTGAAAAATTCCTCACCAATTTATAACATTATTTGGCATGAAAATATTTTCCTTTAGAATACAAATTTCAGCTTATTAGGGTGAAGAAGCTAAAGACTTTTATGTTAGCTCATTTTTTTTTTTTAAGATGCATCTACTAGGCAGACTACAGAGAGGCAGCTAGCTTACAGTGACTTTCATTAGAAAAAGTGGGGATTATGAATGAAAAACTGTTGCCGCAGGGATCACACGTTTTTCTTACCAACCACGTGGTCACCTGGCTATCCAAATAACCTTGCTGTCCCTCACAGGTGTTCAGCAGCTTCCGTGGACACTGAGAGTCCGGGACAGAGTAAGACATTTTCATTCGATGAGAAAGCAACCACATGACATTTGTGGTAACTAAGTAGGAAAAAAAAAGAGTGGAAATCGGTGAATGTACACAGAAAAGCTGGAAGGGACAGGCAATTCTTGCTGCCAAGAGGTTAATGGAAAGCAAGGTAGGTACTTACTACTTCTCCCTTCAAACCTCTTGGTTTCTTTTTCAAATAGTTACTCGTAAAGAACAAGTCATGGCCCAAATCCCACATATTTTTTCTGTTCGAGGCACTGAAGAGCCGGAGTTTCCCATGCTTTTTCCCGTCACAGCCTCACTGATGCTGCCAGCGCTACGCAGACTCCCTAGGCCAACGACCAGAGACGTACAGCTGGGCACAAACAGAGGCAGAGGGGCTGACAGCAAGGCCAATTTAGAAAATTTTTAAACAACCCTTACAACTCGACTCCCTTTAATAAACTTCATGGTGTTAGAAGTGGGTGAATTATTAGGGTTTGTGTGTAAAGTGTGCTCATTTTTAATTATCCAGATTCTGAGAAGTGACATAGTCAGTGCTGGGCTTGACAGGCCTGTGATCGCAATTCTCCGAATCACAGATTTTTGGATAGGTAAGTTGACCATTTATCTTGCAACAGTTGCATT
>NW_009258284.1:3655-7787 GCF_000687185.1 Egretta garzetta
AAAACAGGACTCCTTTGACAGAAATACCAACTGATTTCTTTTTGCTTTTGCATATGAAGAAAATGTGAATTGTATTCCTCTTTATAATTACGGTATCATTAGTGATGTTATAGTGCCACTATATTCCACTTTCCCCAGTATATCCCTTAACTCTATGAAAAGAAAGGTTAGGTACAACTGACCCTACTAATATTCAAGCAACTAAAGTGCGTGCTGCTATGAGGCATGTGCGTCGCGCCCATCATACGAGTACTGGTACATTAAATGGTTGTGATTTCTTACGCATGGGCCAGACTTGACTAGGGAGCAAAAGCTCCAGCTACAGCACCTTCCGGTTGAGGCTGAAATTGGCTCAGGTCCTGCCGTGCCTGCCTACAGAGGGGACACCAGGAGCGTTTTGTTCCTAGGGCTCCAAGCCAGAACGCTTACGGGGGTAGGAAAGGTTATTCCCACTCACCTCCTGTGCTCCCTGGACTCGCCATGGGGCAGGGGCTTTCTTCTGAAGCTCTCCTATCCTCCGTTTTCCTTTTGTATGTAGCAACACATTTTGAACAGCCTTGACAATTGTGAAAGTAAAATTACCACCTTCTGTATCTTCCTGTTTAGTCTACGCACAATCCAAAACATTCTTCTGTTGCGCTTGAATGCATAGAGCAATACAGCATATATTGAAGAGATCTTGGTGATTAAATGTGTGATAGCGCTTAGCTGGTGTTGGAGGCACGTCGTGTCACGTACTGCTGAATGCAGCCATGGACGAAGATGCTGATGTATCCTTACATCTCTGGACCTCAGGCAAAATCTGTTGACATAAGGGTATGTTTCCAGATTTAACTGAATGTAGATAGGCTTCTCTAATGTCTCTACTAAAACAAAACAAATTTTTATCGATTGTTTTCATAGCAAACGCACAAATTTCCAATCGCATTCCTCCCCCCCATGCTTACCCTGGTCATTTTGTGTGCTCAGTTCCTTTGATCCAGTTGCTATTTTCTAAAGCACTAGCAAATGCAAGAAATTGCTTCATGTTGTCAAAAGTTTTGTTAGCAGTCTAAACCGTAGTTTACTACAAGCCTCAGTAACTTTTGAAGTGAGGACTCGGCTCTATCATTTCAGCCACAATAGCTGTACCTTAGGAAGTCCTACACTTTTTGGCTGCAGTGCTCCCCAAATTGCTCTTTCACAGTCCCCACAATTTACAGCAACTTTTGCCCGTACGAATGAGCCACGTACCAGCCATTATCTGAGCTGTAAAAGGTGTGCTAAATAAATACACCCTTTCCAAAACTGCTAGCTATATACAACAGTAATGCAAAGACTCCCCGTTCAGCTACATGACTCCAGTAGCTTATATATATCTAAAATCCATACTCCAATTGCATGCGTTAATACTTCTGATAACATATGTCTGTATTCAGAGATGTAATTATAAAAAAGGAAAGGTAATATAAAAACGCAATCTATTCCACGATAATTGCTGTTTTATTAGGTGTACCTGGTATTCTTTTATGCCATTTAGAAAATGGAACTAAATTAAATAAAAATAGGTGTTTCTTCATGACATTATGAGAAGCAACCATTAACACTGAAAAGTAATAACGCGCGAGAGAATACGACTTACTGAATTACAATAGCGTAACATTTTCAATACTATGTTTAAGACTGCATCGGGTCTCTCCATGATACATTTCTATGTTGAGAAGTTGCAGAATATTAGATTAGGGACACATAAGCTCCTCCATAAATACGTTTGCCTAAAATTTCTTCTATCGCATTAGTCATGTGTTGTGCCTGTGTCTGCTGTTACAGGAATACTTAATTTTCACAGCTTCTTCTAACTGAAATGTGAAGTGAGAAAATAAGAAAATAGGATAAGCAATCCCATCAACAAACCCAGCTTTTTAGTAATAATGGATTAAAATAGCAACTGGCAGAGAACATGTGAAATAGATGCTGAAGTATTAGGTCTGCTTGATTCTCCCAATCTGCCTCTCCTCACCAATGCCGTTCTGTTCCACACCTAATTTGTTCTACTGGCTTATTCTCAGCTGCTCTGCCAGGAAGTGTCCTGCAAGCTTCCTCCCACCTCAGGCAAGTATCACCACAGGTCAGGAATATGATTTATGTTCATGAAAAAGAAACTGAACTTGGTCTCGGCAGTCTGACTGGAACATATTTATCGCTGGGTTTGTATTACTGGAACAGATAAGGGTCTCATCACACTGGGAGAATATACACATCATAAAAACATCAAAGCCTAAAAGGTTTTGTAATCTAAAATAAACAGGTGACAATGTTTTCATCCATTTTTACAGAAAACGGACATAAAGACTAGAAGAATTGCTGTCAGAATCTGGATGCCCATGAAGAAGCATTGTTCATATACACATCCACATCCAAACATCTCTTCTGCAGAAACAATGCAGCAAGCCTTTTGGCTTCAGACATAGAATGGCTGGGCATGTCAGAGACTGAGGAATTTCAAAAAGCTGTCATGGGATAAGACCCGGGAAAGACCACCAGCAAATTAATTCTTGACTAAGGTGAAATTTGGAGTCTACCATAGGGAGCAATTTAGGCTGCATCCTGGGAATAACCTTATCCCAAAAGACCGGATCACCAAGAGGAGCCTGGAGTTTTTCTTACTGCTTTGGACGAGGCAGCATCAAGAAAGGCCACTAAGAAGTGAAGTAAGAATGAAGGGCTTCACCATGAGGGCTGAAAAGTGGATTTAAATTTCCTCAGATCCTTAACTCGCCTGGCTTGGTTGAGCAAGCACCCAGGGAATCTCACCGTAGTCAGGTAAGGAGGTACCGCTTTTAGTCCTTCGGCAGGGGAACGAGCAGAAATGACCATGAAATCTACCTTAGCACAACCAGTGAACAGCCGCCCGGTTTTAAGTTGCTGCAGTTGCCAGAAGAAGTCTCAAGAAGTGACAGAACCTTCCTGAGCATCCCACAAAGACTCTGCATGGCCATGTAACTGTACTGCTGGGATTCTTTCCTAGCGTCATTCAGTATTTTAAATCATGAAAGAGAGATGGAGTGGTTTAACATTGAGAATAAGCCAACATCCAGACAGGCACCAATGCAATGGGTCAAACTGCATCCCCGATTTCTGTGAGTTCAGGTTTGGCTTATTAAAGCTCAGCAGGAGCATGTTGCATGCCAAGTATTAAGTGGAGTTTCAAATGGCTGCTTTGCAGTTTCCAACTGCATGAAAAAAAAAAAAATTCATTTTTGCCTGAGCTCTTACTGAATGAGCCCAAACTGGTGCAAAGGATTCCCTTTTAATGATCTCGTAACATGTTTGCCCAAGTCAGTTATGCCAGGGAGAAATTATCTTTAATGAAATATGTAAATCTTAGGACTTGTAAGCATCTGACACTAAAAGATAAGGAATGCCTTTAAAGGATTTTGTCCCGTTAGTACAAAAAGATAAAGCACAAGTAATACTCAGTATATGACAGCAAGCTCTGGCAGTGGATTCATGGGGGTTTGGAAGAAATCACAGGCAAATTCATTTTGCGACTTACTAGGAATGCAGACACATGCAAGGCACTTGGAAATGTCCTGAGAGTTACTTCATCCTCAAAAAAACAGTATGAAGAAAATCAGCTATCAGAGATTTGATTTTTCCCTTCTCTAGCAAATACAGTTGCTATCAGGAAGACAAATGAAGACGGGTAAATTTTGCCATGGGTAAAGGACTTCCCTATTAAGAAGTAAACAGGATTTCCCATAAAATTGAAGTCCCATTGGTGGTCTGGATTAGAAAAAAAATCTAATCCAACTCCTTAGAAGTATGCCATGAGAAGAACAGAAGACTCTTCAATCTAATCACAGAATCACAGAATGGTTTGGCTTGGAAGGGACATTTAAAGATCACCTACCCCAATCCCAGACTCCAGATCTGGAGATTGAAGGCTGAAAAATGACACAAAATGAACCCTGAGTGATCTAATGGAGACCTGATTTTTCTTTTTTTTTTAAATCTAGGAGATCTTCTCAGTTCTAAAAGAGTCCAGCGTTGAAGACATGAATGGTAACACAGGAGAATGTGATCTGGTTGTAAACCCTGCCATAAAATGCAGCCAATTTGACAAAGATATTTTCTCAGCAATTTACTACTA
>NW_009258284.1:9614-46908 GCF_000687185.1 Egretta garzetta
TTACTGCCATAAACTAACATATAACTTTTCAATATATTTCACATACTTTTATAAACATACACACCAGCACTTTTGGTAGTGCTTGCTTGCTAGAAGCCAAATGGAGCATGAACCATTGAATTATTGTTAAGAGGGTAAATAATTTTGCAGTACAGCTACTAAAATTCAAAATGCATGAAATATGAAAAATAGAGTTCTAGATTTATACTGCTTTCTGAATAACTGTTCCACATTTTCAGGTGGGGGAAAAAAGCATAAATTACCCTGCTAGCACTCTCCTATAGGTGCCCAGGCAGCACACGGTCTTAAGCTGTTTGAGGCTGAGGTATTTTCTGGTTGGTTGTCCCTTGGTTTTGGTCCCACCAGTGTCCACACTGTGTATGTGTGTTCTGCTCTTCCATATGTTTTGGTACGATCATAAAGCATCACGCATACCATCTGCTGTGGTTGTGGGTTGGTTTTGGTTTGGGTTTTTTTTCCCAGCTGGAGCACCCCAGATCTTGTCAACTGCAATGGAAAACCAGATGGGGTGGAACAGGCTGTAGAACGTGCAAAGGTATCATAATCTCAAATCACTTTCTGGTCAATAGCTTTGTTTTCTCTTTCAATTATTCATCCTTTATGTATGATACATGTAACCCGTGGGTTATGATATTAATTAATTAGCCTTCATGTCAAACAGGATCACTTTCCCAGATACAGAATCCAATCTTGAAACTTTTGCGAAGTTGTAATACATGGGAAAATAGAAGCAGAGAGCCAGCAGCTCCAGAGATGTTCTTGATGCATGGCTTAGGGTCGTACAGAATGTCCTCCAGCCACATCTGGGCCTCACCTTTGCTATCTCCTGGAACACTTGACAATTTTTAAAAGTCAAGAATATCTAGAAGGTGAATCTTGAATGAAAGCTAGATGGACTCAACTGAAATTACCAGACACCATGCTTAAAACTACCAAATAAAAGTACGTTTTTTATGGTTGTTAATTAAATTACAGAGCTCATTTACTTTGCCCACAGGATGCAGTGAAAGCAGAAAGTATAACTGTCTTGTCAAAGGGATCAGACAAGCTCCTGGGAGATGGTTACATCTTTAGTTGTTTGCTGTGATGTTCTGGATGTAACCTCCAGCTCAAGAAGTATTTTTGTGTTGTTAAGGTCTGAACAGTGGGCACTAAGGAGTCTTGAGACAAGGGTAGTTAATTTTATAATTAGAAGGATATATTTTCTTATGTGATTGCACTACAGAGGAGGGAGCAGATGTTGTTATGACAAAAAATCTGCCAGTTTAATAGCAAATGTTATACATACCTCCACCTATAGGTATGAACTACAAGGCTAATTAATTCCAAGCAGCAGAAGTCTGTCTGTATCCACAGAAAATCGTTGCAGGCCGTCAGCAAAACTAGAATGGAACAGAAATACATCAAAGTCTGATTTCTTTTCGAATAAAGTACAAAATTTAGGTTTTTACATTCTTAAATTGAAAGCACCTATAAAGAGTCAATTAGCTGACTTCATTATATTCAGTTTGCATACTCAGCAGGTTGTGGCAACCTATGTGACTTTGAGAAAACTCAATATACAATGTGGGGGAGATAAAGCTCAGTCTTGCAACTGTTCAGTATCTTGGGAAATTTGGAACAAGACAGTAGAAAATCAGAGGCTTCCCTCGAAAGATAGGAAAGGGACTTCATAAGCCAGCATCCAAAAAAGCCAGGCTGGCGTTACTCTGAAGAGTTCTTGAACCGTACATGCCATGGAACATGCCATGAAGACATTCAATGTGGTAACTAAACTTCATCTATTTTAATGGCACCAGTGTAAGATGAATGAATTATCTTTATCCTTCAATGATAAGAATTCACTGCAATAGCAGGAACTTTCCTAAAAGAACCATGACATGGAGACCCCTTCTTAAAAATGCAAGGCCGCTCCTGGTCACTGTTGTTAGAAGGAATGTACTTGTTTACTGTTTACTTAGTCTGTCCAACACCACCATCAGAGATTCTTCACAACACCCTTCTGATGCACAGAAATGGCTGCATTTTTTGTGCATATATAAAAAGTTTTGTCCTTTTCCAATCTTTTTTGAAACAAACTTTTAAGTTTCTGTGGAACTATTCTTGGAACTTTTAGTAGACTTTTAATAATGGAGAGTTCCCATCCTTCATTATTTTGGTTCTGTTAATGAAAAAGACTGTGTATTTTTAATTATATCTTCAAATACATTTATAGTCTGTATAAATAGATACATACAGCTAAGCTTTATCTTGCTCCCTTGGAAGTAAATGCTTATGGTTGTGAAAGATTCCAAAAAGAGCACAAACAAACACAAGTAAGCCATTCAACACCAGTTACTTAAAGTCACTGCATTATTTACTCCTTAGTTTCAACTAGTAATTGGAAGAAGAAATCCGCAGGGGCCTAGCTTTCACCATGTTACCCCTTTGCTACAACATTTACCTGTCTCTTAGGGCATAGTAGGTTGCTTTTTATAGAGAGCAAACAATAAAATTGCTGCATCATTTACCCAGTAAAGAAAAGGCAGAATGAGAACTGCAACACAGCTACATGTCCTTGAGTGACCGTGTTGCCCAGTGCTGCTCCTGGGGTGATAGCCTTTACATTTCATTTTTGCAACTTTGGCGATAGTTATGCTCAACCTAGCAATGTGAACACAGGGTCTGCAAGTGTAGAACTGTAATACCAAAAGAGGTTATTAAATTGAAAAAAACCAAGCAGATGCATGTATTTGTCAGAGCAAAATGGTACACAGGAATATTGCAGAGAAAGCACAAAAACCTGAAAATCCCATCAAGTCATGAATTTACCTGAGACTAAAATTTTGGTGTCTCTTACTGTTTTAGTGTCTTGTCTGTCTTTTACCTTTAAAATAGTAGATTCTTGTTTAAAACAAGAAAAGCTTACCTTCTTACTGCAAAAATGATTGCACATCGACCAACAGTAAAAGTACTGGCTTGAGAAAGACATCCCGCTTCCAGCATCGTTCTGACTCTCAATGGTAATTTTTTTATATATATACACACACATATGTATATAAGCATATGAACACAACACACACACACATATATCACAAATATATGTGACTGATAGACACAAAGAGCACACAAGCAGCAGAATCCCTCTATAAGGTAACAGACTTTTGGGTACTGCAAGAAAGATATAGATCATTCCCTGTTAATAAAAATTTCTGTTCTACCAATCACCTATTCTATAGCTAAAAGAAGGTACAGAAAAACATGTTTTTATAACGCTGCTTGTAGAGAAAAGCATGCCTTTATAATGCTTCTTTTACAGAAAAACATTTTTTCTAATGCTGTTTTTAATTGAATGTCATATCCTAAGAGAGATGAGATACATAATAACATAATGATGCCATATTTGTCTCAGTGAAAAGGAAAAAAATGCATTTTAACAGTTTTAGGATTTTCATTTAAAAATACACTTGTCAAAAAAAAGCTTTTCAAAAGCAAATGAAATCCTTCTACTGGCTTTCCTGCTTCACAAGAGAATTCAAGCTTTAAATTTAGTATATGTGATATTACAGTCGCAAATAGACTTTTTCTGCTTTGCTTCACTATTGTCTATATAAGCTTGTTACTGGAGCCAGAGGAAGTCTATTAACGTACTTGCTGAAATATATCTTTCCTTCTAACTTTATTATTTTTACTAATAGTAAGTTTTATAACACATTTTTATAGTAAATTTTCTTAATTATTTTGGACAAAGTGTCTGAATAAAGCTGAAAAAAAGACAAGAAGGGAGCTATTGAAGCACTGAAGTTTATCATTGATTTGGAAATGAGTAATTTTAACGCTGTGGTCACTGACAGAAAGGACGTAACCATTCTCAAAAACTGCAGTAGGTTCAAGAGGCCTTAGGAGATCAAAGGACCTGTTCCTCAGGTAGAAGCTTATCTACCTATATTTTTAAAAAGATCTTATTGACTCAAAAGTATTCTCTACAAGTAAGGCTTCTAATATGCCTGGAAAGGAGCATTCTAGATTATACTAGCAGCTCAAATGTAGTGCTCAAGAATATAGCTACCTGCTCCTTGTAATGGGTTACTATTTTCATACCAACAATCCGCTTCTGTTAAAGTTCTCCCAACTCTTAAGAAAATAAAAAATTTCCACAATTTACTAACATGCATCTATCTGTGAAGTAAGTTTCCAATAACTGTACAAAAAGCCAAAGAAGCCGGTCTTGAGATGATCTTGGGGTTGAAAACACCAATTTGAAATTAAAATATCTCAGTAAAACTTCTTAAGCACATACAGGTTCTGGCTACATCGCTGTGGAGAGACAGGGAAAAGAAGAAGAAATGAGCTGAAGTGAAATCAATTGATTTCATTAGCTGATTGACATTTTTTCCATAATTACATATGAGCAGTTATGGTGACCACAAGTGGGCTCTCTTATTTGCTCCCTTCTCACAGTCATGATGGCATCAGCCTGACCTAGAGCATCCAACCAGACTAAATGGGAAGGAGGGAGGTAGTGTAAGATGATGTATCTTGAAAAACTCCAGCTATCGGTAATTTTAATGCATTTAAAACCAGAAATCTGTATTATCTAGCTGTACATATGTTTTCATTTACTTATCAATACTGAAAATTATTGTGGAAACATTCCTTAATTTTTTAAATGAAAAGAAAATCCAAAAATCAATGACATGCAATAGAGGAGACCGTATCTTCCATTTCCAAGCTTATAATTTTTCCTCTACTTTTAGATACATGTAATTTCTTTTATCAAATCGAACTACTCATTATTTATATTGTGTAAGATTTTGAATTTACAGAGATTTGTATTTCAGCTTAACTGAGGTCAGTGGGATGCCACACATGCTTCATGTATCAGTGTAAGTACTGCTCAGGTCCGAAGGGCAGGAAAATCATTTCACAAGAGCTCTCAGTCACACCACTTTATCTTAATTTAAAAGGGCTGGATAAATGTTTCTGTCTATACACACAACTTATCCCTCAGAATATTACCCAGGATAGAAGAAAAGATTCTACAGTGTTGAAATCTTTCAATGTGTTTGCTATGAAGTGAACAAAAGAATAAACATAAATATATATAAATATAAAACCCCAAAGGAACACGGTAAGGAGAACAAGCCAGAAATCTCAACATTACCAGACAGTTTTTACTACTGTGTATCTAAAGAGTGAAAGAGGTGTGAAACATCACAATAAAATAAGTCTTATATTCAATAAATATTGCACAAATATTGCTAACAAAACCACACATGTCAGCGAGAGGGTAAGATTACATGGAGGGACTGCTGAAAAAAACAAGCAAACAGAAATCCCAGGCAAAGACAAGCAATGTGAGGCATTTTGAAAGATAGATTTATGGAACACTGTGGGAATTTGTCATGATAAAGAAGGCGGGAAATGGAACACAGTGTTTTTATCACTTGCAATTCCTGACTTTACTCCTGAGATTCCTCCTTGCTGTATTGTAGAACAGGCATCCATACACCATCCTCTCTTGTGGAATGCACAGGGATACAAGATAGAGCCCACGTAACACCGCCTTGGTCTTAGCACATGCAGAAACACAAATATATCAGAATTATTCTGAGATTACATGAGGAGGAGAAGAGCGGGAAATGTAGACTACAGGCTTCAAACGATAAAGTTACTGGGCATAATTTCCTCAAGCAATGTGCATTTGCATGACAGATGATTCCAAAAGCAAGCCCCTAGACATTCGTGCTAGGCAGCTGGTTCTGGAATCCTTCACAGCAATAATTGTCGGACCACTCTGTAGAGTACCGTATCTGTGCTGGGTGGCTCAGAAATGGTGCAATATTTAAAGAAGGCATGGAAGGAGTCACAGGTGGCTGAATTATTTGAAAAACATAGCCATGAAATGGTCTGTCACTATTTGGTGACTGAAAGGAACTAGAATGACTCTATCTTATTTCTCATGTATTCAGGAGAAAGGGAAGTGAAGCATCGGTGCACCCACCACAGACCTTCCTGCTAAAAAGTCTTGACAGAGTAGACACATGCATATTCACTTTATGAATATGCATACAGGCTACTGTACTTGTCGCTTCGAGACAGAACCATACAGAATACAATTCAGAGTGCCAAGCAGCCATTTTAAATGTCTAGTGACATCATTGTCAAGAAGAAGCATTTGATTTCAAACTATCGCTGCATTTTAAATATGGAATACAATCACATAACATATTCTCATTTATCTCCATCAGTGTTTATGTCTTACCAGCTAAAAATCCACTTAATTGAAAGAGATGTGAATTAATTTCTTCAATTTTATTATTCATAGACAAATGTGTTATATCAACCAAATGGAATTTTCAGTAGTCATTCCTACAACTTATTCCATAGCGTTTGTATACTTAACTAGAACGTTCTCAAAATCTTCTGAAGATACTTCCTTTTGTAGTGTTGATTTTAATGTTTGCAATGTTAGCGTTATTCACCATGCTACGATAATATAAAATATCTGCTGTAGGATTCTACCTGTGCCTTTGAACTACTAAGAGACAGCAGACTTGCCACCTGTGGATGTAACATTGCAAGAGAAAAAACTGTAAGTTTTAGTCTGTACATTAAAAATGTCTCGCTCTGAACTGCAACCAATCATCTAGTAAGAATTGTTAGGATTTTGTTAGGGTAAGGACAACTTTAACACATTCTACTTGCAATTGCAATGTTCTTGAAGCGTGCACAGTCATGTAAGATGAGATTGAATAAGCAACTCAATTTCAAGCAATTACTTGAACACGCTCTAAACGACCGCAGCTCTGAGAAACAGTGTTATCAAAAAGGCAAACAGCTGTAAAGAGCACAAAATTGTATTTTCTTACATTTATTCAACTTGTTATTCTGCTCAATCATTTTAAACTGCTTCAAAGCCTGCCTAAAAATTCTCGCTTTATGATATCAACATTTTCAGTATCACTTCCCTCTCAGATTCTCCCTCACTGTTTTGTTACTATAATGTTAACTTTTCAGGACAGATGTTGCTTCACGTTACATAGCAGTGCACACACTTCTGGGGCTTAAATATAGACTTTCTGAAGTTATTCTTCTACAGTTAAAGTACCGTTGCCACTTGAGTCACATTTCTTAATCTTGTGACTCATGTATCATTTTGGTAGCATAGGTCTATTCCTACAAGTAGTTCCCAAACTGGTCATGGTTTTAGACACTGTTTTCGCCATCCTTTCATAGTGAAGAATTGCGACACAGGTTCTTGTCGAGTTACTCAAACCAGATGGAGAAGGTTCATACAGCAAAAACGTCAGCCTTGCCTGTTGGGGACTTTTCTCAAGGAATTACAGTTACTGTACAGTAAGTATCTTTTCTCTTACATACTCTCCTTTTCCATTTTTATGCATCTTCTGTATATAAAATTAACATTTTGGTCTGGAGCACCCTTCAGGATAGTGGTTGTACTGTGAATGGCCCTGAACCTTCAGCAAACAATGTGAAAAGCAGGTCTCCTTCCTTCACTGATCAGTTCCTTCACCATAAAATAAGGGTTGTTGACATGGGTTGCACATAGGTCCCTTGCTGAAGCTATATCCTATGACTGGTGTGTTTACATAAAGGATTCCAAGTAATTTAGATACTTCACTCTAGGGGGAAATGAGTTAAAAAAAACCTCTCCAGAATGTCATAGCAGTATACCAGGAGTAACACATATCTAATTCAAACATCTAAAAAAAAAAAAAAAACAAACCAAAAAGCAAATCATAATTGCAAAATTCAAAATAACCAAGACTCTTATGCTTGAGACAGAGAAAGTCCTAAATAAAAATGAAGAATGAAGTTGAAAGTGGAGGAGGCAGAGCAACTGCATGACTGTTTAATAACTGGAAAGTTATACCCAAAAAAGAAGTGACACAGAAAAAGCCATAGCATTTGTCAATTGGAATGACCAAATTAATTGCCCTGAAGTTTTTTGGAGACTAGTGATATAACGCAGCAGTAAACAGGGGGGAAAAAAGTTGTAAAAACCTTGTATTTCTTCCTTCATATGGCTCTTGTTAGGGGCATTGCTTCTAGTAAGACTACAGCTTGTATTATTTTTATTTTAGACTAAGTAGAAATACGCAGAGGTCTTAAACTCTATTTAAAAGTATGAAATACTCTTATGATTTCAAAATGGAGGAACTTCGAGTATTTTCATCTTTGCTGACATTCCAGAAAAATGGTGCCAGAAAGGTCTGAACAACTTCCTTGACTGAAATGCGAGAAGATTTTGGGTTTTGCTGTCAGGGTTTCTTGCAGTACTGTTTTTGCCTGAGGTTAACCCTCTCTGTCATAACAAATCTTAATTTCACCTTCAATTATCATGGAAATTTTTAAAGTGAAAACTTAGAGGAGTCCCAACTGAAAAATTCATATCCTGTCTGGAAGACAATAATTTAAGAATTTCATTTGTTCTGTTTTTTCTTATTAGCAATTATTCTTACTAAAGAATTATTTGAGTTTTTATTTTTACTTGTAGGACTTTGCTCTCTTTGGCAAGCCCTTTCTGAAATCTGAAAGTAGCTGCCTTCTCTTTCTGAAGAAAGGGGTTTGTCATAGTAACATGGCTGCATCTGGTTAAGTTCCCATCAACTGATGATCCACTTAACCTTAACCAGAAGTGAGAACAATATCTGTGGGTTAAAGATTTCTATCCACAACCCGAACCTCCAGAGCAGACATTATTACAGTAGCTGTGCAAGTATGCAGACTGCTGTAGAAGATTTATGGACCTTGAATCTAAAAGGCATTAAGGGAGATGTCTAGGAGACCAGTGTTGCTCTGGTTTTGACATTCCTGATTTGTTTTGGTGTCTAAAGATTTAATTTTTTTAAAAAAGGTGAAGGGCTGGTTTTTAATACTTGTGAAAATCCTTGAACAACTAGATATAGCACTTTCTCCATGAGGCATAATCTTATGTTCTACCTAGCAAGCCCAAACAGCTGCTAAGTGCTTGGTCTTTTCTAGAATATTTGCTTTCTTTTTATTTTACATAAGATTCCTTTAAACTGTCTCTACTCTACTAATTTATATAAATCTTAGACAGTTTTGTCTGGATTAACATCACCAATTGTTCAATGGCATAAATAACTGAAACCATGAGTAATCCAAAAATCTGCAAATTTAGGATGACTAAAATGATACCAGATATTCTCTGTTTAACAGATAACTCCTTTATTTGCATTTCCTTAGCCATGCTTGGACCATTCTTTTTAATTACTTTAAAATAAGGAATAGCATAACCAAACTTATTTATTGCATGAATAAACTTCAAAGAGCTTTGCCTCAAGATGACATTTAAGAAATATAAAGACTTTGAACAAATCCAACAAAATAACTTTTAAATTGCTTTTCTTAATGCATAAGGATCTAAATCATTTTAGGAACAACTGGTTGCATAAACAGGCTGTGTAGTCAAAATAGCATTAGAAGTTCTTCTGTGATTTCCTTTGGAAAAATTGTCCTGCTCTAACCTACCTATAGGAAGGTCCAATAACTTTATGAAAGCAGCAACATACTGAGCAATAAAACCAAACCCAAACTCTCAAGAAAACAAATTTATGGACTCTATAGGGACTACGCTCTCCTTCACCATCTTTGTTTACAGGAATGGTTCACCCAGAAATTTATTCAAATGCTGAAGTGTGGAGAGCATCAGGACTACTTTCTAGTTTATGAAAGGGTTAAAGTTTAGGGTCATATGATTTCAGGTCATAACATCTCAAAAGACAAATCTGATTTTGACAAAACATACTAAAAATATTCTATAGTCAGGTCATTTAAAGTGCCCCAACTGAATTTTGATGAACTTGCCACCTACAAAAAATCTGCTTTTAGGGAAAGCGCTATGTATCTGTTAAGCATTAATGTATGAATTAATGAACGTGTCTCTGACTAATGCCAAGCAAATAGAAAACATGATTTTTTTTTTCAGAACCTGACTCACCATATATTATTTTTAATGCTACATACCATAAATGACAGTTTTCAAATTTTATGCAGTTAAAACCCTTGTTTACTCAAATACCTTTCCTATTTCAGTAACTGAAATTAGACAGACAAAGGACTACCTGACAGTTTATGCCTTTTCCACTTGACTTTTCAAATGGAAGAAAAAAGTCCATCAAACTTTCCCAGTTCCTTATCCCTAGGTAAAAGTGAAAGATCTAATCCATATCATCTCAGCATGAAGCTAATCATCTTGATATAAACCCCAGAAAGAAGTCTCTTCCTAACACAAGGGCTAATTAAAAACGTCTAAGAATAATCTTAACTATAGGAAACATTTTCATAAAAGGGGGAAAAAATATCTTGTGAAGAGTTAACAATGTCTTTTTCATCATCAAACTTGTTACAAGTATTATTTACATGCCAATAATGGACACCCTTAAGGAGAATAGATGAAGGATGATGGGATTTTCTTTACTCACCTCAACATACAGACCGAATTCCATCTCCTCATTCAGCCCATATTCATCCTGGATTGGTGCAACCACTCTCATTTTACAATATAACACTGTATTAATTATTACTTTCATCCCATTTATAGTGAAAATCCCTAGTCATAAAGCAGAATCCCACTGTGCTTGGCACTAGACAAACATCAAACTAAAGATAAAAATTCCGGGCTCTGTCACAGCAAGATAAAAGTACCATAAAAATTTTATTAGAGTGAGTCTTCCATGCTGTTATCAACAGGTAATCTGACATTTGTATGATGGTCTTTGTTGATTTATAAAGTATTTAAGGAAAATAAGATACAAATTGGTAAAGTGTACAGCAGGAGATGAAGTATTCTTTAATTCTTTTTGCATGGAAAAACCTACATTCAGACTGACTTGGTCTTGTTCGTCTTGCTTCTTCTAACATTGATTTTCCAGACTAGAAAGTATTTCTTCATTCTAGAAGCAACAGAAATAATTATTTATGCATGCAAATTTTACAGACTGTCACACCTGCTGTTGCAACAGCTCATTAACAGCACTTATGCTGTTGGGAGACAGATGCAGATCTATTTAGCCAATTTCTGTTTCCTAAATCTGCTCCCAATCGTTGCCTCCACACCTCTTCATCTATCTTGACAGATGTATGAAAAGCATAGCTTAAAGCAGAGGCCTGTTAGACCCACAAAAGACAAAGTACACTAAGCAAACATTAATATGAGCTTGTTTTAAACCCAAACATGAGCATACTTGATAGACCATAACTGCATAAGCATTTTTGGGCCAAGTAAAAATAGTATTGCCTCTGCCAACAATAAACGAGAAGCTCTAAGCTAACTGTGCCTTACGTTAACTGCAACAAGCCCCATCCTGGCTGGTTAGGCTTGTTGCCAACTTGTTCTGAGAGCTTCCTGTGTAAACTGGACCTTGGCACCAGACCTTTCTTGTTGGGATGTTGGTTAAGCACGGGATAACAGTAAAGGCCTGGAAAATATGGCGACAGGTTGAAAACAAAGGGTCCCAGAACCCATAACTCACTGATGGTCAGTTACTGGGCAGTGATAAAACACAACCACCAAAGCTGGGCAAACATTACTTTGGCTTTAAGAAAAGAAACAGCATATAATTAAGGAAAATCAATAAAGAAAAAAAACAAACAACCCCCCCCCCCCCCCCAACCGCCAAGCTACAGGTAACACCTGATGCAGGCTGGGAAAGTACTCACTAAGCTTCTGCAACACCTAGCTCGAGGCAGAGGCCAGTTGTCTAGAAACAATATAAGCACAGTACATTTATAAATGGGTAGGATCCCCAACGTGTTTGGGCAGGGAGAAGAGCTGCAACACGTTATTTATTGTTTCAGCTTCCCTTGGTAGACAGGTTTTGAGTCCTATCTCCTCAACCTCAGTGACCGAAGCAATCAAGAACTCTGCTAAACACACAGCATCATACCCACAGACAGAGATTGTGAAGGATTAATTAACTATGGAGTCATAATGACTGATAATGGATACGAACTAAGCATTAAGATACAGTGCGTAGTTAAAGAATGTCAGTTTAGCAAAATTTTGTGTAAAAGCTTAGAATTGGCTTACCTGTCTTCTAAACATTCCCATCACATCAATCTTTAATTCTCTACTTGACACATATATACACATATTCAGTAACAGCAAACAATATCAGAAATTTGTGGAGTGATGTAATGAAATAGAATCATCATTACCTCTCATAGTTTTTGTATGTGGAATGTGGTGCTGGCCAACATAAAATGCATTTTCAAAACTGTGTGAAATTTGTGATGGCGTCATTGTGAGGACTGACACAAGCACAAAAATCTTGCATGCACAAATCAGACATGAGACATAGGGTCAAGTATCAAAACTGAATCATTTCAAGGATATTCTCTAGATGAAAGTAAAAAATAAATCGTAAACAAGTATCTCCCACTAAGAAGCACAAAAAGTAAAATATTGAGACAAATATGTAGGAGATAGATGTTTAATATTAGTCTAAGCAAGAGGTTAAAATTCAGCTATCATGTTTTTACTGATGTTTCCAAAACAGCTGGCCACTACATATTTTCTTCTATTTTACACTGCATTATTTGCTTGAATGCATTCTATGTAAGGTGAACGTTATTAGCTATTTCATGCATTCTGTGTAATGTGGAAGAGAACAAATGGAAGAATTAATTTGCCTCCTAAAATTTAGTGCCTAAGAAGATATTGCTAGAGATATTCTTACTTTTTCTAAGGTTAAATATGCAAGAAGAAAGAAAAAAAAAAAAGCAAAAGAGTAAAGAGGATGGTTGGTTCCATTAGTGATTTAGACATAAGAACTTAAAAGATTTTGAGTAGCCTTTAGATACTGTAATTCTCAAAAGTGCCTATGCAGGAAATAACACAGTATTAAGTCAGCATTTTATCATACAAAGATACTGAAAATTATTACTGTAATTGCTTAACTTCAACTAATTTTTTTTCATTTCCTTACCTGAAATTGGAAAACAAATTCACATTGAGTAACCTATAATACAGCTGTCTTTCATGCAGCCATTGTGGCACCGGTGTTATTTCCATTTCTCCTGATTTACGGCTTGCAGAAAACTAGGGAAAAAATTAAGAAAAAATACACAACTCCTTTTCAAAAATAATTTTACAAGCATTACTGAATCTTCATTACCAAAGACAAAAAGCATGAATACTGATGACTGCAGTGGTGGCAAAATTAACCACATTTTATCTTTTCTACCAGTGTGGTTTTTGTTTAATTTTGAACAAGCTTACAGTTACTACATGCTTTTAAAATTTCAAACATTAAGATGTTTCTATCATTCAAAATATGTCATCATGGCAGATACACACTATTCAGGAAAGTATTCAGGCAGATGTCCGAGTCTGTCCCTAGTTAGGTAAGCCCATCAGTACATTTAAAAATCCATTTATTTAGGCTTACTGAATACCCTTCTCATATCAAAATGCTTTATCTCACAGAAAGTATGCAAGAAGGAGAAATCTGAATGTATTTATTTACTGTTAGCAAGTAAAACTATGGAATTTCATCCCATCATTATCTGATGCAACACTGAATAAGAGCAAAAGAGAATTAGACTTGTGGAAAGATTTCCAATAAAAGGTAGGCAGATATACCCACCCAGAGGGTGGTCACCGTAACACCTTCTGGCAGCAAACTCCAAAAAACCTTTTCATGAACCGCTGCCATATCTTTCAGGTAGGCAAAGAGCATCTTAGAACCGAATCAACAACAGGGTAAGCAAATAGATTTTCATTCTCCAAAGAGAATGTTTACACCTGTGTGAAAGGATATAAAAATTAGGAATTGTAAATTAGCATAATTCCCTTTCAAATTATGGACTGAAGTCTGACTGGCAAGGATAGAGTAAAGTGGCAATGGGCAGATGCACTTTTATAGAAATCTTCATTATCTTTCATAGGAGTGTATGAGAGAGAAGACTGGCTACTAAGCACTACTTAATTGTTTTGAAGGATTCATTCTCTGGTTTAGCCAAAGCAAGTAGTAGACCTTTTATTGCAGATGTTTTGGAACAAATCACTTTGTATTTAAATCAAGATTGTACTTCAAATGTATGTACTACCGCAAGCATTCTGAAGGCAAAGGAACAAAGTTGCAACCTTTTATTCCCAGTCAGGTTCCCAACATTTATTCTTTTCTTCCAGTCTGGTTTTATGAAAGCTTAGTACCTCCACTGGTAGCAAATACCTCTTCCCCATTTTAACAACAGTAATTGCATCAGTTCCTAAGCCATGTCTGTAATTTTCTAACATTCAAATCATGTATCTCATACATACAACAAGATTAACTTTAGCATCCAGCAACAATCCAATTATGTAAATTATGCAATTATCACTTCTTCCATGCAAAGTTAGTGTCATACTACTTCCCAACTTCACTGATGCTAAAGAGAAAAAGGGCTTCAAAATTGAGTCGTCTTCAAAGACATTCAAGAACTGATGAAACATCATGCAATGTGGTGCTCATATTCCTAAAAGGTATTATTTTTAGTGCTTCTTTTAGGCATATCAGTACTCTGTGCTCCTGGTGAGATGGATTAGCTCTCTAATCTGAAAATTAACCTGGCAAGCAGAAAAATACACTTATAAAGCATTTACATCCATCTTCAGCTAAATTAGTGAGACGATCCAACATACTGGCCATGAAATCACCAGTGTCAATGCAATGGAGCAGGTGGCTTAGAGCCAGTCTCTCAGCAGCCTTACATAGGCTTAAATCAGTTGTGAGATCTCATTCTGAGATAGAGAATAAACTTTGGTCTTTCATTTTTTAAAAAAAGACAACGCTGTCAAGACTAAACAAAGACTAATCGATAAGTCACAAAGGGCTTCCCTACAATGCAAAGAGTGAAAGGACAGAAGCAGCAAAGATAAGTCATGAACATTACCAATTTCCACGCACAACTAGCAGCAGAGGCCATCCCCGCATCTGAGATCAGAACATGCAGGATGTGAGTGTATTCCCAGTTGTGCATTACTATGCCCAGAAATGCAGACAGTTACTGCATTACTGGGTGCTAAGTTTTAAGTTACCCATCTTCTGATACACCTAGTCTTGAAATATAACATATTCAAGATCTAAACACATGCCTGAGCAAAAGGATGAGCTATGTTCAGCTCAAAGCCAACAGCGGACTTGTCTTTAGGAGGGACCAGTAAGCTCGTAAGCAAAGAAGGTATCATAACTGCAACGGGAATACAACATGGTAATAAATGAAAAGCAAAATGTTCTTTTTGTGGGAATCTCTGGGTTCACGTTGTTCTGTGTGCTGCACAGTATGTTACCTTAGACACAAATGAAGCTGTAACGGTCCAATATTCTTTGTTTTGCATAGCTGTATTCGTAGAGACAGCCTGTAAATCGTATGGGTTGTAGGGAGCTTTAAAGTTGTTCCTGTTTCGTTGAAGACAATATATATATTCCCCGGTGTCTTTTAGCACTAAAGGTTTCTGTCAAAAGAGGAAATTATTTATATGTAGATATATAACTTGTTTTTCTTGATTACAAATTATATATTTGTATATTTTACTATGAGAAGATAAAGTATCCAAACATTCTTAAAACAAGCTTAATAATAACACTGAATTGACTAGAAAGTTATTCTATTATCATCAGATTTTTCTATTCTATTGTTTCCACTCTAAATAATTACTTTTCAGTTCCACCAGCAGCTACTTCAATATTACAATTTCTTGTTGAGAAAAGTCTTGTGTAACCCTGTTAGCGTTCAAAATGTTTTATCTAAACTTGAAGATAATTTTTTAGTAATTAGGTTTCTCCATCTATAAATAGTGGTAAGCATTGTTAAGCTTAAAAACACCATAAAGCTCTTAAGTATTTTTTTTTGTTCATGAAAAAGCGTGTATGCGAAAGTATAATTAAACCAGACATGTGTCTGTCTGTCTTTGAATGCACCAAATTAGTAAGAGAACACAGGCAGCGTCCCACTTGGCTACATCAAGAGCAGACTGCCCAGTACCACTCACAACAAATACTGGCCTCATATTGGGCATGTCAGATCAGGACAGACAGGATCGCAATTCAACTTAGTGCAAGAATAGCTCAACTATGGGGAGCACTGGCTAAGTACTAAATTTCAGTGATTGCTATGGACCCAGAGATGGAAAAAATAATTCTAGGTACCACTATTCTGATCATCTCCTCCTAGAATGCTGCTAAGGCTCTGACCATGGCAAAAGTGTAATTTGGCGTCCACTTCCTAATTTTAAGAATTAGAATTCAATCCTGCTAATTAGAATTCTAGTAGTTTATTCTTTTTAAACATTTTGTTGATTCTAAGAACACATCTATCCTTTTTCAGAGGCAAAAGCTTTCAGGAAACAAGTCTTTTTGGATTTATAACCAACATCACTTCTAGAAAGTGTAATTACACAGGATGTGGAGAAGGGAAAGTAAAAATCACCATAAGTGGGAACTTCTGAAGTCTGTCCACATCAGCTTCTCTAGCTAACCATTCACGTGATGGGAACATTGTTTGCCAGCCAAGTTTGCCTCGAAGCCTCAAAATATGCATTATAACATCATCATCAATTGGTTCTGAAACATCAAGAGAAGAAAAAAGTTTTTTTTTTCCTCTTAAACATAAAATCGTTAGATTCATTGCAGAAGCCAGCCAGCCATTCATTCTTTAGGTTCATTGCATAAGCCTTAACAAGTGTGGAGGACTGGTCTAGTGTTACTCAGACCGAGTTGGAAGACACTGAAATACATGTTAGAAAGTCTTTCTAAAAAAAAACCCAACAAACCATCAGGTATTCCAAATGTAACTTTCTGCAACTGAAGAACCGTAGTTCAATTTACTTCAAAGTAATTTCAATTTCCAGTGATTTTACACTGATCTTTGACGTAATTTACACAGCAAAATTCAAAGTACTCAGTAAAAAAAATTATTTACAGGCCAAAGACCTTCTCAAATGCTGAAAAGACTGAACGAATGAGAAAAAGCATCTGAAGGCAGAGCAAGATCTCAGCTAAACAAAAAGAAAGTTGAAAATGAAAGAATAACAATAATACTGTACTTTCTAATATTTAAAAGAAACTCCTTTTTACATGGAAACATGCTACCCCTTTTGAAATCAGACCAATCTAATCCTGTATAGGAGCAGAACGCTCCAGTTGAACAAAAGATTCTATAGCATTATGGAAAACTATTTGAGAACTTCTGGAAAGCATTAACAAATATTTTTCCCAATGGTTTTTAATCCCCATTAAAATGTGCATAGAAAAAAAGTTTGCAAAAAAAGAAAAAATATTAGAATCCAGTTGTGCTATCACTCCCTCACAGTTTTCAGACTCAGTGAGAGATATTTTTAATGGAGAAATAATGATCAAAATCTATTTTTCCCGACACTAATCCTGGAATATAAGTAGGAAAATATGACTACTCCTTACAAGTCTTCTAATTAAAAGAAAGCTTACTGTAGCTAACTATAAAATACAAACAGCATTAAAATAAGAATTCAAATGCTGTCTGAAAGTAAATTCTGCTCTGAGATCATGTATGAAGAAATAAACCATCAGAAGCTGAATACGGAGGAAAAAAGTTGTTAGCCTTTGAAATAAGGTTTAAAATGCCAGCACTCTCTCATTTACAGCTGTATCAGCTCCCCTCCACATGTACTCTTACTTTAAAGGCAGGAGAGGGATGAGGAAAGACAGTAGCAGTGGAGTATATTCTCCATTATATCAATGCAAATCTGATGTAAATACGCAGGCTGCACAGGCCTAACTAAGAGCAGTCTCTCCCCCCCAGTGCTATGACTTACATACCTGTTCTGTCATATGAATAAACTTTTGCTCTCAAAGGCTTTTTAGAAGATCTTTTGACTTTTCGTTCCTCACAAGCCTTTTTATGGCAACTCAGTTCCAACCCAGATGTTTGCATTTCAGTCCTTCTAACACTATCTGCAACCGACCCATTAAAAAGGAAAACGTGAGTCATTTAAAGCAGATCACTACGCACAATCATTTTCTAATTTCAGTTAACCTTCCTACAAGTTTACATTTCTGCAACGTCTACTTCCCAAAATGTGAAAAAAAAAAAAAAAGCATATTCAATACCCATTACACAGCCTTCTCACTTAAAGAAACTTTGAATAGGTAAATCCGCACAGAAAAGAAGTACGGATAAAGCCACAATAAAAACATACTCTTATGCCCTTTGCAGTTGGTATGCTGAATTAAGGTCAGTGTTACACCTCCATTATTCCATTTATTTTCTTTTTTTTTAAGATGTGAAATGTTGCAGAAGTCTTTTTATGTATTCAGCACCCACAAAGAAAGTGTCATTTGCTTCCCCTGTAATGCCCAGAGGAAGAAGAACACTCCATTCTAAAGGCTTCAGAGAGAAGGACAGAGTGTATGTTTGTGCTACAGCTGCCCAGTGCAATATTACAGCTCACCAAATACTAGAAACCCAGTAAGTCTTCAATTTTTGGCAGAAAAGCAGAAAATGAAGTATCAGACCATGCCTGAAGTAAAATCTGGAATGCCTGTGGCCTACAGTACTCTTTGTGAGAAATGCACTGGAGGACACTGTGTAATTACAACTGTTTCAAAAAGAATGGTTACAGTGATGAGGACAGAAAGTCATATCTTTTATCACCCCACTTTCTGTCATTTTAGGTACTTTACCATGTACAGAAAATGAAGGTGGTGTGCCAAAACCACGCTGAACATCTTTGCAAGCAGAAGCCGTGGGAAGCATCTTTTCCAAAATCTCATTCTCTGACAGTAAGGACACTGGTTTCGTTATGCTCCTTTTTAACCTCATTGTCTCATGCTCTGACAGGCTAGTGGGCTGACAAACAGATTCTTCTCTTCCTTCCTTATGTATTCTTGAGACTCTAAAATTGAACAATATACTCTTTTTAGGAAAAACCCTAAAGACTCAGTCATACAGGCAAAATAGAACAATCAACTAAACCACAACTGGTATAATGGTTTGCATTTATGATTAAGACACAGCTGTCCTATGGCACAGAATTAGAGCTTTATTCATGATGAATAAAATAAACAGGCAGGGTGGGGAAAGGAATCAAAATAAAATTGCAGCCCTACCTCTTGTGCTCTGACACTATAGGCATCAGTATTACCTAAAACCTGATCGTTATTTTCATTAGCCTCAAAGGTAAGAGAGCTTCAAGATTAAACTCAGTTTAAGCTCTGGAAAACACAACTAAGAAAATAATACTTTAAAAAAATCAATGCTATAATTTGTTCTCATTCTTAGTAATTCCAACAGCATGGTACCTACTATGAAAGCAGAAAGAAGATAATAGGTTGTATTTTGTAAATTAAGTTCTTTCCTAGAGAAAGCATAAAAATAAGAATCCTGTAATACAGGATTTATATTATATTGGAGTTTTTTCAAGCTCATTCTTAGATTTGTAAACCAATCTGAAAAGTCTCTTAAGTAAGTTCAATATGCATGAAAAAGTAATTCAAGGTTAAGCTAGAGAGCCTTGAAAAGTATATGCACTACCATTAGCCTGCCTGTATGAAAACATCAGAAAAATAATTATCAGCAGTTAAAATGCAAAAAAAAAAAAAGGACACAGGAGAGTCAGCTACACTGGTTTCTTGCACATCTTGTGGGTGACTTAGCCTTTGCATTCACTAAAGCATAGACAGTTTAGATGTACTTTTAATCTGTGAAGTTCCAGTTAAGTTCACTTGTCAGGACAAAATGAAAAACAAATAAAAACCGTGAAGGAAGTAATGATTTCATGCACATCTTGCTCTCATTTAACCAATTACAGCTTCAGTAACAACCAAAAATAAATCTCAGGAACAGTGGTGGGAACTACGCTTCAGCTAACTGGTACTTGTTCACCCTAACTTCCTTCTTGTGGTACATGCACACTTAGCTGTGGGTAGGCCATCAGCAGCAGCCTGTTCTTTTGATGACGGATTTCAGGTCTTTTGACAAAAATTGCAGCTTTGCCTGCTATGCCAGCAGTCTTAGCTAGGTGTAACGGCTACCTTTGCTTTCTCAGTATGGCTTTTCCAGAGATCTTGAATCCCCAAGCCATCCATGAATGTTCCATATGTTTAAGGACTAATCAGAAAGAATGGGAACAGCAGCCACCTTCCAGAAAGACGGAAGAAAGTGAGAGAGGACCTGATAGCAGTGATTAGCTACTACCTAGATAACCACATACTATTATCTAGATATCAATAGATTCACTGATTATCTGGCAGAGACCGCAGTCACTCCTTTGCACATATCTGAGACACATCTGCCACATAGCAGTACATAGATGCAGAAGACAACGTGGCCCAGAATAGACAAGCAAATCCTCATCTCCCTCATGAGACTGTCATGCTTAGAGACAGCAATGTCCACTCAGATCCGGAATTCTTGGAGGAAGTGTAAATTGGCCAAACTCTGATATGGTCCTAGAAATTGCATTCTTTGTACAGAATAAAATTTTATTTTTGCATGTTTACCCTTCCTTGGGTCAAGATTATGTAGCTGTCCTCTGCTAACTGTTAAGAAGAAACGCTTTTTTTCTTTTTTAAACTGATCTCTTCTCTAGTAGGACATGGTACCACACTGTGCTGGTCTGGTGCCGCCTTACCTAGACCGATAGATCAGTAGAATCTTCCTCAGTGATGGCCTTCATTCACTATGAATGACATTTTCCATGTGATAACATGCAATCAAGTATGAAAAATTATTTCAATAGATAAGAGGTGCAAACCAGTTCCCTAGCTGCAAAGAAGCGTTATGGTGGTTAGCAATTATCTTGTACCTATGAATGTGTCTATGAATGGAGACTTGATCTTCCTTAATTCAAAGACAGAGGGACAGCCTTTATTTTGGGGGCTAGGAGCTAACTGTTATAGAATCCTTTGTTCACAGTCTCACACTCAGAGTGGAGAAGATTTCTTAGAGAAACTTGCCATAAAAACCTGAAAAAGGAGTGGAGGACTAGACTGTACTGACCTGGATGGTACAGCCCCTGCAGACAGTTCTGTGCTAAGAGGAGTTTTGCCTTCTGAAAAGAGAAGTGTGAGAAGAAAAAGGTGAACCCTCAGACAGCAAGTGGCAACCCTGAATAAGATTACTCTGTTGACTGAAGAATGGTAAAGTGCTGGCAAGGACAAATCCAGCATGTGAAAGATGAGCGGGAAATCTGTTAGCAGCCCCTGATATACTAGTAAGCAGCAGTTTTGTGCTTTTCTGAAGACAAATGTTCAAAGCCAAAAATTTTATCTGGGGAAAATACACAAACACAAAATAAGTTGTACTGTGAGCACTGAAACTAATGAAGACCGGCAGTTCCCTAATCTGTGCTTTAATGCTCCCTAATCACTCCCCAGAAATACTTCCATCTTCAATTTCCATGCTTGGTTTCCTCCTTTCAGCTTTCTCTCACATCACCTACTAATTAAACTAGACAATTAGCACCATGTACTGTGGCTGGTGATACAAGCCAGAATGCAGATCCTCACTGGTCAAATACTTTTCAATATCTGGGATGGAGACCATTCTGCCTGGCTCAGGACTGATGAAAATTGAGGTTCCATTACACAAAAACTCATTTTTCACAGACCGAGAAGTTCACATCCTCCAGATGTCTACATGTTTTATATAAATTTAGATGTGAGAGATCAGTTAGTTCAAAATCCATTGAGAAGAAACTGATAGACAACATTTTTTAAAAAAAGGAATTTAGGATAAAATACCCCAAGTGTGGTTTTAACCCAATCCACAAAATTCAGGAATGGGGTTTACTTGTGAGGAGGCATTCTTGACTCTTCAAGACTCAGAAAAATATTTTCCTTTCTCACTGTCTGTAAGAAAGGGAAAGGAAACCAAAGGATGAACTATGCCAGAACACTGGGGATAATGAACATCTAGACCTTCCTGGCACAGGTATCTGTGGAGGATGAACGTATGAGGAGGTTCAAAAAGGGAGAAGACAAGTTCACGGTCAACAGGTTCATAAACAGAGAGATGGCAGAGCTGCAGCCCCAAACGTTCATAACCCAATGATTACGGATGCTAGGAGAGTACAAGGGAAATGGCCTGCACAAGGCAGTTGGGCGGGCTTGCGTCATCTCCCTAAATAGCCTCTGCTGCTGCTAATGTTAGAGACAGAATCCTGGACTTCACTGATCCCACTACAGCGATTTTTCTGAACCTTCAATTCTTTACAAGTATACATCATCCTTTCACCTTGTCATGCTACTTCCAAGGTTTTTGATACAGTATTTGAGAGCCATACGAACACTCCTTTAGGTTCCCTTCAAGACAATAAACATTAAACAATTAAATCAACTCAGTCATCATACTCCATCTCTAACTTTGAAAAATACAAATATTTGTCTTCTTTGGTAGAGATGAAAGCAACACAGTACATAGGAATCCATTTGCACAGGTTAATATAGTGTATAATTCCCCAGTGACTAGACCACATTCCGTTTGCAATGACTTCACTAGCACTTCTTGAGATTTTCAGTGGCATAACTGAGATCAGACTCTATTGCAACGGGCGAAAATTATGAATTTTATGCTGGAGCATCAATCCAGGCTTCACAGAATTCACAGGGAAGCAGTCAAATAATTCAGTAGAAGACATCCGTTGCTCTTTCAGATTTTAAGTAGCAGAGAACAGAGGGTTATAAAGAAATATAATTACACATACACATTTCCAAAATACACGACTTCCTCTTTTAGTGCTGCTTCATGTTTCTTCTCTGGGCTTGCTCTGTAAACTGCTGTGCAAAGAACAGGGTATTTCTTCTCTACTGAGGATGACTGGGAACAAAGGGCAGGGAAATACATTAATGTCAAGAACTACTGAGTGAGTAGGCGGCATTTATTTAACACCTATGGAAAACATTTTCAAACCAACTGATGGCTTAACTCAGCTTTCATTACAGAATTTTTCTGAGTTAAGATATACAGCATTTTACGTGCATGAAAATTTACTTATAAAAAGAATCTTGATAAATGACTTAAAAATAATGGTGCTCACAGCACTAAAATGAACATCTACCATTTTCACGTGGAGTATAAAATTGCTTTCTCCTGTTTCCATCAAGCTAAGCCTGAAATAGTTACAAACCTTCAGAAAAAGAAATTCTAAATCTAGAACAACAAATCATTGTTTTTCAAGACACTTAAGCCAAACACTAACTAAATGAAAATACAGATTACTTCCATTAATCATGTCAATTCGATTAATTTACATAGATTTATAGAGAGAGTAAGGGATTCAGGTATATAAAAAGTAGAGGTCTGATTTTCATTATTCAAATTAGCATCATAAAACAGAATTGTGGTACTTTATATGAATGACAAGAATAAACACTTTACACTGGAACAGAAAAAGCTAAGACAATGTAAAATAGAATATAATGCCTCCATTTCATTTTGAGAGCTACAGTCTACTGCCATGAGATGGTATTTTAAGTGATGAAGGCTAACTCATACTGTAGCATGTTTGGCCAGAGCAAATCAGTAATCAGCAATGCCCTGCATTGCACTCTGTTTTGGAGAGACAGAGGGAAGTGGGTTAGAAACAAATAAGAAAATTCCACCAACAATGGCAGGACTATAGGGGGGTTTAAGCAAAAACACTTTTATTTCAAATTCACGTATTTTAATAACTCAGTATCAAATACTTCTTCCAGGAAAATGCCTCAAGATAAATGGCAGCCTCTGAAGCTTTCCTTGCAAGGTCCCTAGGAGAAAGACTTGCTCCTACAACTGCACCGGCATTACACACATAACCAACATGTATTCTTGTAACATTTTCCTAGACAGAAGCCAGATTTAAAAGAGAAAAAAAAAGTTGTATGTAAAAATATTACGAATATAGGATTATCCTATGTATATGAAGGCTATCCATATAAAGAATGCCTGCCTACTCATATTAGGTTAACAGCACTTTTTTTCAGTCTTCCAAAACATCCCAACATCCCCAAGCTGCGCAAACACAACCAGTTGTACAAAGAGTAATTCAAGATTTCCACTGTTGCAAAGTCCCAGAGAGTCTCTACAAGCTCTGCAAGTATTCTGCAACAATTCTGTTTATATTCAGGTTTTGGACCACTCCTAAGAAACCTCTAACAGGTCAGCAACACTGCACTTTCAAGAGTCGCAGCTGCCCAGGCCCAGAATTCGGTCTAGAAGTGCACATGCAACAGTGCTGGCTTTAATTTATGAGCGCACAAACTAACCCTGGCGCCAGGATTAGCAGCAACTGGCCAGAGTTTTTAAAGATCTAATTTCGGGCACCAAGATTTCGAAAGGATTCAGGAACGTACATGCCTTTGTATTTACCTATAGTTTAAGACTATATAATTGTAATAGCTAACTCCAAGTCAGACTTTTAATATAATGGGACTATATCTAGGAGGATATTAACTGCAATTAAAATATTGACAAATAGTCTAGTTTAAAAGCACGCGCATTCTCACCAGTTCACTGTTGTCTTTTTCACACCCTATATGCCTGCCTTTTACCATGAGCAGCACCTCTGTCCTCTCTGGTTCAAACCGGAGGCGAGATATTAATTTTTCTTTCAGCATTTTGTTTCGCTCATCCATCTGGGGTAGGTATTCTTCATCCTAACAGTAAGGAAACATCTATTGAATAACTTTGCTGCAATGACTGTCTCCCCACTACACACTGAGGGTGAACTTCATACCTGAGGAGATCCACATGCCTTATTACAAATCAGGTGGTGTTTGGATATTTGCTTCTGCGGTGTTGGAACTGAAAGTTCACACAGCTGACAAATTAAAACAGTTAATTGAACACTAAGTGGCAAACTAAACTTTTACTTGCTTTGAAAAATGAATAATGTAGAACTATGAAGGAAAACATTTACTGCATTAAACATAATATAGATAAAAGAAGAGCGTACATTTTTACAAGGACATCTACAAGAAAAAAAAGAACTTCTAAGTCATATACTATATAGAGTATACATGGAAAGCTTAAAAGAGTCTGAAAAGATATTTTGAAGATTTTTTTTTAAATCCTGAGTCCAGCCAAAGATAGTAATCTAAAAAAATCCTGTTCAAAAAGACTATTGTACTTTCTAACCAGGAAGATATTAATACCAAGTAAAAAAAGCATTCAAAACCAGGGCAGAGCAGAGGCATTCATTCCTGACTGGCAAGTCTCACTCAGGTATCATACTAGCTTAGATTCACCTTCATGGTGGATCAGAGACAGATACGTACTAGGAGAAAGTAGTCTGACAGGACACACAGTTCCTTCATCATCTTTATTTCATATGTTGTTAGCTCACAACCCGTACCTCATAGAATTCCACACTCTCATTTCCCACCAAAAAAGTGACTGACATCCCGAGAGCTGATACCTAGAAAAAGATGTTTTATTTGCATTCCGTTACAAATCTTATAAACTATTTAGGCCAAATAATTGAATTCAAGAAACACCACTGAAATTATGTTCTATATTGCATTTTCAGTGATATAAACTGTACACAGAAGAATAAAAGCTGCTTGAGGTGTTAGTTGCTGTTGCATGTTACACAAGAGAAAGCGTATGACGCAGAGAAAATAGAAAGAGGTAAAGATCTTGCCTCGCTTCACATTCAAATAGCAAGAGGTTTAATCATTGGCTACGGTGCCTTTGGTCTGGGGTTTTGGAACTCGGTGTAACAAGTCAGTGCAGCTTGCTCATTCCAGTGGGAGCTAAGGCACCTCCACAGCAGAACACAGTTTTATGAGGCTGCGAGCTCAGCAGCCCTTGGGGCCCTTCATGAGGCCCTTGAGCTCAGTTTTCTTCTCCTGTTTCTCTGGGATTCACAATTAGCCCTGCACATCGGGGCTCAGGTCACTCAAGTTGATCTTAAAATTAGGAAATGGAAGGAAGGAGGACTTGTCTTATCCCAGTGTCTGAGATCTCTTCTGAAACCGCATGATCTCCTTTAGATCTCGCTGTATCTGTGGTGGCAGCAGGCCACTGTGCTCATTAGACTAAAGATGAAGTGTGAGACGGTGAAGCATGAACATACCTTAAATTTCATCACGTGCTGAAGAGGTTTGCTGAATCCTGATCTAATATTAATGTGGAAGTTTAGTCTATTTCTGAAGATCTGGTAACATTACGTTTTTGACAATGTAAAAGCATCCTGTGGTGAGAAGTGGCACTTTCCCCCTTCTCGTAGTATTGCTTTATAAACTAAGTTTCTAATAGTCTAAAAATATTTCAGCAGGGAAGTGCTGTGAGAATTAACTGCTGAGGCAGCTGTAAGCAAACGGTGGCAGTAATCTCTTCAAACCACTCCTACTAAGTCTGGGACATCCCTTCACACACCAAGAATACAAAGTGCTGCTGTTCCCTTACCATTTCTTACCACTCCAGCAGTAACTGCTATTCCCACAATCAACACACTTCCAGGCATCACTTGCATGTTCCTCAGTCTGTTTAGTGCGGAACAGATGGGTCAAACCAATGCAATGAGTCACTGTGCGCCCAAACCAATCGGGGCGGTTCACAGGCAAATTTATCTCAGCTGCGTAAGTGGTAAAGCTCCAGCTGAGTAGCAATAAAGTCTTTACCCATAGCAGCTAGGTCCAAAAGGATGGCATTCATGCCTCAAGGTGGCATATACACTAATAATGCTATACAGGCAAAATATTTTTTGATACAGAAGCAGCTGTACTAGCGATGGCCATGCAGAAGTAATTAATACCTCTAACAGCAATATCTCACATCCCTTCTAAGAATTTACTGTTACAGGTCCGGATAGACCCCATCCCAGCTACACCCCCAAGCTCCTCCTGTAAAAGCTTGAGATGTAACATTGCTGGGCAAAACAGAGGGGATGACTATGACCCACTCATGTCATTAGCTTTTAGAACACAGCAAGACGGCAGAGCTAAAAAAGGAAGGAAAACTTTAGAAGCTGAAGAGAAACAAAATTTAAAACCACCCTTTGGGATCAAAATTGATTAGTCACAGTATAAAAAATAATCAATAACTTATTAAGGACTCAGCTGAACAAATAATATAAGGACTTGAAGCCCAGCTGATGGTCAGTCAAAATACTTCATCTTCTCAATCACCAGCAAAAAATGGTGAGAAACTAATAAAATGCCTATCTGCTTGAAAAAACATACAATTTGTTAGAGTGTCTACCTGCATTCTAGATATCTTAGTACCTATGCATGTTAAAATGTAGGCATGTCTAAATTAAAACCTGCAAGTTTGGTGCTGTAATAAAGAGGGACCGGACATCCAAGACACATCAGTGTTATCTTGCAGGAGCTTTTTCCCTCAGCAGTTGTAAGATGCTGGTTTAACCTGTATCTAATTGTAGCTGGAAACTATTTAATGGCTTCTTACAGCTGACCTACGATGTATTTTCAAGAAACAAAACGCAAACTTTTCTTAACTGCTTGGCTTTTTCTAACAAGGACCACCCACACAAGCTCAAAGGCAGCCCACAGGCGTTAGGATATTCACATGCAATGCTGCCAACAGCCAGCCCTTAGACACTCCTTGAACCAGAATTTATACAGGTTTAGTAACCTTCACCTGATAATTCATTTTATCGCCTGTAGTATCAAAAACCTTACACTCTTCAGGGTTGGTTTTGCTTTCTTACTATCCTGAAGACTCCAGTGGCTTTAATGGGCATAGTCAACTTGTTTCCACCCCCCTCATCGTACCAGAGCCCCCTCTAAATGCAGGAAAGGTACAAAGTTAGCCTAAGCTAAACCACAGCCAAAGAGAAGCCCTGCTTTTCCACCACAGGTGACAGCTTTAATATTTTTGCATTTAGGGACTGATCTTTCAAGCTTTGTTTCCACACCAAAAAAGCAACCAGAGCCCCCCAACTCCTCTCACCTTCTCCGCGGCCGCTGATTTGGCCATTACCATCAGCCAGGAGCCAGGGAGAGGGATGGGGCAAGGCCCCTGGCCACGAGTGGTGGCTGCTGAGGGGCTGTTGGGGGTGACCGTTGGGGGGGGGACCGCTGGGGGGTGCTGAGGGCTAACAGCCCTCCCCAGCTGGGCTGTGCCACCCGGCTTTTCTAGCACCACCCTTGGCTCAGCAAGTACTGACCTCTGACTGGAGGGGTGGTCATCGCAGCGATAAAACCCCGCAACTGAGAGGTGAAGTAACATTAATTTTTTGGTGAAAACTGTTCCGTGGTAATGCTGAGTAAACCCCATAGGAAATGAGGTCTTTAACCTCTTTCAACAGTTTCTGCAGTGTGGCTCTGCGTCTTTGAGAGACACTTCAAGCTATGGGAAATTCAAGAAGACATTAATAAAGCAAATACTTAGGTGAAATAATCAGATGTAACTATACCTTCACCAAAGTGGATTTTTTAATTTCACTGTTTAGTGCTTCAGTATCTTGAAATCAGTCTGCTTGTAAGTTTTCTTGAGCCCCCAGTGTATACAGATCATACCCTTCAACATGTTTTTCATTAATCATAACATTATTTCATAATTAAAAGAACAAAGTAGGCTTTAAGAATTGTAAGGATATTTTATCTGAACTCCCAGACTCTGTTGGAAATCTGAAAAGGACAACGAAAGTCTGCTCAGAACCAATTCATCCATACTTGATTTGACCATACGTGGCTTTCCCAAAACATTTAAATGGTGACTAATCCTTTATTTGTTAATCTGAAATGCTTATACTCAAATGAAATATGAATTTTTCCGACACATTAATATGAATAAGTCTGGCTTGGTGAATCAGTAACAAGTGTCATATTAAGGAAATGGAAACTCAAGAGATATAAAAAATAATTAAGTACTTGCAGGAAACTCATCTGTTTTTCCACTTATGCACAGGAGATTTACATGCAAAGCTCCTATTGAAGCCACTTGTAGTTAACATCGAGCAGTTATAAGAATACAGAAAACTGGAATGCTTCAAAACAAAGGTATTCTTTTCCAGCCACTGAAATGTATGGCAGATTTTTCTGTTTATAAATGTTTGGATTTTATGAAAGATTTAGAAAAGATGACTCCTGAGAACCAAGACTTTCAATATTATCCTATTATTCCAGAACAGGTTCAGCTGAAAAATGTTCACTTTTAATACAAGAATAAAAAAATTCTTTTCCATGTGCTACCATGAATTTAGATGCCGTTAATTTGAGAAGCAGTTCCAATTATGTTTGCTAGCTTAAACAGCTGCATGAATCTGGTTAATATTTGAAACCAGAAATGTTCTATGTGGCTTTGAAATTGAAGTGTTTTACCTTTTTTTGTTACATATGACTGTTTTGACACTTTTTTTTGTAGATTTATGTAGAGTGATTTCTATTTGTGTGGGAATTCTGTGTTGCCTTTGTGCCAAGATAAATAACATTACTGCAACAATGATCGAGGGGTAAAAAGCTCCTAACCCAATAAAGCAAACAAAATTAAAATGAACACATGCTGACAAATTTACAGTTTTCTAAAGCAAGCACTGTATTTCATTAGGGTATATGAAGTCATGTTTCTAAAAGGATTTTGACCCTAAACCATTTTGAAACTAATCTGAAGGCATTCAGGAATGGCTGTGGAATGTTAAGAGGAACCGTGTTTTTCCAGTCTGATTCCTAAGTTCAAATATATTTAAATAAAAGTCTTTAAACCTTTAAGTGGCGTGTTCACTGTGTATAATCAAAAATTACTAGAACACAACTAATCAGCAAAGCATCTAGGTCTGCCTACATCCTACAGATTTTCATTGAACTTTTTCTATTATAGTCATGCGAAGGAATTTTCGTAACAGATGAAGGTCCTGCTGTGTTGGGAATCCCAAGAATGACTTGGATAAAGAGCTATGGACTTACAAGAAACCTATCTGCAGTTATAGTATAGGAACTGATAGAGGAAAATTTTTACTCAGTGCTATAAAATGAAGAAGACAGAATCAAATGTATTTTTCCAGCAAAACCAGTACCCCCTCCAAAGAAAAACAGTATCTCACCTTGTTCAGAGTGGTGATGAAGCACCAAACTACAGCCCTAAACAGCAAAGAGACTATGCAAGTATATGCCTAAATTCTGTCGTCAAAGCACTCTGACACTCATGCAGGATCCAGTGGAGAAGAGATTTCTTGAAGAAGCCTTTGTGAATGGTTTTTGCAGAGATATGGGCAATAACAAGTGTCCGCTGATTTTCAGGAAAAAATGGTGGAAGGCAGCATCTCCCTGCAGCCTCTGAGGCTCTCCTGGCCAAGCCAGCTCAAATGCACCTTGGGTATCCCCGTTTGCTGCATGGCTGCTCCCATTTACCTTCAAAGCATGCCGAATCTTCCCATTGAAAACACAGTGCCATGTTCCCTGGCTTTGCTTTTTTTCAAGTGGTTCCTTTCCGTATCATGAGTGCAGCCTGGTACTGCACGCTGAATTGCTTTCACGTTAATTACAGTGACACTGATCAGACTGCATTAACCTGACTGCTCCATGGATATGACATACAGATTGTTCCCCAATGGATTCTCTGTTATACTGCAGAATTAAGTTTTTTCTCTTCACAGAAAAGACTTAAGACACATAGGTCATGGTCTGTTTGGATCTCCCAAATTTGCAGGATAGGATACTCTGTTAATTAAACTTTATTTTATGAGCTCACCAAGAAAGAAAACAAACAGGGGCTCAATCCACTTTCCATGTGCATTCACACCTAGTTCATGAGCCTTTTAACTCACAAGTTCTCTAATTCAGAGCTCACAACTTGTAACTCATGCACCTATGAGCAAACTAGTTACCTAGCCCATGGTGAGCGTGCTTGTCCTTCCTCCTCCGTCAGGGTGCAGGTGTCCCTCGTATCACAGAGAGGCACAAAAGCCTCAGCAGTCCGGCTCCTGTTGGAGCCGCTTCCGAAGTGTTTTGGGTGTGTATTTAGCCCTGCTGTTGAGAAAACACATCAGTTTCAAGAGAAGAACAAGAAGGTTAAGGACCAGTATTACATACTTAAATTATATGATATAAACCAAAAGTAATAAGAATGTGTTGTAGAGGTATGGAAACCTGTGAACAAACCCCTAAACATACTGATCAGAACTGACAAGACTGCAAACCAGGCTGTTCCCTGATAAAAAAATATCGCTGTCCTTATGAAACATTGGCAGTACTGTTCTGCACTCTTTTTCATATGAACTGAATACTTTTATTTTTCCTTTATTCATGCTTTAGTCAAATTTCAGTCTGTCAGCGTGAAATGCATTTACGGTTTCTTTCTTAGTTTGCCAGTACCAACAGCATAGAAAATGCCCTCAGAATTGGCCTTAATTGTCAACCTTACAGCCAGCTCGGCCGGGAGGCCCTTTCCTGCCGGGAACTGGAAAGCAGCCTAAACATCACACAGAGGTCAGCAACCATTACCATTTTAATACAGCAACTCTTATTATAAACAAAGAAAAAAAAGCCACATAGACCGGACCCCTGTGATTTTCCAATAAACATCACTTACTGTTATATATTAAAATCTTCCACTTTATGAGAGCTAAGCTTTTGCCCTAAGTTCTACAGGCAGAAACTGATTATTTTAAAATAAACTGACACAGCTGTTCATGACCTTGCCTTCTGCGGGATTTATTTTGTCTTCTCAGTTTCATTAAAGATGTAACAACAAATGCTGATGTGTGACCACTCTACAGACTGAATTTCTAGCATTCTGCAGGGCTGGTCTAGAACCTAGTAAGGGAAGTCAAAGAAGATACTTCAAACAGTGTTAAGAAAGAAGATGACTTTTATCTTCTTTAAAAGCATGGCTTTCATGGTAATCTGCTAGTCAAGCTACTGATGTTTGACTCCACTAAAATGTTCTGTGTTCTAATCTTTGAAAAAGGCAGAAGGGAGAAGCGCATACTGGCAACAAATGTGAAGTCAGGTGCCTGGTTCAGCTCTTGTTATTTTTTTAATTGTTTTGGTTTGGTTTGGTTTTTTTTAGAAAATGAATGTGTTCCATGTTACACAGTCAGGTGCCTGGTTCAGTTCTTGTTATTTTTTTAATTGTTTTGTTTTGGTTTTTTTTTTTTTTTTAGAAAATGAATGTGTTCCATGTTACACTCTGAAATTCTTCACAGACAAGTATTTGGCCAACATGTTGGCAGAATGTTGTTGACTCACAGTTTCCAATTGCTTCCCTTATTCCCTATTACTGAAAAATGTTAAAAGCAGCAAATCTGACTACCTAGTCTGGAAGTAGATGGCTTTCATTCTATAAAACTCCAAGAGGTTCTGAAAGACCTAGGAAAAATATGAATAGGAAAAAAGAAAGATTCTGTAAGTTGTTAGCAAAAGATGTGATTTTGAGAAGTCAGCATTGCCATTTTCCCCTGGATGGTTAGGTAGCTATCTGCCTCTATCCCTCAGCAACTCCAGTCAGTCAGTAACTGTCCGAAGATGCCCTTTGCCATCTGTCATCACAGGTTATTCATAAACTTGATGGAATGCTGAAGAAGAGTCTGGGCAATCAGATGATTAAATGCCTGGTGCCCTAAATAGAAATATTAAATAATAATTAAAACTGTCATCCATTAATGCATGAATACAAACACGGACACAGAATTTTTCCTCATTTCCATTGCAAGATTGCTGAAAAAATATTGAGCTGACGAAGATACATACCACTGATTGATTATTCATGCCAATCAATGTTCTTGTCTGTCTGGGCTGGAAGATTCAAGTGAAAGCAGTATCATGAATAATTTTTATATTTGTAGAGCAAACTGTGTATTCACAATACAGTAAAAACCTTGCTGCTGTTGGCGTAGATCATCCCTAGGAAAAGGGAAGGATCTGAGGGAACATAGAAATGGTTGGTTTTCATAATGTCATGATGATAATGCAGGATTATAGTAAGTGTAATAAATTGTTTAAAGGAAGATCTTTTCTATTGTGCATCCAGCAAAAATAAAACTGATGAAGCTGCACACACAGTTCCAGTAGAATTATTTTAACTCTATATCAAAAGAAACTTTTGAACCTTCCAGTTTTCTCTGGAAAAGCCGCTTTAGTTTCGACAAGCTAATCATGGAAACTAATTCAGCATTCCTGAAAACAAACTCCTCACTGAATCTTACATAAACCCACTTTGTAAGCAGGGTAACTTGTTCTCTAAAAAAAAAGAAAACCAAAGCCTGAGCACTCTGTTGTATTTCCATTAATTGTAATCATCTCAGGGCATCATCTGCATTCAGTCAGCAAAAGACCATTAGCTCACACATTCTTTTGAGCACAACCCCCACTTTGCCTGAAGCAGGGAAGCAGAGATAGATCGACCGCTGCATTGCAGCAGTGTAGCCACCACGAGCTGTGCGTTTTGCACACCTTGCTGCTGAAGCTGAGGAGCTGCATCCTTTGGGTGTGCAAAACTGCAGCTGAGCTCACATTAGGCATGGAGTGCCCATTAAGAAATCTATCTCTCTCCATGGTAACTACAGTCCATCTTTAGACAGGATCAAAACATCAAAGAACAGAATGTTATTCAAGTAACAGCTGGACATATATAATGATATTTACAGATAAACAGGAGGAAAGATACAGAAAAAGTAACTTTTTTTTATAGGAACCCTTGCCTCAGCACTGGTCTCTCATGCCCCGTACTCGAGGCACCTGAAGTATAGGAAAGCTCACTGTATGGTAACGAGGAGATATCAGAAACTGCCCTTCTCTCTTGCTAGTAGATGATAAACACACACACATTACCCAAGACAGAAACACTCTTGCACACACAGATGGCACCAATGGCCTCATCCTGTTCCCTCTCCAGCTGATCAGGATGAAGGTCCCTTAGTGGAAAATATATACATACATGTACAGAATGGCCCCAGTAGCTGGCCTTTGGATCCTCTCAGCTCCAGTTGCCTCATACACAGGCACAGATGTGCAAACTGGTCTCAGTCAGCCCCAGACCCCATCGTCTCACTAGTAGCTGGCTCCTGGTCCCCTCAGTAGCCACCTTGTCATGCTGATCTCTCCAGCATCTGGCCCAGACTCACAGCCACCTTGATACTTGGCTCCCAGGCTTCTTATCCTGCTTGCTACTGGTCCTGCTTGATAGTCATTAGTGATCACACCCTGACATAGGCACCCAGACGATGGGCATGGAACCCCAACTCTCCCATTGTGGATACAAAGGCCCCGGCTGTGAGCCATGATCCCTACCCCAGCTGCTGTCACTTAAATCTACACACACACACATAGAGATGCAGAACAGAGAGTCCCCTCACTCAGGACAAGGGTCAGAAATGGAGCTTAATGAGAAGACGGAGCAGGCTGCGCTGACAAGGTGCAGGGGACAGTCAGGTGAGCATAGTGACCAGCCCTGCTTACACCAGGCTGTCCCCTTCTATCCCTTTATCCTTCTATTTTCTCATACTTGTCCCTCCTCAAACCACCTTGATCCTTCCCTTTCCTCATCTTTGGTTCCTCTTCTAGACATCCCATCACAGGTCCCATACCCCCAAGCAGTAACCCCCTGACTGAGTTATTCAGGCTTCTCCCATCTGCCACGGTGCTTCTATGCTTCTTTTTGTCACCACCTGTTTAAAAAAAAAAAAAAGTAATTATGATTAATGTATTGAGCAAACTGTTACTAGATAGCTAATATATTACAGCTGCTTCCTCTGGAAGGTTCACTACACGGATACAGGGCTCACTGCCTAAGATGCAGTTATTTCTGTTCAGAAATCTGAGATACGTTCTCACTAATATTACAGGCATATTCTTAGAGGATTTCATCATTTGAAACCATGTGGAGGACAAGGAAAGGGAGGTTAAATAGCAAGAACTAATCCTTGAATTAGCATGACAGACCAGTTTTGCATAAAATCACAGAGTGAGAGTGATCAGGGACTCGCTTTTCTCATCTCACAGGAATATTGAGTGTTTATTTAATTTCTTTGGCTGAAATTTTTTTAGTTAAATCACATCTAGGTAATCTCTTTTACATTCTTAATAAGTACTATGGGCATTTCTGATATAAATGCATCCTGCATTGCTGAATGCAATTTCAAATTGTTAGTCTAATTAAGGAGTCTCAGACTCACAAAACATTAATTAATCATGAAGTATCTAGGCAGCACATGTGTATATGCTTGCTCAAAATAAAACAGCCAGAAAATTTTTCCTTGGTAGTTGTGCTTCTTAGGCAATTCAAAACAGTGAATACTAGATCAGAAATGTTTTTTATAAGTCATTGCTTTCCTGTCAAGTTTGCCCAGGCAAGATACACATCCAAGCCCTCTGCAGCATCATGTTCCTAACAGTCAGCAGGAGAACAGCTTCGTTACGTGGAATTGCTTTGTCCCTCACCCACTGCCTGTCTCCCCTGCACGGCTTCACACATGCATGATGTCAAACACGGTGGGATGTGCTGTACCTGCCCTTCACCTCTTTCACAGCTTGCTCTGACATGCTGTAAGTTATCCTCATGCTTGCGGGAAACCAACCATGACGTACTGCGCTCTGTGTCTCGGGATGCAGGGAAACCATTGCCGATGTGCTGCAGAATTACCTGTTCCCATGCAGCGGTTGTTGGTCTGGAAGTGCCATACCAATGGTCTGGTCCCACACGTTTCGTTCAGACTGTGTATCTGGAACAATTAAAACAAAATGCTCTGGGTAACTTAGAGCTACTATGGGGCTAGTTTCATGCAAAGTTAGCTCTCATTTTACCTGAACAGTGAAATTCCTTCCATTTTGATTTATTAGGAGCCCCTAATAATTGCTATACCGTTATTTTTCAACTGTTGCTATCTTGAGTTATTAACAACTGGCTGATGAACTTAACAACATTCATTTCCCTAAAATCATGTGAATATGTGAATTCTTTGCTCTGGCTACATTATATGCACCCTGCAATAAAAATTTCCCCAGGGGACGAAGACTATCACTTCAGCCTCCAATACTATAAACCAGAAAGAGCAAAATGTAGTGAAAGGTGATGAACTATAGTGCTGAAAAAAAAAAAAACCAAAAAAAACCCAAACACTGGGTCTGAAAAAACTGTCTCTATGCTAAGTTAAGCCAAAAAGGATGAGTGTCTTACTGGTGTTAGAGATAGAAGAGTAAGTTTTCTGGACTTGACCAGGACAGATTTTAGCGAAGCCACGGTGCTAATGCAGTAAGAATACAGAAGACGTGACCAAGTTGAAATTGAAGTTAAATAGAGATGTAACTGAAGTTAAGTTGTGCCTAATTTTGCCCTTTAGTGATGTTATTTGCTGAAAATGGTACATCTCCCATCCAAAATCTCATCCTTTTTGAATAGTTATTTAATAAATATATTTAACCCCCTCTATTTTATTGATTTATTCACTGATTTAAAGAAGGACCTTTTGCTCATAAAGAGGGCAATATATTACTACAACTATGCAACTAATCTTCATGAAAGAAGGTTGAAGTGGTGCAATACCATACTTTTCTTTAAAACCAAATGCAAGATACAACAAAGGATTTGTCTTAGGAAGACTAGGTATGCAAACACTAGGTATGCAAACACATTAATTAAAATAACGCAGCCTTTTGTACTAACATCTCGCATATAAATTGCTTTTAATCAGCTGAAATTGGTATCTCAGTGCAGTTCAGTGCCAATTCAAACATGAACATGAACGTGCAGAGCAGTAGCAGAAGTGTGTCATTCTCTTCAGAGCCCCTGCGCTGCCGAGTATCAATGAATGCGAAGAGGAAAGGTCATTTTTGCTTAAAGGAACTTCTGTAGTGAAGAGCAGAATGTATCATATGAAATCTGTAAGATATGCTAGATCCCTGTGAACCCACTAGATTTCTCACAGACCATCAGAAATTCTTGTCAGCTCTCTTCTCATTAAACTGCCTTTGATAGCAAACAGCACCAAAGGCAGAGCAAGGAATTGCAGACCTGGACTAAGTAGTAGGAAATCATTTTTCCAACAGATGATCTATGTGCGTAACTAATTTTCAGTTGTAATGTTGATGTCTCAGGATATATTTTTCTCATAAAAGAAAAAAAGTTAGTATTACTTTATATAAGCATCATAAAATGAGGATGGTGAAACACTGGAACAGGTTGCCCAGAGAGGTAGTGGAGGCCCCACCCCTGGAAGCATTCAAGGCCAGGCTGGACGGGGCTCTGAGCAACCTGATCTAGTTAGCGGTGTCCCTGCTCCTGCAGGGGGGTTGGACTAGATGACCTCTAGGGGTCCCTTCCAACCCAAAACATTCTATGATTCTATGTGTTAGGAATAAAGACACACTAAAACTATAAGAAGAATAAAATTCCAAGTCAGTCCAGG
>NW_009258284.1:46949-59214 GCF_000687185.1 Egretta garzetta
GAAGAAAAAATGTTGGCTCAACACTACCACTAAGGATACAATTCAAGATTTTTAACAAAAGGGAAATATAGGATATATCAGTAGGCTTCTACTCTAGATGCTAAGAACTGGTACCATCAAATAACCACAGCTGCATAGAAACACAACCCCCCCCCCCCGAGGGGTTCCCTTCCCCTGCTCAGCCCTTTCAATTCTCTAAGTAAAATTCAGGCTATGTTGAAGTTAATGGCCAAAAAAATTGGGTATTAAAAAAAAAAAAAAAGGCAAAAAATGCCCTGTGCACATCAGTGGCAGAGCTGAGCCTCATTCGGTTCTTGGAACTGTTCTTTTGCCCAAAATTTCCACCTACAAATTTCTCCCTAGTAGCGAAAGAATTTGTGAGATGCTTGTACACGCATTTTTTCTGTATAGCCTCTAAGCTGTTAAATTTGAAATCAGAAATACAATGCCCAAGGCTGGAAATCCTGTGCGATAGTTTTTGTACTATTGCAAGTATTCAGATGTTGTGCAACAGCGGCCATGTGATTACCTCTGTAAATAGCTAATGACACCCGTTACGCTTAATAAAAACAAGTCAAAGTTTAAGTCACTGTAAAATACTCAGTCCTTTGCTTCAATGCATGAATGAGTTTGAAAGGAGCTGGCTGTTACAATAAAAATAACAGATTTAACTACCAGCTGATTTTCAGGGAAGAGAGCTTAATGGAGCAGTCTGGGCCTAGGAACTTTAACGATTAAAAGGTGAAAAGAAACTAAATGAAGAACAACTTTACATCTTATCTTTAATGCCATGTAATGTGGAATTTATAAGCAAACAATTCAATAACAGATACAGAACGATCAGACTTCAGTTGTGACAGCAGCAAGCTCCTGCAGTGCTTATAATGATCATTTATTCTGTGCAGACCGGGCTGATCAGAAATTGAAATCAGCAAGCTCGAGTTCAGGACTGTACTCACCACCATTCTTTCGCTCATGTGCTCTGAGTAATTGCAGGCTTCCCAGTCTCCACACTTGGAATTGTGTTTTCTTGGATCTCAGGTGACCAGTAAGAAACATGTATGGGAAGACAGAACGAATTTATCATTTTAAATTCCCCTTCCTAATCATCTGTTCTTCTCCCTTGTTAAGTGGACTTTTGCCTCTACTCCATCAGTTCATTTAGCCCAATTACCCGTCTGCTTCACTCGCCAGCTTTATTCGCTCCTCCTAATTGCAGAGCACAGACCCTGAATTTATACCTTTATCATCAGGTCTAGTTCAGTGAGACAATATGCTCAGATATTGTGGTAATATGCAAGTATGACAGCAGCTCTTGGAAACAGTAACTGCCAACCCTTGCCAGGCAGCTCTCAGCTCCACGTTATGCAATTTTACAAGCCAAGAAATAAATCACAGTCTGTTGCACATGCTAGTTTGTGTACGGATTTTGCTGTTCACCCAAGTGTTCTATCTAGCCCTTTTATGCAATGGTTAATTCACTCTCTGTATACAGTGCATTTACAGAAACTGCAGAGTTGCCTTTACACATGCAGTTAACATAGACCATAAACTAAAACTACATTTCCTATGCAGTATATCCTAATTAATTAAAAAAACCCACCCTAGCAAACTCTTAAGTTTTGTTGAATGTGTTTCCTTTGATTTGATTTACACAACAATAAAGCTGTCATGTTCTTGCAGCCCTTAAAAGGTTTTCCGATCCTTCCTCCTCCGGGAAGTCTCGTCACTCAGTCTGGAATATGAAGCACAGCATCTGCATTAGTATTCACTGCGTGCATGGCTACATTGACCTACTGTCTCAAATTTGAGAGACACGAGGATTAAACTCCATGGCAAGAGAGAATGCAGTAGTGGCAGGGCAATAAGTGATGAAATAAAAAAGACGAAAAAAATATTACGTCCTATGTGACCACACATCTACATTAAAATAATTTTACTGTAAAAGCAAGCAGTTAACTATGCAACAAGTAATTAGGCCAATAGTGTCATTATCCTTTAAGTCTCTCAGAGAATCTTTGCTACGGTTAGCGGATAGTGATGGCGATAGCGATAGCTTAGAGGAGAGCTGGTGACTTTGTTTAGTTCCTCCGTCACCTTCTGTTTAATGCACCATGGAATGTCAAATGTCATCACTTCATGGAATGAATGACCTGGACCACAAGTACCCACAGCTCTCGAGCAGACAGCAAATACCTAATCAGCAAGATGGAATTTTTAAAGTAGTTGTAGAGACCTATTCTGAAGTTCAGACAGCTTCACCTTCACCTCTCTGTTTTCTTGGATCTCCAGCTGTGAAACAAGGATAAGAGATGATGCAGTGTAGCTGCTGGAGTAAGCTACAGGGATATACAGCCGTTCGCTTGGCCAATTCATCCAGCGCGGCAGAGGCTGGCACTACTCTCGTGTGTCACAGCTCTGTTGTAACATTAATAGGAGTTGAAAGTCCTCTAGGTACTTAGACGTAATGTATAGTGTATGAGCAAAATGTTATTAGGGAAAGTTATCTATGTTACAGAAATAATTGTTCTATGCTATAAAAATAACGGAGCAGCTACGCTATAGAGAAATGGTATTACCTATGAAATACAGTCTTCCAGACTGATGGATGCTTCCAGACTGATGGATGCTTCAAAGATGGGACTGAATTGTTCCTTCAGACTGAATTCTTGCATCTTTAGCTTCTTTGAATTTTTAGCATTTTTTTTGGTTTTTAGCAATTTTGCAGTTTTAGCATTTTCTGCATTTTTTCTTCCAGTTTTAGTATTTGTGTGGTTCTTACAGGTTTTGCTAGTTTGGAGGGGTTTGTGTGATTTTCATCTTTTATGTGATTTAGCATACCATAGCATGTTATACCATCTTCTGCATTTTTTGCATTTTTATGTGTGTTTTTTGAGTGTTTTGTATGCTTTAGCAGGCTTAGTGTGTTTTAGGGTTTTAAGCAATTTTTGTATGTTTTAATGTGTTTTAAAATGTTTTAACTGGTTTAGCATTTTTTTTTGCATCTATAATTTTTTGCATTTTTTGTGGGGGGTTGGGGTTTTTTAATTTTTTTTTTTTTTAGTGGGTTTAGTGGTTTTAGCAGTACAGTGTATTTCTTTTGCCTTTTTCCAAACCACAGGGTACTTCTTAGCAGCAACAATAACAGCAGGGAAGCGAGTCTGTCCCTTGGCTACATCAGCCTAATCATCAATTAAATCATTTCTGAAGACGAACCAGCAGATTTTCCCCAAGATCCTAGCAAAGCAACAGAGAAAAGTAGAGAAAACATTTTCAAGAGCAGCATATTTTTTAAATTTATAAACAGAAAACAACATATTTTTTTTTCTTAGTTCTCACCTCTTGTCTCTAGCGAGTATTTATAAACCTTTCCCTCTTCAAATGACTGGAAGGAATTTGGAAACCAGAAAGCCAAATTAGGGCTTAGGCAGAATATTCTCAAGTTACAAATAACTCAGTGAGGAGTTTGGTCTCATTGTGAAACCAAAATTGTTTTCTGAGAACAGATATATAAAATTGAGTCGTTTGATATCTATCACAGCTTGGGCTCAGACAGTAAATGTAATGTATAAAATTAACAGCAATTCTACTCTTACTATAATGTCAGAGCACAACATATATTAAAAGTTTGTAGCTGTTGCTTTTAGTATGTTCTCTGTTATGGAGATAGCAAGGGACTTGCAATTCCTACAATAAATGAAATGCTTCTACAACAACCAAATCCAAACCAAGCCAACTCTAAATCAATTATGTTCTTTACCCCAGGATTTTAGAGAGCCCTATAAATTCTGGCTTTTGCATACCACTGGTGCGAATGACCCAGTCCTTGGGAGCCACGGTTCAGAACTTGGAGAAAAGAACCATAACATCTCCTTAAGGACTTGCCAAGATTTCAGCCAAACTTTCTGACAGCATAACAAATAGCTAGCATGTCATGGGCTTTGCTTTTAACTACCATCTTTTGAGCTGGAAATGTAATGGAATTGCTATACCACTGTACAACCCCAACTTGCCTAATAAATTAAATACTCCAAATGAAAATGAATGCGGTTTTGATCCACTGTTACAAATTGTTTCTATAAGTCAGAACTCAACCTGCTGTGCTGCTCTCTGGTAATTGAAATGAGTGATCACTTGTCAGGCACCAACATTAATTATGTGAGTTTTCATTCTCGAGCGGGTTCTCAAATGAATTAACTTCACCGACCTGAACCTGAGGATTACAGAAGCCCTATTTTACAGACTGCCCCAACCATTGCCTGCTCCTTCTCCTGCTGACTGTGAATAAAACCAGATAATTCCAATAACTGTCAGTCAACTAGTATATTCCTGAGAGCTATCATGCAGTCAGACCTAAAAGACCTCTATGCCATGTGTCGCAACCCACAGGTCTATGAACTGCTCAGAGTGCTAACAAAATGCATTAGATTTCTTACAAACAGGAGCTGAACTGATGAACTTGTTGGGCTATTATGCAAATAAGGACTTACAATTTCTTAAAAACAAAGTCATTCAACAAGAGCATTTTAAAGGCTTCCACTGCCAAGGCAACTTTCATAATAGGACATGCAATTTGTTAATCATTCAAAATCCCTTGATTTCAAGGTACGCAGCATTTGTGAGCTGTGATATCAATAATGTTCTTTCCTCTCCGATATTTTCCATCTGGAAATTTCCTTATTCATTACAAAATTGGATATTTCAACATTGACCCAATTTTAGAGAGAGAGGAATATCAATGTTCTTGAAAATGAAGTGATGCCTCATTGACAATAAGTCATTAGGATAATCAGAAATAAACCTAGGCTTCCCTGTCACGTATTTAAAATATCAAAATAAGCTGCCTCTCTTCATTAGAGAAGGGTTTCTTTTGTTAGCGAAATGTGTCACACTCGATGTATTCAAATTCCTTTGCAAGCAACAGATAAACCTTAAAATGCAGTGTCGAGACACAATAGCTTAATCTCTATGGTGAGGGTGAAATAACAGAAGTGTAGAAATCTTAGGCCATTTGACCATGATCACATAATGAACATGTGTCAGAACACAATAGTTCATCTGATTCTCAAGTTTGCAGCAACGACACACAAAACCTACTTCAAACGGTCTGGTGGGACTGTTCAAATGACCACCGACTCATTCCATTGATTATTAAAATAAACCAGCCTCCTGTGGTTGGGGGAAGAGCATTGGCTGTTTGGGAGGAACAGATTTTTGCTTTTTTCTGAGTTTTCTCTTCCATCAACAAGAGAATATAGAGATGATCCAAATTCTCTGACCCTCCAAAAAGATTCAGTCCAGATTTTAAGGACACAGTAGTTTTGATTTAATCTGAATGGCTTTTCTCATTCCCACCTAGTACATAATGCCCCAAATGCCAGCAAAACAAGGCATTACTTTCCATGTAGGGTCTTTAATGACTCCAGTGGGAGCTCCATCAGGTTTCAGACATTTCTGTTCGTGAGCACCCACCCTCCTCCGTGCCAGAAGTAGCAGAGGCAGCAGATGAGTGCAGGCTCCCCAGACAATACGGTCTCCAGTATTGTCATATGGGTTCAAAGGCTGGTAAATGCCAGCTGATACTTTTCACTGAAGTGGATTAGGAAACACTCATACAAAGCTGTCTTGATCAGCAGAGCGGCAGGGACAGCAGCTTTGAGAAGAGAAATGGTGATAAGCAGCTAGGTAGGGCAGCTTGGCTAAGTACTGATAAACCGCTGCAATGAGACCTGGAAAAGCAACTCCCGTGGTGGGAAGAGACCTTTGCTTGGGTAAATGGATGGGCCACTAAATACTCCAGCTTATCTGCTACGAGTGTCAGATGGGATCAGAAGTTACACACTTCCCACACTGTCCTGCTTCCCTCCAGAATTAATTTTCTTCATCCACTTCCATGTTCCCTCTCTCCTCTTCCTCTTACAACGCCATACCTCTCGGCTTGAGAAATCGGGATGAGCAATACTTCTGTTTGGGTGTGTACATGCCTTTCAGGAGGCTTGTTAAAAGTAATGCTTCTGCTGCAGAACCCCAGGCCAGAGCAAAGAAGTTGCCTCTGTTTGGTCAACAGATTGTATGTTGCAAGGGCTAGCACATAACTTTATCTCAGTTTTAGAAGTGGCTGGTTTGGATTCCAAATACAAATAAGGAATTGGTCCAATTGGATATCTCAGTCCAATCTGCCCAGGTGGATATCTGCCCAACTGGCTGTCACGGTTGGAGAGCTTAGGGAAGACTTCTGCTTCATGGCAGCTGTAATTTAAACACAAAACCAATAAACATGGACAGTTGCATGTGAAGCAGAACACAGAGACAAATCACCCAAACTAAAACTATATGCAGTTATGCTATCACAAAAAGGGAGAAAGATTGAGATGAGGCATAGAAAAGTAGGTACAGAGAAACACTCAGAATTCTGGTATCGATTACTAAAAAAAGACAACAAAGTAGTTCATGACAGAATTCAATAATGAAAATTGTAAAGGTGACACATCAGGAATTTGTCTTGCCAGACCATAACCGAAGAGAATGGAGACTTTCAATGAAACTGGGAATACATTCCAAAGCAGCAAAAGATTTTTTTTTCCCAAACAACATCAAAGAAAATTCTAGAGCCCATGGCAACATCAAGCCAAAAATTTACTTGGAATAAAAAAGTTTGGATATTTGCATATATTTAAAAATGTAGTTATAATGAAAGTTTCAAGGATGTTCAGATTTCAGGAGCTTGTACTAACCTCCAGCTGTAAGAGGTCAGGATGAGACTTAACATGATGGACAGATTGTACCACATCTATGAACGCAGTTAGACGTTCCTCTAAGACTCTGGCCACTGTAGGAAATAGGTTGCTGAGCTAGACAGTTGATATGAACAGCCAGGTCTGAACAGGCCTCTTTTGCCCACACTGAAGACACAGAGCAGGCACCTGATCCATACTCTGGTTTCCTGGGATGCTGCTGTCTGAGCTATGCATGGACACCTTGTGTAAATACACAAACTTCCCACTTCTGTGAAAAGTTGTAGCCCCAGACACCACCTGGCAGAAACTGAGAAGACAGCTAATGGAGGAAGCTTTCCAAGAAGGACCAGACAGAGACAGCTAGAAGTTCAGCCACTGGGATGAACTGTAGGTGAATCAAGAATCCAACCAGTGAGCTGGATCCTCTTGTGAAGACAAGGTCACCAGTCACAGTCACATGAATTACACTGGCCAATGCTATGAGAGTTTTCTGCATGTACTGGAGAAACCACAGTCTCAAAAGTCAGGCTTAAAAGAGGAGAAGACATCACTTCCAGTAGCACGTGGTAACCTCTTTCATCCCCTACTGATAAAGAAGCTTTCCTGATGAAGTCACCTCTGCACATATAGCCTGCGGGTTAATTAATCAGTGACTGAAAGTGAAATTTTCATAGCTGGGTAGAATTGATAAATGTCTGTCTACCCTGAGAGGACATATGGACTCTGCAGCCTCACCACCAATCAGCAGAAGACCATTAATCAACTTGTGTATTTTTGCTCCAGCTCTCCACGGTTACTGTATCACTTTAATGTACGGCTGAACTCAAACATTGGAGAAAGCAAGCTAGGACTGGCAGAGTAGCCCGTCGTTTATAGTAAGAAAGCTGATCTCAGCATGGGCCAGCTAACAGCAGTTCCCAAGGAGCCACTCCAGCAGTCAGAATCAGCAAAGTAGGACAGAGTCCTACCAAAAGCCTATCGCTCCTGATCATTGCCAAGGTCATGGCAAAGCAGCTCTGCTCCATTTAGGCTTTGCAAGGTGTCAAGAAACTTTTGTTAACCAGTTGTTCTGTCTTTATGAAAGCCTTGAAACAAGGCAGCCTTAATCCAGGCGAGAAAATATATCCAGAGTTTCTGCAAGTCATAAAGTTCGAGGGCAAACTTTTGAAAGGGCAGGTTATTTTTGTAGCCAACACTATTGGTGACTGCAAAGGTTGTGCTAACAGTAAACAAATCTCCAGGACTTTTGAGTTCTCAGTGCTTGCATATAGTTCAGACTCTAGCCTCTGGTAGGGTGAGGCACAAAAACAAGATGCCAAACTAGAAATGACAAAAATAATGTCCTCATTTGAGAACATACTATTTGTTTCTGATAAAATTTGTGCTAAGCTCTGGGAACGGGATAACTGCTGGAGATAGAAGTGTGTTTCATGGATGTTAAAGCATGTCACAGAGAGAAAACAGAGCCCTGTTGCATGAAAAAAGCATCACCAATTCATAATTACTCCCAGTGTACTGGGATAAGAGAGTGTCTCTAGACATGATCAATGGATTCATTACTCTTACAACAACAATATTAAAAAAAGACATCTTTAAAAGCATCCCTGTAACCTGGCAGCTTTTATTGGGATTTCTCTGGAAAATATCCTTTTAACGTTTGCTACGTAGGTTTTCATTTACACTAGAAACACACAGGGATGAGTTTCTAATCCGGTGATGTATCAGTGCTCAGCACTGGGCTGAGCGCTCAAAGAGAGAAAAAGTAGATACAGTCATAACAAATTGTTCCTGAACTTCTTTGAAGCTTATTAAATTGCTATTACAGTCTGAAGGGAGCTTGATAAGGTTCATCAAAGATTCATCGCTTGTTATTGTAGACTTCCAATGATGAATGAGAAGAAGGTACATTAAAATTCTGTTGCTGCCACTACCACTTCAGGAAGCTTTTGGAGGATAAATACTGCTTGTACTTAAAGGCAACAAGTTTTGAAAGAATGATTTGCAATTTCCAATATAACTTAACAATCTTATTTACTAATTTACTTAAAGGGACATTGCCTGCTCTCATAAAGCAAACCTATGATAGAAAATACAGTAACTTCCTTCACAGATATTCAAAGCCAAACGCTGGCTGCTGCTGTAAGAATGAGAGCGCTCTGGATGACAGGCAGCTTTAACTTTTCTCCCACAGACCTTGCTAACTGCATTTAGGTTTTCAAGGCCAGAGTCAAAGAATGAGCACATTAGTGGAGAGTCTTCAGCGTCCCTTGGAAACAGGCTCTCAAACGACCTGAGGTGGTATGGCTTACAATGACCCCACAGCAGCACTTGTCAAAAACTAATTTCAAACAAACTTGTTAGAAAAGCCACTGCAGTCCAGAAATACGTCTTCCTTGTCTTGCTCAGTATAATCCCGCAAGTAATATTACTGTTTGGACCTGCTATAAGTTGTAGATACACAGAGATAATGGAAGAGCACTTCCCTTTGCCCATTATATTACAGGCAAGAACTTATTTAGCTTCTAGATAGCTTGTGTGTGCATGTGCATATTGAGGAGCATGAAGTCAAATACCAAGTTGTCTAAAGGCTTACAAATGGACAACAAGAGGGATATAGAAAAACCTTAGATTCCTTTATAGCTTGTCTCATGCATTCTCTCAGAAAATATATACATACCTATAAAAAAATCACAGCCTACCTGAGTGCTGAACTGAAGGACTTAAAACTGGAACACGAGGTGACCAAATTCACAGATGATGTAAACTGTGGTGGAAGAAACAAGGGTTAAACATGTATGGACTTTGCAGAATTGGGGCACTGTTTAACATTCTTACTTCCCAGGTGGCTTTACTTCCCATCTGATTATAAACACTGATCCCCAAGAGCATTGGCTCAATGGCCAGATGCCCACCCGTAACCTGTATGACTCCACACCATGAAAGGTTAGAGCGCGCTTACACCATCACTTGCAAGGGGGGCACGCTCCTGTCTGTGAATGCTCTGCTGTTTTGCAGCTGGGTTGGATCTATAAAAATCTCTCATCCTTTGCCAAATGGAGGTGACTTCTATGCTTCTGATCTAGTATAATAACAAATTTGTGCTAATGCAGATAAATACATTTAAACATCATATTCCTGTACATGTGGCTTTATTTGTGTTCCAGAATAAAAAGGGCTTCTATCAAATTAGATTATTTCCATTTGTACCTAGTTAAAACCAAAATAGGATAATTTAATCCTCAAATAAATGTCCACAAACACACAAATTATCAGGATTAGAACCAGTGTCACTGTTTTAGTCTGAGCTCACACTGGGTTTGCTTTCAGTGCAACACTGAAAGATGACTAAAACAGGATGTTGTCGTGTGATAAAGGAAGATGAAAGGTTAGAGCAAAGAGCTACTAAAAGGGTGCAAAATACTGAAGTGGGGACCTTTTTAGATTTTTTTCTTTACATTTTAGTGCTTTTCAGCAGCATCAAATGACAGCTTTACATGCATTCAGAGGCTAAAGCACACTTAAGTTTGTCAGTAGGCCCTAAGGCACAGCAACAAACCAGGTCAGGTACCAATCCTGGCGACAGGGGAACAAATACATTTTGACTAATTCCACTGAATTCAGTTGCTTCTTCCTAGGAGAAAAAGTATTAATTATTTATGATTATAATCCCATCTAGACATGTAATTCCTGGTTTCAGCTATGCTGTGCCAGGCATTATGCAGAGAAAGAAATGGCTCGGTCTCACAAGTGTCCATAATCTAAATTGACAAGACAGACAAAATGAGGGAGAAAGGAAGCGCTATCACCTCCAGTTAGGAGATGGTGAGCCGAGACATTAAATGCCTGCCCAAAGCGACAAAGGAAGGCTGTGGAACAGGCAAGAACTGAACTCTCATTTTCTCAGTTCTGATAAACTCAACCATGAGACCTTCCATCTCTTGAAGAGGGATTAGCTGGCTTTGCCTTAGTTTTATATCCTTTCTGGTTAGCTGACTAGAGTATACACCCTGCAGTTAACAGGAGTGAGCAGGCCACACTCAAGGAACATTTTAAAGTGCCTCAAGTACTTAGAAGTCTAAGGGTTCACCTGTATGGAAAATGAATCAAAAGAGCAACAAAGAATACATTAGCTATTCTGCAATAACTTCCTCTGTGGGTACCTCCAGCGCAAACTACCCGTGAAACTGCAGACTTTGCTTTACAAGACTGTAGTGTATGGAGTGCAAATACAAGGATCTGGTGAGGAATAGAATCATAGAATCATAGAATCATAGAATGTTTTGGGTTGGAAGGGACCACTAGAGGTCATCGAGTCCAACCCCCCTGCAGTCAGCAGGGACACCGCCAACTAGATCAGGTTGCTCAGAGCCCCATCCAACCTGGCCTTGAATGTTTCCAGGGATGGGGCCTCCACTACCTCTCTGGGCAACCTGTTCCAGTGGTTTACCACCCTCATTGTAAAGAATTTTTTCCTTATATCTAGCCTAAACCTACCCCGATTTAGTTTAAAACCATTACCCCTTGTCCTAACGCAGCTGGCCCTACTAAAAAGGTTTTCCCCCTCTTTCCTATAGGCCCCCTTTAGGTACTGAAAGGCCGCAATCAGGTCTCCCCGCAGCCTTCTTTTCTCTAGACTGAACAAGCCCAACTCTCTCAGCCTGTCCTCATAGGAGAGGTGCTCCAGCCCTCGGATCATTTTAGTAGCCCTCTTCTGAGATCTGCCAGCTCTGTTCTGCTCTTCTGTTCCAAGACTGTAGTTTCCAGGGAGCAAATACAAGGATCTGGTGAGGAATAGCTACCATGTGGCAAATTCTTGCTTTCTCCTGCTTGCTGAAGTCTTGGTATGTGGACAAGTGTTTCATTTCATTTCCAAGAGGTTCTTAGGAACTTATGCTCTATCAAGTAAATATCCAAATATTTTGTGAAAATTATGACTTGCACTCCGAAGTAATTTAGGAGCTTTTTACAGTTCTATCTTTGGTGCAGAGAGGTAATAATTTGAAACAGAGTTTCTAATTCAGTAGATGTTCTGGGTTTATGGTCATTTGAGAACAGCAATGGTCCATTTGGCTTCAGCCGCTGCCTTTGATACCAGCCACCTCTAGACATTTCAGAACGAAGTGGAAAATACTTTGTAATAGATAAGCTGGTCATAGGGCAAATAGTCTGCTGAACTCAAACCACTGGTAACTGGATGGCTCCCAAAAGCTGCAGGTTTCTATCTCTTCTACAGTTTTATTCCTTCAAATGTAACTATGGAAGTGTTTGTTACCTATATAGGGCTATAGGTTCACATGGAACAATACCGAATATTTGGTGTCCTGATACTTGTGGATTTTGTGACAATGCATTGATTAAAATGAGGCATATGTTTCTTTTCATGTTTCACATCTTTGCCTCTCAATTTTTTTTTTTCAGTGCTCCCATTCATTTTATGTTATAAGAAAGGATAGATAAAGAGCCCTCCTCCACTGGATATTTTATACAACTTATAATTAATTTACATACCTCTTTATGGCTAAAAAAAA
>NW_009258284.1:59243-65422 GCF_000687185.1 Egretta garzetta
TGAAAAATCAGACCTGAGAAGAAACACATTTCAAATACACGGATTTTGTACACTTTGATATGAACTAAGACGCACCCAACAAAAGGGTAGGTGGGAGGAAGGCTTCCAAAACCAACGTAGTGATGCTGGTCATTAGGCATAAATCTTCCTTTCAGACAAAAAAAAACCCTCCCCAAAATAGTAAAAACTGAAGCTCAAGAACAGGTCAGTGAAAATTGCTCTTGCCTGATGGTACTTTCCAACCTGGAGACCAGTTTGTGCTTGTAAAGACAAGGTAGGCCAAGATCATTGGCTGCAAATGGCTACGGAGAGTTTTGGACTGGGATGTTCTTACCTTCTGAAAGGCAAAGTAGATGTCATCTGCTCTGCAGTAAATGTGGCTACATGATGAGATGTTTCTTGGCAGCTGGGAGGACATAACCAAGCTTGTATTTGCTCGTATTCTTGCAGAACTGTTGCTGTTGGCAATGGCAGCATCCAAGTGAGCTTCACCAGTCCAGAGACCCCCAATAAATGACATCAAACCCAGAAAGTACCTTTGAATAACAAGGCTCTCTAGAAATTCGCTAAAGAATCTGCCCTCTTTGCTATATTTTGTATTTGCATTTCATTTGGGGTTTTTTTAGAATACATTTAAATTTGCTTGATACTGAGAGTCAGGTAAGGTCTGAAAATGTGTTAAATACGTTTTAGAAAGAAACATGGATTCTTATTCCAAAAGAAGCAAACGTACGCACTGCTAAAGCTGCTATTAACATCACAATTTGCACCTCCAGTAACGCCGAGCTGTCAATAACTCTGACAGAAACAGTAATTATTTGAAATGTTTGGAAATAACTAGGGTCAAACTTTGCATTCCTGTTAACCGCTGCAGCCTGATTATCTTCTCTATGTAATTTACATTGCTTTTTACACCAAGCAAAATATTGTATTACAAAAAATATATTACAGATGGAGCGGAAATTCTAGTTTACTTGTAATATTTGGCTTGTGCTATATATTATTTCTACTATTATTTGCTTGGTATTCTGTATTACTATGCACAAGTGAGAGCTATTCCGTAAGACTGGATTTCTGCTGTGTTACTTAAGACAACATTTCCACAAATCCTGGTGTGGTTTGTAGGAGCTCTGCTTTGCAGTGTTGCATGCTAATGATCAGTGGTTGCAAATCTGCTTAACAAAACTGAAACTGTCATAGAGCAGTGGGACAGTCAGATTTCTTCAGATCTGTCAGGAGACTGGTGATATTAGGGATACTTCAAAGGAAAAGAGGAGCAACATCTATTCAAGCTTTGGACCAAATAAGAGGTTTTGGCTCTTTTTAACTCTTCACTCCGTTACCATAGTATGTGACCTAAACATGGGGTCCCATTACTAGAAAAGAAAATTTTAACAGCACTTTACATCCCTCAGAGTTTTACTGAGAGTCTGACTGCCCACAAAGTCACGAGATTGTGCCACAGAAGTACATTTTCTCTTGCATGAGAAGATGGCCAGCAATTTAACAGTAAGAAAATAACTACTTTAATTGTGTAAGCACTTAAAAATATTTCTAGAACAGTGATTTATTAAATTGCAGCAGAATATCATCCACAGCAAACAGCTTCATTCTTAGGTTGAGATGTACCACTGAAATACATCATTAGAATTTTGTTACAGCACGTTCATTGGTTATGTGGGAGAAACAAAAGGGAATGCTGTATTTTAGAGCAGAATTTTCCCTCCTTCCCACCTACAACTGCATTACTGCGCAGAATAAAAATAAAACAGAACAATGTGTTCATAAGCGATGAATGATCAAAAAACTCACCAGAGCAGGAATATAGATTGAGATCACCAATGCAAAGTTCAGTGCAGCATGGATAGCACTCTAATTATTTGTTGCTTCCCGAATAAAAATATCTTGCTGTATTTCAACCTTTTAATTTCCTGTTCTATTTGTAACAAACCAATCTAACATCCAGTAGCATTTTTGAATAATTAAAATTATTGGTGGGGTTTTTTTCTATTTTTAATTTCCATTGACCTCTTGGTGGAAATTGTACCATACTAAGTGGGGCTCACATGAAATAAGAGGTAAGATTTACATTAACTTCCATGAAGCCAGATTTTTACCAAGCTGGTATAGCTTTCTGTGGCAGTCTGGCATGAGCACTAAAATGTTACTTATCCCTCTGAAGTGCATGTTCCTCTTCCATTAATATATTTCAGCTATATTAATGGATGTCATATCAAAACCTAAAGGATAGAATCTCTACCAACAAAACTCCAGGGACTTTCCAGTGTGGACCCATGTAGCTCTAGAATAATGGACATTAACTGAAGTCTATTGGAAACAATGGAAAATCTCCAGTAAATTCAAGGACTTGGGATCATGCCTGTAAAAAAACTTTTAAAAAAATAGCTGAGACAGAATGGAGAAAGGAAAAGCAATAGATTGCTAATACCCATACTAACATACGAGAACAGCAGTGTGAGATCACAACCACCTCAGTGCAGTTTCTGTAAGAAAAGAAGAACTTTATCTTCCACTTTCAGTGGCTTAGTGCAAAAGGAAGAGTATGGCCCAAGGAAACAGATGGAAAAACATTTCTGACAGCTTAAGTGTAGTTAATTATTTGTAGGTGAAGCATTCTGCTATCAGCATTGATTTGCTGTATTTGAAACTGAAACAGTCATAGCAGCAACAATTTTATTTAGCATTGCTGAAATTACCTGACTATAAATAGGACAGGCAGAACCACAGAACACCTTGCCAATGAGGCTGCCTTTCCATCACTTCCAGGAACAGGCAGCTACACACCAGCACACTGTGTAGTTACCCCTTTGGTAAGCAGCTCCTTCAGGTCTCATCCTCTCAGTTTGTTTTTCCATGTGCTACCTTCTTCCTTTCAGCGGATTCAACAGTTATGGGGAAAAAAAAAAAAAAAAAAAGACTATCATATATATGGAAAGATTGTACAAGCTAGGTATCACCATTCTCACCTTACTGATGGTGCCAATGAGGAAAATGAATACTCATTTAAATGTGTGCTAATTGCACACCTGTTCAAAGGAGCAAAGGGGTATGACATGTTTGCTCATGACTTTTGTGGGGTTTACCTGTATCACCAGGGGACGGATGCGAGAGAAGAAAACTGCTGTTCCTAAGTAATGACATTCACCCTTCCAGCAAAAGAGGCAGGAAGGGAGCAGGCTCGGGGAGGAAATCTCTAGCCTCCACCGACCAACAGGGAGGAACTGGAGACAAAAGGGATAGCATAGATTATTTCTCCCTTAAAAGTGTGACATGGGGAAGTGACTGCCTTGTGACTAAAGATCACAGCATTTTTTTCCGTTCTTCACCAATAGCTATGCAGTTCTTTACTTCCCTTGCTTTGGTCAAAGTATGTTTATCTTGCCAGATACATGGCCAGGGATTAAGAGGGCAACAGATATCTTGTATCCCTCATCCTTCCTTCCTCTATTTCTGCTTCTCCTCTTATAATATGGCTGGCAAGTCTAACAGAGAAAAGGACAAATCTGGTCTTGAGAATACCTGCTATGTGTGGGTACAGCTGTTCAGAGGCCAGATCACACAACCACAACAGACAAGAATCCAGGGTAAATTTCTGGGCTTTATACAGTAATCATACACTTCCTGTCATATAATAGAGCTATTTGACTTTAGAAAAAAAGTCTGGATTTTTGTACCCTTTCATAAATCCAGGGAGACAACCCTGTCATTGTAAGAAAATTACCAATTTGAATACCAGTATGAATATGGTACCTGCCACTACAGCAGGTAATGGTTTACCACTGGACTGCAGCCAAGCTGGGTGGTAGGCTGTCAGAGTAACCCAGTAAGATACTGCAACCCACCTGAGTAACACCACAGAGCAAGAAACGTGCTGAGGCTGTATCTTAGTCTGTTGTCTATGAGGTCCACCGCATTAGTAGCCTCTTGATACTGCCAAACACCTTGGTCTCATTACTTCTGAGTTCTGGGTTGGAGATACATATCTTACGTTAAACAGTTCCTCCAATGAATGCTTTGGCCAGTTTCATAAAATTATTTCTTCTCAGGAGAAGCTTCACTAAATTCAGTGAAAGGGAAAGTATCCTCATATTAAATAATTTTTTCCATTGACTTTAAATTAAGATTTTTCTTGAACAGAAACAAAATGCTATTGAGAGCAGTGGGATTATTTTTTTGAGTTAGGATTATTGGTAATAACTGAGAACATTAGCTTTCATTGCCCGTTCATAGAAAGGATTAGTTACTCTCCAGAATACTCTGAATCATCCACTCTGTGATCATCCACTGTTAAGAGAGATTCATTTGAGTGGAAAGACAACAATCCTTTAAAGAAGACAGGGAGAACGGAGAGCTTTTCTGTGGGAGGATGGAAGAAGAGACAGTTCACTCCTAACAGAATGGAGGCTGAAAAGGACTGTGCTCTCTACACATCAGGGCCTTAAGCAGCGTGAGATAGAATCATAGAATATTTTGGGTTGGAAGGGACCCCTAGAGGTCATCTAGTCCAACCCCCCTACAGGGAGCAGGGACACCGCTAACTAGATCAGGCTGCTCAGAGCCCCATCCAACCTGGCCTTGAATGCTTCCAGGGATGGGGCCTCCACTGCCTCTCTGGGCAACCTGTTCCACTGTTTCACCACCCTCATTGTAAAGAACTTCTTCCTTATATCCAGTCTAAACCTACCCTGGTTTAGTTTAAAACCATTATCCCTTGTCTTGTCACTGCTGGCCCTACTAAAAAGGTTTTCCCCATCTTTCCTATAGGCCCCCTTTAGGTACTGAAAGGCCGCAATCAGGTCTCCCCGCAGCCTTCTCTTCTCCAGGCTGAACAAGCCCAACTCTCTCAGCCTGTCCTCGTAAGAGAGGTGCTCCAGCCCCCGAATCATTTTTGTGTATTTAGGCTAATAGTGGGTCAAAAGCAATGGGAATACATTATTCAAGAATAAATTTACTCTGGAAATGCAGAAAGACTTTCTAGTACCAGAGCAGTGAGATACTGGACACATTTGCTTATAGCAGTAGTGGGATCAGACAAACTGTCCTGCTATCAAGTGGAGTTCAAGAAATATATTGATGAAGTTGCCTGAAATAGAGAACCTCTTTTAAATGACCCAGCAAGTCCATTCAAGCATTATGCCTTTGAAGTCACCTGACGGTACATTCACAAGACCTATGTACACAAGTGCTTCTTGTGTAACGTCAAGAATTAGATGTCGATGCCAGTTACAGAAACTCACAGAGCTTTTGCCTGGCTCCATAAGCAAGCAATTGACCTGCTGGCAGTCTAGCTCATGGCTAAATCCCAGGACTTGAACATTGTGTGTTTTCAAGCAAGACATGATCACTTCCACCCATCCAGCCTCACAAAAAAATGGCAGGCCTTTTGACGCAACTGAGTTTAAAGGACGTATCTGGAATAGAGGAAACCTGAATTAAATTTTTTCCACCTCCTATGCATCCCGGGAGATGCATGGAAAGATGCAGTCACCTGCTCAGATTTGAGAGTTTTATGAGCTAGCAAGATACCTAGAAGTTACTCACTGTTATTTGCTCTTATGAATCTAGTTCATATACTTCTGTAGAACTAGATGTTTTACTTAGGATGGAGAGAAGGTATTCAGTTACAGACAATCGTCGGTTTTTTTGGGTTGTGTGTTAATTATACCATGGCAGCAGAGCTTTATCAGTGAGTTCTGTAATGATCCAGCGAAGTTTCTTATCTGAAGCATACTCCAAGCAAATACATCTGCAGTGACTGTAGGGTTGGTGTGATTTCAAGAGCAGTTTAGCCACTTCTGTAGTGTGTGCAATCCAAACTAATGAACCATCAGAGCCCAAATTAGCTTCCCAAATAACCTGATTTGGCAGCCTTGTTGTGTGCTTCAGGAACTGGGAATGCTATGTTGTAAGAAGTTAAACTACATCCAGTAAGTCCTACTGGCTATGTCTGTACTTGTAAATTAAAGAATGTCAGCACTTGGGACAACTTGATAATTTAAATATTTTTAGACTGACCCCTGGTATTATTTTTGCGCAAGCCAGCTAGCACTCTTCCAAGCAATTCCCAGGCATGATTTGGGAGTTGGCACGGTCCAAGGGCAGGCAGTTTGCGTGCAGCAACTGTGCTTTGCAGGCTAACAGGATTTGATTCTGTTAAC
>NW_009258284.1:65438-73648 GCF_000687185.1 Egretta garzetta
AGAGTGTTGGCACTGTACACATGCAGTAACTCCAGCTCAGTTTGGACCTTGCCAGACATGAGATGACTCCATTCAGCCATTGCTTTTGCGCTGTGCTCTGAAACAGAGTATATTAGCCTAGAGGCAGTACTGAAAGTGAAATCTATTGGCTCTCAATATCCAGACCAAATTTGGCAGGGTCAGCCATGAGCTAGTGCTAACAAGACCAGCTGTAATGAAGCTAGGGTACCGATGGGCCTCTCTGCACTGTTCTCTGCAGCATCTCTGGTAGCAACATACTTTATTAGCCCATTCACAATGGAAGACCCAAGTGGTCTCTGTGCATGCACTGGTGTTAATCTGGATCTTACAGGCTTGCCTGCTACCCAGAGCACCAGTGGCTGTATTGAAATATCTTAGTGACTTTGAGGGAACCAGCCGTGGTCCACTAGATTCAACCCTGAAATGTATTTAGCAGCAGTTCTGGACACTTGATGCCTTTGACCTGTCAATTAAACTGATTAAGCTAAAATATAAATAGATTGTGAGTATTTATGTAGATGTGTATTGTGTGTGTGTATATATATATATATAAAGTTATATAGCCCATATATACTAAATTAAATTAGAATTATATGACAACATTAAAAAACTCCTAAATTACAAAAAACTGAACATCTTTCAAAATGAACCTCCTACAAGACAAAAAACATTTTGTACATTTGTTTCAGCTTAAATTTGACAGCAGAAATAAAGCTGAAAAACAGAATTACAGACCACGATTAGCTGGTCCAGTATTTTGTTATCCAGCATTGTGATGAATATAATACCGATGTTACAATCCTCCTTAATATATGTAGCTTATACCTTTTTTCCTGCAGTCAGTGGAACACTATTCTGGTAAGTGCTTGGCATGATTAGGTTAAACCCAGCGTATTTATACGTATCACTGTATGTTATTGGTGCATCACAAATGAAGTACAGAAATATACTGGAAGTTCACCTGCAGGAATAACATATCATTAGAAAACAGAACACTGCAACTGCAAATTCTTTTGTTATTGTTGTTATGGGTGGAAAAAAACCCACTGTAGCAATTCCACAAGATCCAACATCCCTGTTGATTAGTGTCATGTGAACATCCCGGCAGAACAGTCACACATTTTATCTGAACTCCAGTTGGTGCTCATTTTCAGAATGTGCTGTGTAGCTGTTCTTTCTGTGTAAGATGATTTTGCCCTCTGCTTCCTCAGTCCAGAACAGTCATTAAGAAAAGAAACTTTGCTCCCTGGAAGACAGTAGGGACTATAGTTTATAATGAATCCACTAAACCAAGCAGCATTATCCCTGGAGAGGTGAACAGTTGTGTAACTTGGCCCACCTTGTTGCACTTTTTGTTTTGTTTGGGTTTTGAAAGTCATTCACTGCAACACATTAAGAAACTGGAGATAAACACAGTTAACTCAGCCATTCTCCCATGGTATTCTGCTGCTTCTTGCTGGGTCTCTCTTTCACATACTCTATTTACTTCTTGGGTTCAAAGTTTTCCTCTCTTTGCTTTTTTTTTTAATCATGCTTCACTTGGCTCACTCATCCTTGCACCTCCAGCCTTTGTTGTTTTCAGTCTTTAATGATGATCTTTCAGTTAAGAGCTCACCAAAGTGTAGATCATGCTGAATGTAAGAGAAAGACACAATATGAAAGTATCCTTCTGAAGCATACAGAGCACTTTGATTTTTATAACCCTTTACTGTCTGTTCCTCAGGTCTGGCTGTAATGGCCTGGCCTGTGCTTTCCTTTGCATTCTTCCTATCTCTCTAAAGCATCTTAATTATGATGTATTCAAGATGGGTATCAAAAAGCACTCAAGAACTATCAAATTCATTATCGACATCCTACTGCACCACAAGCTGGGTTTGAGCTTATTAAAGTGCAGTTTGATGTCTGAATTCGAACAGTGAAGAAACAAAACCATTTTGCTTTAGCGTGTTTGATCTTTAGAACTTCAACCAACAACTCTCGGTAGGGTAGGCAAGGTTTCCCATGAAACTGCATTATTTTGTTTCCTTTGGAAAAAACTCTTTGCAGTAGAAGAAACATAAAATGTGGACACCAGCTTGAGTGAATCCATACATATTAAATGCAACTCTGAAAAGCAAAGAAATTGCAGTGTATTGCCATGGCTCCATTTTACTGCAATTCTAATTCTGACAATACCCAGGAAAGCACAGCAAAATTGAATGTAATTAATACTGTTTTATTTAGCACCAGGCAGTGGATTTTTGCTAATGGCCACATTTTAGAATGAAGGAAGCAGGGCTCAGAGGAAGCTGCACAACAGTAGAATCCCAGCAGAAATGCCAGACCACACTACATAGCTGACTTTGACAGGGTCTTTTAGCCAATACAAAAATACGGGGCTAAAAATGCTTCTCTCTGCAGCCACGCTTGACCATCTCTCCTTGCACTATCAACAGAGGTTGTCTAGCATAACTGCCATGCTTTCCACTCTCGCCCCCGTGAAGAGGTCTGGCAGGCAAAGGCAGTCAGCCCAAACCCACAAAGCTACTGGATGCTAAACTCCTGCTTAGATTCTCATGCTCTGTCCATCTCAGTGTGAGTCTGGGCCCTTCTACTTTCTTTCTCTCCCTCACGTATGCAGACACAGGCACACACATGCACATGTGGACAGAAAACTTTGTTGTCAATAATATTTAAAAGTAATATTGAGAAACAATAACCTGCAGCAATGACTCCTCAAGATATGGGGAACAACAGAACAGATAACGGACCAGCGATCACAGGAGAATTAACATTTATCTTCTTCCACTAGCATACAAACCTGCCTTACAGAGGGATTACTGCATGCAAGACTGGCTTGAAGAGGCACTCTATGCAAATACAAGAAGGAGTAGGAGAAAGGCAACATAAAACAACACCTCCATTTAAAGTGTGTTAAACTTTGTTGTCAAGTAGTTTTATGGCGTGATTACAAGGGTGACTAAAAGCACAGGGATTCTGCCAAGGCCTTACCTTAAATATGATCCTCACATATTCTTGCACGGGGCATTTGTGACTGTGCACTAAGGCATCTGACAGCTGAAAGGGGCGGGGGGACAACACGCAACTGGGGTACATGTCTTCAAGAATGTACTTAAATTAGGGGTTTGGACCACACACAGACTTACCCTGTAATCAAAGGGAGGCTGTAGGAATGATTACAGGCATGGTGCACCTCTTGTTCCTACCCACCATCTACCTACCCATTTACTTACCATCTTGAGCATCCCTATACCAGTAGACATAGTATTTTTCTTACGATTCTCTTGAATCATAAGAACATTATAATTTTTATTTGATGTAATGTCATTATCATAACATTTGCTATTTCACCCATCCTAAGGGACTATGCAGAGGAGCAAAAATTTTTTCCTTGGGTTGTCCCTCACACCTGGCTCAGGCCTTAGATAAAACGCTTAATATTCTGTGCTGAGGTGTCAGCAGATATAAGCACATGCGGCTGTAATTGGGCATGCTTCCCTGAATCAAGATCAGAAGCAAGTTTTATAAGACTAAGGAAATGAGCCATTCCTAAATACAATTTCACATGTCAAATGAAAAGCAGCTACTATTTCCTTAATGAAATGACCAGACTTACCAGTACAGATAGTAGAAGAAGGAAAGGAGATAGAAAGCTAGCTTACACCAGGCCTCTTTTTGACAGTAACTCAAGGTATCTGCATTCATGACTGCAGGCGGATCATATGCTAGCTCTGAACTATCTGCTGGGCAACGAAAATACCTGAAAGAGCAGGAGAAAACATCCAGAACAACTCTGTAACATTCTGTATTAAGTATGTGTAGATATACACCTTCCTGATCACCAGCACAGAACACAACCATCTTCCATGACACAGGAGGGATTTTCTTCTCTTTTTTAAGCCTCTATTTCCAGACGTTGTTAAAATCAGGATGCTAGTCTAAGCATATAGTTCTTATAGAACCAAGCAATTCACGAATGTGGACTTCCTGTGTTCTATTAATTCTTTAGACAGAAACATTCCCCTTTCCTATACAGTTATTTCTGGCTTACTCACTAGTAACTTACATATTGTGAGTGACAATATGTGGTGGCTTGTGATCACAGCATGGAGGAAAGATTACTGGGCTTTAACTGCATCTATGCAACTGATTTGTATGACAAACAACATGATGAAAGGTGACAGTCTCAACCAACTAATAGCTCAGTTCCTCCAACTCTGGAAAGGAAAAAAGTCAATATGGAGTAATATAGGAGCTGGCTGACTAATATTTTCTACACATAGCACTGCTCAAAAAATTATCATCCAAATAATTTTAATTTGAAGATATTTTTCTTCTTATATAGGAGAAATTTCTAATATTTCTCAGCAATGACTGGACATTTGAGAAAATCCTGACCAAACAACTTTTTTGGCAAAGGAGCTTTTGTCTCACTTACTTTGCAGTGAAAAGCAAAAGCAAACCAAAAAAGTAGTCCTCAATAAAGTTAATGAAGTGCTTTAAAATCAGCAAGAATCAGATGAAATATTGTTATTTCTGTAGCTTTGAAATAGTAATGTAACCAACGAAGGTTGTTGGGATTGCTTATAGATAAGATAGACAGATAGATAGATATAAAACCCCTACAACAGTGACCAGCAGCAAACTTTGAAAATAAATGTTCTCATAATAATCTTGCCTTCCTCCCTTCCAATAAGAGTCACATCCACTTACAATCTCTAGAACACTGCAAATTCTTTTACAGAGACCACAGGTGAAACCCTGCTTAATTACCTTCACTGGGAGGAAGATATTTCACAGTATCTTCCCATGGTTTTGTACAGAACTTTCATAATGAACCCAAACCTGCCTGTGGTTAAAACAGCAGAAATTATGGAGTAATTATAGCAAAGCATATGGAGAATCATGGAAACAAAGAAAACTAGAAGTTCTCTCCAAAGTTTGCTATCATTATTTAGAGTCTGATCATTTTCACCTTGGACATTACAATTAATTTATTATTTTTTAACTTTTAAAACCAGTATTATTGCCACACTTTGGTTGTTAACCTTTAGTAAAACAGTACCATAAATCATTATTATTTTTATTGCACCCAACCAATAGGAAGAAAAGCACTTGTAGCTTCACTCCATTTAGCTTTCTGAGAACTATACTGTGACTCTAACTTCTGAATAATACACTTTATCATATGACTCTGCATTACTACCAGCCTTTTGCAGAAAATAAGTGTAAAAAAGCTACTGCTTTTTAGTTCCTGGTTGAGATAACTGTTTTGCCTTCTTTACAGAATTATTCTTCAAGCTACTTCACAACGGGAGCTATCTGCTGCCATATGTATCTTTGTAACACAAAGAGACCCTGACAGACAAAAATCGTCTGTGCTTTTACAAATATTGTGGAAATGTAAAACTGGTGAAGACTCCAGACTGACAACCACAAACACTGCTGTCTCTTGGTTATCTTCAGAGGCAACAGAAGGCTGATCCTCCACTAGAATGCAGAGGAAGATGCAGCAGGAGCAGCTGCACTGCCTGTCCAGAAAACATTATAGCTTCTCAACAGCAGCTCTTAGGCAATCAACTCTGAAAGCCCCTCAGTGAATATAAGCACACAGCAGAGATCCAGCACAGAAACACTCCCCACATTTTCACGTGGGCAGGATGAAGACAACAGCTTTTCATCTACTGCAATCCCTACTCCAATAGTCTCTTTTTAAAAGACACTTCCCTTGCAGAACAGAAATGATCTACTGTACAGCAACAACTTATTTTATACTGAAAAAAAAATCATAAAGCTGCTAAGATGAGAAACAAAATTCTGTCAACCTGCCCAGTCTCTACTTCACAACTCCAATGGAAAAGTTTCCTTGCCAGAGCTGAATAAATAGGTCCAATATCTTTCAGATATGAACTGCCTTACAATCCCTATCTGTGAAGTATTTAGAGCCTCACCAAGTTTCACTCTCAGATTCCAGCCCATTTCATTGCCAAGTTTTCATTCAGTTGTGGTAAGTACACCCTGACACCCTTTGAAATATTTACCTAAGTTACTAACTGAAAGCCACACTTATATTATTATGTGTTTTCTTTACCCATCCTAAATGTTCATGAAAAATACTTACTTTTTCTCTGGAAACCTAAGTTTTGGCTGCTTACAGGCCAAAGCTTCTAAGCAAAAGATATTCAGCCATACTCCTATCACTGCACTGCACAGTTCATACAATCCACATGTGTGCTGAGTTGGCAAATAAAGCTAACAAGCAGTCAGTATGTAAAAGATGGGCTTACCTCCAGAAGTGATAAAAAAGCAAAGGAACATTTAACCCCAGTGTGAGCCACTCCTGAGCGCACAAAAACATTATGCAGAAAAGACTATGGATAGAGTACTCCGGCAACACCAGCTAAAAAGAAAGGAACAGAAATAACAGATGTCAGTAAAACACCTCTTTGATTTTAGTCACCTAAGCAGCTTTTCAGAAAACAGACCACCTCTGCAAGTCTCCTGTGTGTGTCTATGTCTGTCCCTAGACATACCTCAGCTGACAGACAGCTTGGCTAGGAGCGATGAGCACAAGGCACAGGGCCTGGTTTGGCCAGGTTCAAACCACAGCTGTACTCCAGGGGCTTATTGAGAGGCATGGGACTTCTAATTTACTGTCTTAGCTGGTGCTCCAGATTTCTCTCTACAAAATGTGGATTATATTACTGCCTCCCTCAGAGAAGCATTGTGAGACTAAATGAATGCCTGTAAAAGAGTTCTTAAAGAAGTAAGTTTCATTACTGATGCATTCAGAAAGGAAATAATAAAGCAATTACTGAAGTTCCACTTCTATATTGGAGGAGCATCCTTGGAAAAAGGCTGCTTTTATCATTTTGGTATGTTATATACAACTTAAAGAGATCAAATCCATTACTCAGTCAGCATTGCGAGCTAAAACCCACTAAGACAGGAAACTCACTTCCTTAGCATATCCATAGCTCCCCACACTATTTGTTTCAGACCCAAGACAGTTCTATTAAAAGAGAAAGTGAGTGGGCAGCTGGCAGAAACAGAAATGTATGTGATGTTGATTCAGAGTAGTTATTTCTAAAGACATTTTGCTTTTTTCACTGCTTTCCCATTTCTTAGCTGGCTTTCCTTTCTTGTTTTCTTCCAATGTCTTTTCTCAGAAATCTCTATTTCTCTTCAAGTCAAAGAATAGATTAACTTCCAGCAGTACATATTTCTCAAAGCTAGACAATCCCGTACACGGTTTACCTGCATCCCTTGCAGCATCTTGGAGCTACATCAACCTAAGTTAAATCACAAAAAGCATTTAAGGGGCTTCTTTTGATGTAAATTCATTTTCATCTGTCAAATAATTAAAGTGAGCCCTATTTTTAAAAACAATGTAAAACCTACTATTACAGCTACTCCCAATGCCTACCTACTCCCATACGGCTGTGCTGCAATGAATTCCATCTTCTTGGTTCTAGGAGTCTTTCCACCTCACACAGAACATGGCTTTTTTAACTGCCATTTAACTTCACTACTTGAAGTAGTTAACACATTTGGATATCTCTGTGTCTACGCCTTCAACTTAAACATTCTCAAAAGCTTATCTTATATGGATGATAAATCATAATACAAATCGTGCTGCTAGAAAGCTATGACCTGATTGCCACTATGGAAACTTGGTGGGATGAATCCCACGACTGGAATGTAGCTATTGATGGCTACAGGCTGTTCAGAAGGGACAGGCGAGGAAGGAGGGGCAGAGGCGTTGCCCTTTACATCAAGAAATCATTACAGTGTGAAAAACTGTCCCTGAAGAACAGCCACGAGCAGGTCGAAAGCTTACGGCTAAGAATCAGAGACAGAGGCAACAAAGGGAACCTCATGGTTGTTGTCTACTACAGGCCGCCAGATCAAGAGGAGACAACTGATGAAGCATTATTCCTCCAACTCCAGGAGGCTTCGCGCTCGCAGGCTCTCGTTCTACTGGGGGACTTCAACCACACCAACATCTGCTGGAAAAGCAACACAGCAAGCTGTAGGCAATCCAGCAGATTCCTAGAATGCATTGAGGACTTCTTAAGCCAGGTAATAGACACCCCTACCTGAGGGAATGCAATACTGGACCTGGTGGTCACCCATGCAAGTGAGCTCATTGGAGATGTCAAGATCGGAGGCAGCCTGGGCTGCAGTGA
>NW_009258284.1:73902-95913 GCF_000687185.1 Egretta garzetta
CCAGCTGTGACAGGACAAGGGGTAATGGTTTTAAACTGAAGCAGGGTAGGTTTAGACTAGATATAAGGAAGAAATTCCTTACAATGAGGGTAATGAAACACTGGAATGGGTTGCCCAGAGAGGTAGTGGAGGCCCCATCCCTGGAAACATTCAAGGCCAGGTTGGATAGGGCTCTGAGCAACCTGATCTGGTTAGCAGTGTCCCTGCTCACTGCAGGGGGGTTGGACTAGATGACCTCTACGGGTCCCTTCCAACCCAAAACATTCTATGATTCTACATAGTTCAGATTCCAGATGGTAGTTATTTATCACTGCTGGATTTTTTTTTTTTTTTCATTTTTAGAATGTGATTTACAACATGACTATAACCTTTCCCCAAAGAATGATTCATCTTCATCACAAATTGCAGACAAGAAAGGTCTTCATGATGTACGTCTACCCACTAAACATCAGAACATTTAAAAGCATATCATATTCATTATCACATATTTGATTTCTGATTCCAACACAATCCACAAACTTAGCAAGAACACAACCCTGGTGCCTGATCTGTGGGCTGGCTGGTAATAACAGGGAAGGAAACCCACAGTGAAAATTTATGCAGCACAAAAACCAAACCAAAACAAAAAAATCTGCTGTGAAGCGAGCAAGGAAACAAAGGAAGCAGTGCACTCTCAGAAAGAGACTCACTTTCCAGTCAGTTTCTGGTGTTAATTAAATCTACCTATGCTTTTGATAGGACAAAAATTGTGTGTCTCTTCACCCTTTTCTTGGAGCGATATATTCCTGTGGACACAAATAAATAAAGGATCAGTGCTGATCATGATCACAGTTTCTGAAGAGAATTCATGCAAAGAAGGAAAGAAAGCCCAGCCTGCAAAACCAATTAGTTTATATTCAGGCGATTTACCTAAGAGACCAAATCTAAAAGGAGGTGAGAGAATTGAAAGCATAACGTGTAGAAAGGTACTAACAGCAAGGCTTGTGAGGAAAAGCAAACTGAAGAGCTGGGTAACTGAATAGCTAAAAAAATAACATTGCCTCAGTTCTTGGCTGTAAGAATCATCGTGCAGTTTGACACAATGTCCTCTGAAACCAATGGAAACTTTCAATCAACTTTAGCAAACATGGGATTTGGCTCCTGGAGAGAAGAAAGCTGTTTGAGAAACAAGCAACCGTCAATCCTTGTTGTTTCTGCTGAGGTAGTCAACTGCAATAGTGACTTCTGTGATACCGATAGCTGTGCAATAGGAATTAAACTAATGCCTTTAATTCATTTCCGGGAGAGCACATGAAACTGTCAGACAGTAAACATGTTAGGATAGAAACAGTATGGTAAACATGTTAGGATATAAACAGTATATTTCTATTTTGAACCAGGGACACCCTGGTTCAGATAACGACCTCTGCATTTTGACACTGCTCAGGATGAAGTCTCAAGATGGTTGTGGAATACAGAGTTGAAGGAGAAACTGGCAAAGCAGCACAGTTCTTAAGGGCTGCAACTTGGTCAGTTTGAGTCCCAAGCTAATGAATGGTAGTACAAATTTATCACCAGAAATTCTGCTGGCTGACATTTACCTGTGGAAAACCACAGGAAAGCTTGAAAAGGAAGTCAGCTTCTAGCCCAAAATGCTGCTAATCAGAAACACCTTTTGCTGTAACATAAGCAAGAGAAACAAACTACTATACCTGCCTAAGTTTTGCTCCAATATGGATATTTAAGTAAATATCCATGATATGTAAATACTCAAAATCCTTATTCCCAATCCATCATTTGCATTTAAAACTGTAAAATCTTAGTTAGATAACATACTCTTATCATTACCATCTCACCACAAATATTCAATACATCCTCATACAAAGTAGTACACACATACATGCACATGTAGATAGATTCTTCCCCTCTAATTCCAAAGAAAACAAGGCAGGCTTTGCTGTGTATAGACATCTAGGTTTGGCTGAACTAAAGCATTGGAAAACAAGCACTGAAGCTAAGCACCTGTCAGCAGCTTCTTTGTGTTTATAGGAATACAAAGACCTCTGTAGATTGCAGCTGAAGAAGGGCATCTCTCAGGAAGCACAGTCCTAAATCATTTTATTCAGTTTCCTATTTCCTAAATATATTTTGTTGGTTTTATAAAAAAGATAAACCCATCCTTTTCTGCCAGTACTTTTCCTCCTTATTCTGTTTATCACATATGGATACCTCCTTCTCAAATGGAATTTTGCTTTTACAGAACATTGTATTATTTTTACATGGAATGACTCTTTACAGTTTCTTGCCAGTGAACAGGGCACATAAAACACCTCATAGAAACCACAACTGGGAAGATATAGCAGGCATAGTAATCTCCCTTCATCAGTGCTATTAAACTATCATGCTTAGAAAATCAACTGTAACAAGTCAATCAAACTGTTTTGCCAGTCGCTGTTAAGCTACTGAAATGTCAGGACCTCATGCTTCTTCCCAGCACTTTGCTTAGGGCGAATACTCCTGAGTGCTACACAATAACAGTAATTCTCACAGAATTGCTGTTTCCTCTTCCAGAAGACACTGAGTCTACATCAGTCTCCAACAACTGGGAAGATATAGCAGGCATAGTAATCTCCCTTCATCAGTGCTATTAAACTATCATGCTTAGAAAATCAACTGTAACAAGTCAATCAAACTGTTTTGCCAGTCGCTGTTAAGCTACTGAAATGTCAGGACCTCATGCTTCTTCCCAGCACTTTGCTTAGGGCGAATACTCCTGAGTGCTACACAATAACAGTAATTCTCACAGAATTGCTGTTTCCTCTTCCAGAAGACTCTGAGTCTACATCAGTCTCCACCTGCGCACGCCAGCCTCCACACTGTAAGCACAGATTTTACACTGTACCCAGAAATTACCAGCCATTAGACACTCTACCCTCCCCAGGGTTTCTGAGAATCTTCATTACACTGCTAGTGGATGGAAAACTTCCCTTCTTAATGCCTGCCTTCCCCTCCCATAGGTGGCAGAAAAAATACTGAAGAGAAATGGAGGTTGAATCTCCTTCACATAAGGTAAGGGCTCTGGTGATTATCCAAGTGGAAATGAATTGTTCACCTTACAAACACACAAGCCCTTTTCCATCTGTCTAAAAGAAACAAGAAACTGAACACACCACACACACATAGGATCACTCCAGGGCCCTAAATTAGGCCTGATCTATGTGCACGCTGCTTTATCCCAGTGGTTAATGCTGCTGCACCCACTTCCACTAAAGGGTAGCTGCAGCTCGTCACTCTGGTGCTCACTTTGCTGCTTTTTTCCATATTCTTTGCTAAAGCTGACATGTAGCAGGGATGGAGATGCACCCACAGTTTTCAGAACACAAGCTAGTTTAATTACACTTTAAAGCCCACCCTAATAGAGCTAACCTGGGTTACTGGGGTGTATCAGCTGCTGAATTAAAGACATTGTGAGCCCAAAAGGAGACAATTATTTAATGACTCTGAAATTCTCCTAATTGAACAACACAGACCACAGAAGTAATGCAAGCAAGTGAAAAAAAAAAAAAGCAGAAACAGAAAAACAGCAGTAGCATGTGCAATAGCCCAGACTGTGCACGTATGTGGAATGCACATATATTGAAACAAATCCTGTCTGTTTGCTCTGTTTGTGCTGTTGCACCATTCAAAGAAGTAGGGTCAACTGTGTTTAATTTAAACACACACACCATACATCTTAATATTTGCAACAGTTTTAAACATACTCCTTGCATTAAGCAAAGGCATGAAACACATTAAATTTACTGTTGAAATACAGGAAGGCTTCCCGCTTACATTTTCTAGTGTATCTTTCTAATCTATTTTAAATTATTTGAGTTACTTGGCTTCCAAAACCTCCTGAAAGGCTGTCCTAGAGCCCAATACAATGCTGTCACAGTAAATATACTAAAGTTTCCAGTCCAAATTTTCAGGTTCAGTTTCTTTCCATTCTCCTGTTAAAATCCACACTTGCTTGTGTCTTCTTTAGTCACTTATAGCAATCACTTAGAAATTCAGTTGTGTAGTTAAAATTGTTATAACATAAACCTATAACCAAAGCATTTTAAGTAATTCAAAACCATGTTATGCAAACCTCTAGAAGTGTTTAGCAGTTTGCGACGTAGATGTATGCAACTAGCTGAGAAGAAAATGTCTGGGAAACGGGATTCCAGATCATCAAAAGAACAACCTACAGCTGAACCTACTAAGTTCACATACACAGCTTTTACATTTTGTCTGGGGGAGAGCAATGGTGCACACATGCAAGACTCAGTGCTCTGGACCAAATACAGAGCAGAAATAAAAGGAAGGATATACCATGTGTTTTCACCCCTCCAGCTTTCTGGATCACAATGAAGCAAAGCAGCACAAAGCCAATGCTTTGTAAAGCAAATTTCATTATTTTAATGCACTACTGGAATTTCTTTAAACAGTATTAAGTGGATGTGAACATAAGTCACTCCACAGCACAAATACCAGACAATGAAATGAGTAACACAAAGAACCTAATTATCATTCTCAAACAGCACTCCATATCCCTCTGTAACAGAGTACCAGCTCTAGTACTGAAACACAGGATTTCTGGATACTCTTTCCATCTCAGCTACTAAACATGTCTATATTTAGGCCTATTATTTCACTTCTCTCTATCATTTTTGCCTTCTGCAACATGGGGATAATGATATTTAAAATCTATAGATGCCACTGGAGCTAGCTTATGACTAGAATATTTAAGTTTTGTCATAATACAAATAATAACTTTAACAAGAGTGACAGAGTAAGTGTCCTTTATGGGACATTCATCAAGAATATCTATAAATATTTCTGTATGGCAGAGCTTATGGGAGGTCATAACAGCCAACAGGTAAAGAGGTTATGAAAAAGACTTAAAAAAAGATTTCTCCACTATAAGGCCTGGAGGGCACCAGCACAGTTCAAAAAGCGCCCTGTTCCTTGGAAGGTACGTCATTAAGGCAGATGTGCTGTGATCTTACAAGTCTATCTGCTCTGCTAACTGTTCTTTTCCACTCAGCAGGGATCAGGAGCTATCTTCATAACCTTTCTTTTTTTAACGTTAATTCAGAATCAGTAACAGAAGCTGGGTTAGCATCCCTGGAGCGCGATCCTCTCTGATTTTCACAGCACGGAACAGGGTAACAAACGCTTTCTTGCCCTACCTCACTATTGTATTTCAGCCACAACCAGCCAGGACACCCCACAGCTGGGTTATTCCAAGAGCTCATGCCGTCTTTGTTGGCTCGCCCAAAACTGGTGGGAATGACAATTAGTACCACAGCTGTTCATTAGGATCTAGAAAACCAGCCCCTCATTTTCACAGGCAGGTCTATGAATGCAGAAATCTCAGTGATCATTAAAATGAAGTTCAGCCATCTGCATGGCACAGGAAGGGCCCTCAGGCCTTCTCCCAGGGGTCTGCCTAAGATTGACGGTTTCATAAATGCTGAAAACTAAGTGTTCACTAAAGGGCTGCTTCCGTAGCTGGCGTGTAAAGACTGTCAATCTCAGGGAGCAGATTCAGTACAGTGCAGTCATGGCATAAAGACAATCCCTGCCCTGCTATTCTAACAGCTTTATTGAAAACATCGGCATCTAAATGCAATGTAGGACATTTAACTCCCAGAAGAAACAATTTTCATCCCAATAACAGGTATGATGTAAAATCACTGCACTATTTTTAGGTATTATATTACTTTCTGTAAGTGCTTAGAGGCTTCACAGGGTCTGATCCTGACTTAAATACACAAGGAACATTCTGCTAAACATAACAGTGACATTTGATTTAACCCCAATTTCTTTAGTTTTATTAAAATGCAAACATTTACTGTATTGCATATCAAATTAGAGCAAATACAGTCCATTAGCAAGTCAAATTTTGCCAGTATCTTCAACACAGCTCTGAGGAACAGATGCATAAATTACATTATCCCAAGCAGCTGAGAAGTACACTGCTCTTGGGAGTACATTACAGGCAACACTCCTGTACATTTTTGCTGCATCTTCAGACTTATTCTACTGTTACTTGTGATGCTCTGATACTGTAAGGACATATGTTTACTTGTCCTCCACAACAGTACTAGAAGAAGGTGAGTTGTAAGGCAAGAGGTTGTCTACTACAAGGGTGATACTTTGTTTGCCACTTTGATTATTGAATAAACATTTAAAAAATGAGATTAACAGCCAAATACAGTTGGTTAACCTGAAAAAGTTTTATACATAAATATTTTCATGAGTAATATTACGAGTAACAATATGCATCTCCCTTCAAAAGAAAATCCAATTTCCACCAGGCATCACACTGGCAAATTTTACTTCCTCCCTGGAGTAAAAGGGGGGTAAGGACCAAACTGTGACTGAGTGACAAGTCTGAACTCTTCACTCTTAGGCTTGCAAAAGTTTTGTAACTTTTCCCCTGATGATCTACCCCTCCTTTGAACACCTGTGCAGGCACAGCAGGATATATCTTCTCATTATCCTTAGGTAAGCATACAGACAACCTTAGGTAATGATTGCTAAAAATAACGATTGTTATGTTCTAACTTTTGAAAAGTGCTGAATTCAGGAACTCGTAAATTTGACTAAAAATAGTGCTGGCACAATGCACATAATAAACAAGCGTCAGTAGTGAATGAATTGCCTGCCAGAAATACTACCTCTACATTTTAAAGTCCCATCTTAAGGACTTCCTTTCCAGACAGGGTACTGGATACACGGAAAGGACGAAAGGTATTATGTTCAGTGCTTTTATTGCGACAATAATACCTTTCTAATAAGTACGAACCTGATGTATTTAGAATAAAATAAAAAGTGTGAAGAAGAGATGCACTATCTCTAGTCAAGCAACATGGACACGAGCTCTTGGGGAGATTCTGATCAGACATGAGAGGGAAATTTTTCACAATAATAGTCAACCATTGGAATAATCTCCCCAGGGAAGTGGTTGACTCCCCCACACTGGACACTTTTAAGATGCAGCTAGACAGGGGGCTGGGCCATCTTGTCTAGACTGTGCTCTCACCTAGTAAAAGTTGGACCAGATGATCCTTGAGGTCCCTTCCAACCTAGGATTCTATGATTTATTCATAAAGTATAAATACTGTCAGCTCTTTGGTCCCAATTCTACTGTCAGTTCTGCAAAATGGCTACTGTGCTAAGTTCCACTCTTTCTGATTAAATTAAAACAACGTGGGTGCCCAAGAGACTGACTGAATAGAGCACAGCCCCATTTTATCCCATTCCACACTTCACAGATAGTAAATGTAACAAAAGAGTAGGCAGGAGAGACTTGAGGGAGGGAAGGAGAGAAGCTTTTAGATGAACTGTAGCGAGTTTCCTATCGGAGTGCAAAGGAGGAAAAGGCGCCTCAGCAACAAAATTAGCGAAGGCCTAATTTTTGTCTATACTGCAAATTTATTGCAAGATTCGGGGAAAATCATTATGTCTCTCATGTTTCTGGATGCAAACAAAATCTCTATCAAGTGTGAATCACTATAAATATGTTAACTCCACCCTCTTTTAGGCAAGCTCCAGAAAACAATTTAACCCACACAGAGCTAGTGAAAGTGTTGTCTTCAGTTAGAAATATTTTACTTTTCCCGTATCCCCACTTCCCCGTCAAGCTGCAATCATCTTTCTTTCACTTGTACAACCTAAAGACAGCCCCGTTGTTTACACGAACAGCAGATTTAAATTTTATCTCATGCCTCTTTTGAATAACAAGAGATGCTGTATCAGAATTGTCTAAAAACCCCTCATCTGTAAGTAATTATTTCCATAAACTAAAAATTGTATACTAATATATTTTTGGCTAACTTCAAATTTTTTCCTTAGAGTGTAAAAAGTAACTCGTTCCAAAAATACCTTGTCAGAGCCACTCCAAATGTCAGAAGAAAGTTGGCTTTATCATCTAATGGCAGTTTAGTAGTATCCTTCAATTAAGTACAGAGTACTGAAATACACATTTACCAGATTTGTCTCTCACACATGCTCAGAGTCTAATGTACTTTAAAAAGTCCTATGTTACCTCAAAAAGAAAACTTAATTTAATTTAGTTTTATGAATGATATTGTATTGACAGTCCAAGTACTAACTGACAGAATCTGTACAGCATGGCAAGCTTAGATCCTACAAAATCTGCAGAACTAATTAACGTTTTAGAAACAGCAGTATCCTTTATTCCAGTGACTGCATGCAAATTCTAGAATTTCTTCTGAGGCAGCTTAGGAGCTAATTATGTGTGCATATGTATAGCAGGGGGGTGCAGCTCATACTCACTACGATGTTGACAGAGATCTATCTCATCATATTGTCTATGCTTATTGGTATTTCTGTAGAGAATAGACACGTCACAAGTCTCTAAGCATACAACACAAGATAATTTCACTCCCAACAGTCATCAATTGGACTAGAGTATTTTGAGTCTGATTCCAGACCGGGCTGGATTTGAACAGCTGCTGTAGGGATTAAAGACTATATGTAATTATTAACTCAATGAACCATCAGACCCGTCAAAAACAGCAAACATTTTTAGCTTCAATTAAAATTAAGAGATTCAAACTATGCTTCCTAACAGGAAAACTAAGTAGCTCTCTGAAAACAAGATTTCTATTATCAGATGAGCTGCGCAACCTTTATTTTCCTGTTGCGTACCATGTCTTGAGAATGTAAACAAATTCTCTTCATATTTATTACCATGTGGTTTTTGTAGCACCCGGCACAATAAGGTTTTATTCTTCACGTGTCTGGAAGGATTGCTGTAATGCAAACACTAATGGAAACATAAAAGAAAACGAGAGCCAAGTCTTGCTGAAAGGAATCTCTGGCTGAAGCACAATAGAGCCTTTAAAAGATCAAAGTATCCAATTAAGGAAATAAAAAAAGAATGCAAAATTCAAACAGTGGCAAAACATAAGACAGGAGAATATCCACCTAATCACAACAAAAGCACATTTATTCCTGTATTATATTTTCTTCCAGAAAGACAAATAGAACATCCTAAAACCATCCTTTTGAATTTACTGAAGACACCTTTAAAATGTGAAGATTTTTCATATGAAAACTCAGAGTATCACTGCAATCCCAATAACAGGTCATATGTTTAAACCTGTAAAAAAAGGATTACTTAACAACTGTTTCATATTCATATTGTCTATCAGGCCAGTTAATAGAACATTCACACCTTGATAAAACTAGAGATGAAATTGCGATCCTATCAGAAGGCACCCCTACTTCTTGGAAATACGTACCAGCCACCTTCCTTCATGACACAGCCTTCTCCCAGTAATGCCAGACCCCAAGGGAAGAAAATGATGATTTTCCAAGGAGTAAAGCATTACTATCTCAAGTGAAGTACTACGAAGACCCATGCTGAACTGTCTAATCAAAAACTTGTGTTTCTTCCCCTCATTCTACTTAGAGTTTGACCTTTGTGGTTTCTCCTGAGTTTCACTGGGAATTTCTACACAAATTCAGACATATTCGGTCATAACCACCAACAATGCACTACACAGTTTATATCTAAATGGTGCCTAAACTGTAAGAACTTCAAATTGAGTAACTACCTGGATACCTGCAGTATGTTTTCTAGATACATAATTATAGAATCATAGAATTGTTTAGGTTGGAAAAGACCTTTAAGATCATCAAGTCCAACCGTTAACCTAACACTGTCATCCCACCACTAAACCATGTCCCTAAGCACCTCATGTCCCTAAGCACCTTGTATAATTCTACACTCATTCTTCAGAAGTTATCCACGTTGTCTCTTGATTAGGGTTTATGCTCCCAGTCAGTCACCAGGAAGGGTCTCCTGACAGTTTTCCTGCTGCCCAGACTCTTAGTCAAAACTCAGCAGTTTCATCATGTTTATGAGGTATGAAAAGAGAGCGTTAGATACATCAAGAAACACAACACGCACTGAGAAAGCAGCAACAATGATGAACTCTTTGGTGTGTAATCAGACTGGAGAAAGTTCATGTGCTCCATCATTGTAACAATCACTGTTAACGGGAAAAGCATCACATGGTGCCATTTTTTGTTCCCTTTGTGATAAAACTTCCGATCTGGAATTTATCAGAATTCTGGATAAATCAGCCTCTTTGTCCTGCAAGGTGGAATGCCACTGCTATTTCCACAGTCCAAAAATACTGTTTGACTAGATGAAAAATTCCGTCTTCCTCTCAGGTAACACACGCACCTAAACTTCAAAGACAATGCTGACTACTGGTTAGGAGGTGCTGAATATAATGCATCATGCATACCACAAACCTAGTATGTATTTACCCTGCAGACTTATCCCTCTAGTGTGGCTATGCTGCAACATTTTCATTTCCTGTCAAATCTACCTAAATGAGGAATTAGAACATTTTTACTGAGGTTGTAAAAAACGTATAGCACTACAAAATGTAAAACTCTTGCTGCTATTCCCAGTTCTGCAACAGACTAATTTGTCTTACTGCTGTAGTTTCTGCCCATGAAATTTTTCAACCTGAGGAAGAACGTATGATTCCTTCTTACATATGGATGGATAAACACCACTTTAAAAATTCCTTGTGTTTATACATGATATTTGCTAAATTTGCTTATATAACCTCACATTAAACGTTTTAATGAACCATGCTATAGGCTTACAGAAGTACTCTGCTAATGACTATCAGCCTGCAGACTGGCTAAAATAATGTCACACATCTATAAATCCTTAAATCCAGGGTGAAGCAATCAACTGACACATCCAGAAACACACACTTATAAAAGCCATCACATTATCTCAGGTTTGCCAGTGAGTATGAGGCAGAACAGTGGAAGGAGTGATCATCATAATAACCAGTAAATTTATCAAGAAGAAAAGAATACAATCAGCCAATTGAAATCAGCTACCGTGACACCTGACACTCTCCAAAGGGGTATGACCGCTGCAGCTGCTGCATGCAGAGAATGGTAAGGAGCTACTGGTAGGTGAAGGACTGGAACCTAACAAGGTCCAAGTACAAAAATTATTTCATATGGCAATTACTCTAGCACATTGGTCAGTCTCCTTCATCCAAAATATGCAGGAAAGAAACTGTCAGCTGAATAAGGATAAACAAGGAAAGATGGGGCTACTTTCTTAAAATGCTGACTTCCCATAATATTTATCTACATGTAAAGTAGAAGAACCTCCATACTCAGAAAATACTGTTTTCATCTGCTATTAAAGAAAAGCTAAAAAGCTAACTTGTTCCCTGTTCGCTGATCCAGTGAGCTCAGCAATGTTTCACTGAACATACTGTGGGTTTTTTTCAGCCATTGAATATGTGCATTCAACACTGACAACCAGGCATGACACAAACACAGGATATCAAGCCTTATCTTCTTCCTTGGAATGCTCTGTCTGCAGCTGAACCTGCGGTGTTAACCCACAACCCTTCAAGCTTCTGATTGCTTATGCCTCTGAATTACTGTTACTTTCACACATGTAAGTAATTTTGACTTTTTTTTACAGAATATTTAAATATGGAAACATACCAAAACAAAATTGTATGCAGATACTCAGGTGTCTGGAATTATGTATTATGCTCACTAGGTTTTACATTTTATTTAGTATCTCAGTCTGAATGGAATATCTTCTATAATTCTCTTTAAGGTAACATTGGTTTTGGTTACGTACTAAAACCTGTAAAAACAGTCAAACATAACTGTTATGTATATTAGGGTATACATGGAATATAAAAGATAGATTTATTTATTTTTGCACAGTAGAAAAAGACAGAATTTAATCTAGTAAACACCAGAGTACAAAATAAATTTCTACCACTACTACTGCAGATCCAGCTTCACTGGAAGCCACAGTGACAGAAGTACTAGAGCAGATGAAGCATTGGCAACCCCCAACCTCCTAAGTAAAACATTAAAACTTGCTTCAAAAAAGACTAGGTGAAGAGGGTTTGGTTTTATTTTAAACACCCCAGCTCCTGTATTACAATCTACTGTTGCTACTGGTAGTACTGGAGTGCTGAACCAGCTAAGTTTGGTTATTCAAATTTGTCCCTGCAGGGTGTTTTGTCTGTGTATTTGTTTGTATTTTTCAAGACAGTTCAAGTTCATCTGGAACATCTTTGAGATTAATGTCACCTTGCCTGTGGTTAGATTTCTTGCTGAATTTGCTCTCTTCCAATCATCCCTTCAGGACTTGCAAAAAACAAAAAAAACCACAAATAAAATCAAGAAAAAGGATTGAGCTCTGGTACAATATTGTCTTATACTTGCAGTTTTATGAATTTTATGCCTAACAACAAAAATGCTCCACTACAGTAGGAAAATGAGTAAAAGACTATCTTCTATCTATCTCAATTCCCTCCCAGGTAAGTTCCAGTTTTGCTGTTCATATATCATTCCTACTTTAGCTTAATGGGGTTTAAAAACAAATTTTTGCTGATAATTTGAGAAAGGTCATTTACATTGTTCAGCAGTGTTTAGCATGAGGAAGTTGAAACACGTCTGCTGAGCAGGAAGCAAGTTCAATCAACTCTCCTACTTACTAAGTATTTATCAGATTAATTAAAAAATTATGATGCATAATCTAATCACAACTTAATTTAAATGTCCTCAAAGGTAAGTAATAATATTGCAGTGGTTGATTAATGAAATAGACTGTGTTTTAATCTAGGAAATTCCTAATTGTCCTTAGTGCTAAAATAAATGTATCCCACAGGAATCAATCAGGTAGGCAGATTCCTTGAAGTACAACTGCAATTACAATTATGTAATATTGCTGTCATCATTAATTGAATAAATTTTAATAACCCCACCAAAATATTTAATAACAAAAATAATGGTAGACCTATATTGCACACCTTAACTATCCCACTCCTCAGCCTGTAGTGCTGTATACTGTACTGCTTCCACTAGCTCAAGACAGCTCATTCACAAGTAATTTGTGTTTCTCTGTACAGCACTGTCGCATGTCACGTAATCATATCCTTAGAGAATCAAAGGCAATTTAGCAAAAAAGAGAGCACAGATACAAACTCCACAGCATTTGCCAAAACTAGTGTATGCCCTATGTGAATCGGGTAACACATGACACACCGATGTCTGCACAATGGAAAATTGGTGGATATTCAACAGTTAATCAAGCACACACATGAACCCATATATATATATGCTATAAAGCCCCCAAAACACACCACTGAATGAAGAGAACCTCACTTTGTGCTGGCTTCAGAAAGTAAGTCCTTCCTCTCATTTACTTCAAGATAGAAGAGATTTGGCCACGGCTATATAAAGTTTCATTCTCCGGTACCAGAAAGCTTAGGCTCATCTAATTCTATAGCACCATAAAAACATGGACCTATGCGTACATGCCAGTACACAAGCTAGCACACATGCCAGCACCTTATTCATATGCTTCACGTGATCCCTACTTGTTTTAATGATACAGAAACATTTTCCCCAAAGCAAACGTCAGAAGATGCCTGGCTGCAGAACTACGTCCTCCATTCTATTTTGGAAAATGCAAATAAGTTATATAATATCTGGTGACATATCACATACCTGGTCACAGTTTGTTAATAATCTTCTTCAAGTATTTTAGAGATAAAACCGAAAATCCATCCTTAAGAAACTCTTTGCCAACGGGGATCAGATTTATATGAAATACTGTATGCCCATTTAATAATTCCCAATAACCCCTTCTAAAACAAGGATATAATGAAACTGAACATTTTTATAGCCCACCTATAATCTCATTAAAAAACAGATTTACAACAGATCTTAAGCATTAAGTTCTAATGCCATAAATAGCACGATATTACTGTTTTCAAAGCCCTCTAAAAGAATTATCTGACTTTAAGACACAGAAAAACATGTATCTTGTTGTTTCATAGAACAAGACCTAAAGCTACACAATATTATAATGAGGGATATATTTAGTGCTTGCTGAAAGCACCCTAAATGCTATTTTCCTCTATCTATGTAGCTTGCACTTGATTCTTTACTGTTTTTCCAGAATTTTCCCCAAACAGTGAATCCTTTACACTACATAAACTAAAGCTACTTTTAGTGATTGTCAGATCTTAAGACTACAAATCTCTGTAGTTATTGCCCCTTCCTCTTCTTGCATATAATCTCTCAATTAAAACAAATGTGTCCCCAAAGTACTTTGAAGAAGAGGCTGAATTAACAAATTGTTTAAGTGAACCAGAAGCAAGCCAATCCCTCATGAACACAAAGTCTGTAATTAGCCAAAATGGTCCATTTTGCTGTTCACAGTGAGGCTGAGGCTCAATAAAAATTAAACACTGATGCAGGCAAGGCATTCCCATGGGGCTCACATATATTAATACATTACTACTCACCAGTTGCTTTACGTCAAAGAAACTGGGACACAGCTTGAAATTGGCTGGCTGCCTATTTGATAAAATGGAAAGCTATTGGCGATAAGTATTTTCTCTTATTTTCATATCCCTAGTGTCATAAACAAGCTAAGTACTTAAATGTGGCTCCTAACAGTCACATGCTCATAATGGTGCCAAACAGATAGGACTCAGGTTCTGACTTCATAGATTCTGCATGGAGTCACAGTTATGCCTTTGGATCACCTCAAACCAATAATCCCTAGTACTGGCTTTTTCAAAACCTCTAAGGATGAGGCCACCAGTTTCTTAAAACCATATCTGAATTTAGTTCTTAGCTTGATTAGGATGCAGTCAGCAGTCCACGCTTCAGTGATGACCTTTCTAAGCAAAAATGCAGAATAATTTAGGTGGCTCCATTACTACTTTGCTGAAGACAGTTTATAGAAACTTGAATATACAAAATAAAATAGTTTGGAACTATGATGATTTTTACTTCAATGGGACAGTCAGAAGAACAATGAGTGTTTATGAAAACCCTCTTTCAAGCAACATATTAGTAACCCATGAATGTATCAATCCTACAATTTATCAACTCCTTCAAATCCCTCAGAAATTGAGGCACTCGGCATCTCTCCTGTGTCAAGTTAAAATAAAATACTGTATCAACTTTTCTATTCAGCCAATTAAAAAACTTAAACATTAAAAAGGTAGCTAATAAAATATTTCATTTACCAAATAGTAAGCCGCTGTTCAAAAAAGGGTATTTTTTAAGCCTGTAGTACAACAATATCATCAGTTGATAGTGCTATAAAAGCACCCAAGCTGCACCTGCAAAACGACTCACTGCTTTCAAAAAGCACGTTCCAAAATGAATGGGCTGATGTTCTGAAGTTTCAGTTCTTATCCAGAAATCTTCCACTATGGTAACCTTTTATAATCCTTGCCAGGTCATCATGACTTCCACTTCTGCAGTTGGAATCCAGCCTTTCATCAATGTATTGTGAGGATCAAAAGAGCAACTGAATGCACGTTGCCATTTGATGGCTTTACTTTTCATAAACTTCACAAATTCTAGGCTAGTTTATGCTCACCTTTCGCAGGAGAAAGCAAATACGCTCAATATTTCTCAGCCGCTCTCTCTGTCAAGAAAAAGTGGGGAAAAGGTAAGCGATTAGCTGGTTTATAAATTAAAGACAATATATTACAATTACAATGTGTCAAGATCATAATTAATGGGTGCAGACAAGCAACACATGTTATTAATCTGAAACAATAGCATTCACTTCTTACGTACTGATTGCAAATGATTTGCCCATTTCAAAGTCCCAATAAGTTATTTTTTCACCTGTTAAAATCTGTTACTGGGTATAACAATACAACCTGGGCATTCAAGTCTGTGTTAGCCTTGAGCCAGAGGTTGCAACTTCTTTTAAGTCAGCATTTGTGGCTCTATCCAATGGTGCCAATCTATACCAGACAGACTTGGTCTCGCATTTTCAGTTACCCAGCCTCTAGCTTCAAGATAATTCTGAACGGGAAAAACAGCTATGAAGTTGGTACGGCAGCCCTTTCTCTGTCACTAAGAGGGTGCCTGAGCCACATGTAATATTAGAATTTAACCCATTAGTAAAGAATATCTTAGAAATGCCACTTTAAACAAGATGCATTCATAAATACTGAAAGTCACTGTAATTAAGCACTGTGACTCAAAAGATGTTCTAAGCTCAATTCACAGAAAGAAGACAAGTCAAAGACAGGTTTTCTTTTAAATGGCTCAAAATGAGAAATTCACTAGTAAAATCAGATTTCACTCTGCATAACACCATCACTGGAGTTACTGTGAAAGATTTTATAGTTGGTTACACTGCAGAAGGCAGAGTGGTTTTGTTATCCTCAGAAGACCATCTGGTAACATTTTCATTTAGACATAGGGAAAAAATATTCTGAACAATGACCTTTTTTTAAACAGGTAATGTAATATACCAATATGAAAAGCCAATTCTCCCTAAGCTTTTTGCTTCTCAAATGTTTTAAATTTGATCCAAGTTTGAATTTTATTTCTATTACCCAAAGAAATGTCTCTTTTCCTTTCCTGTCCCCAAGTTTAAGCCATTTTTTTAAAAAGGATTATTTTGGAGAGACAGTGGAAGCTCAATAGGCACCAGACAAGTATTGTGCCTCTCTCTGGTGTCTGTGATCTATAAGACATTCAAAAATTTTAGACTCACAGTTGCAAACATGAGAATGGACATGAATGGATGTGCCTGTGAAGCTGCAGAAAGCGTTTTTGCCTTTAGTAGGAGCTAAGTGGAGAGGGAAAGATAACCCTCTCAATTCCCTTCAGAAGACAGATGTCTAACTGCAGCTGGCCCTGGAGAAGTAGGAAGTCTGTCTTTGAGCTGTAGGTAATAAGAGTGTGAACCAGAAAATTTGAATTAAATTCTCAGTACTGACATTATTCTCACCTCTGATTCTCCCTAATTCAGCCTTCTCTTGTCAAAAAGGTTCTACCCTCTGTCTTGAAAATATTGTGGAAGATACATGGGTAAACATCAGTATTCTTATAGTGCAATAAAGAAAACTACCCCACCCAATAAATAGAACATGAGCACAAGCAACTATGCATAGGGAAAAATGAAAATACACTTGATCAAAGATGTAAGAAATACCTGCTCAAAATCTTTCATTTATGTCACTGTGAAAGGCATCAACATGTATACTGTGCAGAAGAAAGCAATCCGAGATTATTGCTTGAGTTACCACAGCAAGTTTCGTGTAAGAGAGTCAAAAGCCGATCACAGAACACTTTGCTGTGTTTTACTGGAAATTCTACGATTAACTTTTTGATTACACCATTAATATGACTGAAACAGGGACTTACTAACTTTTTTTATCCTGGAGACCAATTCCATTACCATTTTAAAATAAAAGGAAATTATCTCCCTGGAGCATCTTACAAGTTCTAGGAAGAGAAGAAGTTACTGGAGTTTGGTACATATAAGTACACATTTCTTGTATGCAGCTGCCAAGATGGGAAGTAAAAACAGATAAAGTGAATTCAAAATCAGATTACTTCCAGTACATTCAAAACCAGATTACTTCTTTGAAGTCCTCTGTAGGATTTCTTCATATAATTTCTTTCTTCTGTTCTCATTCTTGCTTATGTGTTAGCAAACAGTAAATAAGTCTTCTTATTCAAAGCTTCATGTAAAGATTGCACTTAAAATCATCAGTGGTCTAAGCAGGACCACAAATCCTCTGCTGAGTTATGAAACAAAGTTAAATGGCAAAGTACTAGCTATTGAATCTGGTTATCATTTGTAGGCAATTCAATAACTTGATACTCTGTAGAGAACAAATTCAGCACCTGTCATAATCATTGTAATTCCCGGTGAGATGACAGGGAGCCAAGTTCTGCTCTCAGTTCTGGTGGTACAAATCTGATGCATTTTTAACTGTAGTCAGCTAAATCACCCTAGATTACAGCTTTAATTAACAGAGGAATTTTCATATGCTTAAATTTGGGTTGCATTGGTTCATTAGGTAAAACTGAGTTTACAGTCCCAGTGTGATATTTAACCTTTTCCATGGCAGATGCAGCAGAATGTGTTATTTACTCCGAACGCACAGGAGAATTTAGGTCTCTACCACAGGACAGAGAGGTCTAGGAATGCACTTTTTATCAAATCCCTTCAAGCTTTTGACTCATTGATACAGACAGTATGGGAGAAGGTGGTCATCCCATGCTTGAACACAAAGAAAGCAAATAATTTCAAGAAGGAAAACTTGTGCCACAGAATGAAAAGATAAAAAGAAAGCATTAGCATCACATTACATATCCTTCAGTTTTTGAACTTCCAAATTATTTTCCTGCCTCTTTCAGCAAAAAGGAAAGCTATTAGCATAAAGAGTCGCCATCTGGCCTCCTAAGACCAATTTTCCAAACTACAGTTCACTGCAGAACAGACTCTATGTTCATTTCCACACTCATACTTTCACTGACAGCTCAGTGCATTTCCCTTTCTTTAGAAGCTGTTGCTTAGCAAGCCACTGATTGTACTCACTGCGTGGACTGGGTTGCACTGATCTATCGGGCTTTTGAAGTCTGTCCGAAGTTCATCAAAGGCGATTATCTGAAAAACAATTTTTTCAAATATTGTAATGAATGCTCATTCAAATGCTTTTTTTTTCCTTTAGGGACTGATTAGATGCATCGCCTTGCTGCCTCCCTTTCCAAAGAAAATATGGGAAACTGGCTTCCCCAATACACTTCTTTAAGAGCTAACTAGTTAAAACAAAACAGCATACTCCCACATACGACCCCTAGAACCCATTCATCTGTCACTCTGTAAAATCACACCTATAGCCTTTTCAGCATTGTTGATTTCCAGATTTCTTCCCTCTTATCACCTACATTTTTTTTCTCAAACTTCCAAATGGCATAAAACTATTTCTCAAACAAATGCATCTCCAGACTCGATAGAAAAAGTCATTAGCTTCCTAAAACACAGAGATGCTATTCCAGGTTTAATACAGACACAACAGCCCCTTTTTATTAGTTGTTAAACCTACTTCAGATATTAATTCTGAATTAGTATCAGCTTAATTATTATTAAGCTGCTATTCATCGTCAAGCAAATGCCTCAAAAAGTAAACTACTCCAGATCAAAACATTCCTAAATGCCAGCAGGTTTTAGAACCTTTACCTCAGACCTCGTTAATAGAGACATGCCTTTTGCTCATGTCCTTTAGTTTCCTCCATTAACTGATGGATTCAGACACACTGGTAATTACTGCCTGCTTTTAAGTACAGCAGATAAAAGTGCCCATAAAAAATAATAATGCTTGATAATGTTTTCTTGGAATGAAAACAGCTGTAATAACCCTCAGCATACTTCATTCAAAGACCTCAAAGCACATTCTTTATTTTATGTTTGTGTCCTAGTGATACCTTTTCTTCTGCTTGCTTCACCCAATGAATGACAGCTCACTATGACAGGCACCACATAAATAGCTGTTAAAACAATTATTTTCCTTTAGACAATTTACAACCCAGGAAAGTATTTGTTCTCAATAACAGGATGATGGAACTACAAGGTAGCAGTTGGGTAATTAGTATATGAGTGGAGTAACCATTCTATGTTTAATATCTTCATTGGTTACATAGACAGTGAGATCGAGTGCACCCTCAGCAAGTTTGCAGACAACACCAAGCTGAGTGGTGCAGTTGACGCATGAGGGATGGGATGCCATCCAGAGGCACCTGGACAAGCTCTAGAAGTGGACCCATATGAACCTCATGAGGTTCAACAAGGCCAAGTGCAAGGCCCTGCACTGGGTCAGAGCAACCCCTGGTATCAATCTGGGCATTATCAGGCTAGGGGATGAAGGGATAGAGAGAAGCCCTTGCAGCGAAGGACTTGGAGGTACTGATGGATGAAAAGCTGGATATGATCCAGCAAGGTGCACCCACAGCCCAGAAGGCCAACCGTATCCTGGGCTACATCAAAAGAAGCATGGCCAGCAGGGCAAGGGAGGTGATTCTACCCCTCTACTCTGCTATGGGGAGACCCCACCTGGAGCATTGCATTCAGCTCTGGAGCTCTCAGCACAGAAAAGACATGGACCTGTTGGAGTGCGTCCAGAGGAGGGCCACAAAATGATCAGAGGGACTGAACAACCCTCTTACAAAGAAAGGCTAAGAGTTGGGGTTGTTCAGCCTGGAGAAGAGAAGGCTCCAGAGAGACCTCATTGCGGCCTTTCAGTACTTCAAGGGGGCTTATAAGAAAGATAGGACAGACTTTTTTAATAGGGCCTGTAGCAATAGGACATGGTTTTAAACTAAAAGAGGGTAGATTCAAACTAGATAGAAGGAAGAAACTTTTTTTACAATGAGGGTGGTGAAACACTGGAAGGGGCTGCCCAGTGAGGTGGTAGATGCCCCATCCCTGGAAACATTACAGGTCAGGTTGGATGGGGCTCTGAACAATCCAACCTTGCTGAAGATGTTCCTGCTCATCGCAGGGGAGTTAGACTAGTGACCTTTAACCAGTCCAAACTATTCTATGATTCCAACCCAAGCTATTCTATGACACAGCATGCCTGCTGCCTAGCCATTCAAAAAATAACCAACTGGGTGTCAACACAGACATGCTGTATAGGTAAAACACATTCATTTTACAGATACGGAATGCAACAGCAGAAATCCTGAAAATGACCTATCAGTGATTCATGTAATAATCTCGTGAGAGGCTTGAGAATAAAATCTAGAGCTACAATCCACAAATCTAAGCATTACTCCACATCCCACTCTAACGTTGCATTCATCACATTGAAGCACATTTAAAATCAAAAGTATGGCATTTTACAAGAGCCCTCTACAGAATTCAATCTATTCAACTATGACAAGTCAAAGTGCCAGAATAAACCACAAAGGGAACTGTAATTTGTGATTACCAGTGAAGCATTTCTCCCCATAGATGCAGTATCTCTACAAGTTAGGAATTAGATCTGCAACGCACATTTAGACTGAGGTAAAAGAGCAAATAACCGAAACTAAGAGAGGGTCAGAGTACAACTGCAAAAAATAAGGCTTATGACATTTCTATATTTAATACTTCTTGAACCGGTCTTCACATTCTCAAGCTGGGCCAACTGTTAAGAAGGTAACAACTACGCAAGTCAGATGTGCACACTTCTGCTTGTAATTGGGTATCAACATCAGCACTGACAGCATTGACAGAAAGGGGGAAGGATGGCTCTGTAACAGGCAAGAGAGCTGCCTCTATTCATAGCTGTGCCACTGATTTACTTTGGGATTCTGTGCATCTCCCTTAAATTCTCTTTGCCACACTGAGCTGGTACTTACAGATGTAGCTTTAAGATAGGAAACTGTTATGAGCTTTGAGTGACAGCTGTTTTTAATAATGTACAGTGGTAGCAGCTTTTTTTTCTTGTAAATGTAGAGATGAGCTAAAATTTCCTTGGGGGAAAGAAAGAAAGAAAGAAAGAGTGAATGTGCTGTATTCTTCTTTTGGTAGTCAGTAACAGCAACCAGGAGTTTGAGATAATCATGAAATGACAGCCAGTACAAGATCTAGCTCATGCTGAGAGGAAAGACTGGTCTGAGACAACACCATGAGGAGCCTGAACACTGGAATCATAAGATAGACCCCCTTCAAGAAGTGCAGGAAAGCCTCTAAAGATTCACTGAACACAGAGATAAGATGATAACCCTGAAGCGTGTTTAGATGAAGAAGAACTAGCTTGCTCTGAAAAACAGCACCATTAAGGCAGGGCTCTGTTGAGCTAGCCTTAACTAATGCAGCTAAGTCTTGAAGAAATCCTAAATGACATTTTGGAAAAGAGATTAGCCTCAAACAGAGTACACATTTAGATTTCCTCATTTTTTGCTTTCTCTTTTTTTTTTACCAGCATTCCCAACTCCGTAGTCAAAAACCTACTCTTTATTTGCTGGCACACAATTTATTTTATGTTATGCTTGCATTATATCTAAGTGCCTTGAAACAGATCTGACAGTATTAAGTACATAGTTTTCATGGAACCAGTAAGTGTAAATACAATAGTCTCACAGACAAACATTTTGGAACACCTGCAAATCATGACAATGTTAAGAGACATTCCT
>NW_009258284.1:95928-97501 GCF_000687185.1 Egretta garzetta
ACAGACTGAGGTCTGGTATCAAGCACACAGGATTGTAGGAAAGTTCCTTCAGTAAAAGTTTCAGTGTCTGTCAGGATGGAGGCTGACAGAAATAAATCTTCAACTCTTAGTATGTTATTTCATAAAAGTGCCATAATAGTTTATATTTTGTTAAATCCTCAAGAACAGAAATCCAGTGGTGACATAAAGATACCTATTTTAATTTATGAAAAAGCAGATTCCTATTTCTCAGTCACAGTGAAAAGCTTGAAAATGTAACATTAGGCAGGCTCACAAGTAGAAGCAATATAAAGAAACTCCCAGAGTGAGCATGTTTTTGTGGTTTTTTTTTTTTTTTTAATGTCACAATGCTGTGTGTCCTAATTCTAAAATTGCAAATGAGAAATAATGAAAACACAGCTGTAGCTTCTTAAGACTGGTGGTTGCCCACAATACACTAGGTGAGTGTGCAATAAATTATACTGTATTGCTGAAAATAAGGCTGGGTTGTGCTGCAGTGTGGTCTACGTAATTAATTAGGAAACATTTTCCTCTTTCAATTATAACTAGCCTCAGGTAACAGTTTAATGCCCTAGGGCACGTGCGACTGGTGTTGCCATTTTTCCCTATAAAAACCAAATAACTAACTACTTGCCTCCATTAAGTATTTCACAATGCTTTCACAGGAGATGCGGTGTTCTGGCCATACTCTAGAGAAACAATCTTCTGCCCATTTATGTTTCAGCTGGATGCAGTACAGCTACCTGCTTCCCATACATCAGCTAATGGGAGCTGATGAATGCTTCGGGACAGCACCCAGGTATGCTCAAGGTCTGTTTCACCTCCAGAATTGCCACACTTATCAGTGACTTGACAGAGTAGCTCATTTGGAGGCAAACAATGTAATAGATCCCAGTCAGGGCACTTCACCGTATGAATTGCCATCATTTCACCTTTGTAAATGAATGTATTTTATAAATCGTTCTGTATCTTTTAGTTATCCAATCTAATTGGATCCAGGGTGGCAATTAAGACTACAATACATACAAACATGTGGACATCAGCAACCCCATCTCTCCAAAGGCCACACAATAAATAAAGCGTTCCAAAGAAAAATGACTAGCCTCTAGTCACAGAGATAAACAGATAGCTAAGCACATAGCATTTTGGAAACGTGTGCCAGGGACTGATGTTACACTGAGGAGAAATTTACTTCTATTAGTAAATATTAATCTTGTACATAGCTTCATAGAAAGAGAATAAGGCCATTTGATATTTATTTAAGAACTCCAAGAAAAAAAAAAACAAGTTTCTGTTGATTTGCAAAGCTATATCAGGAAAAAAAAAAAGCATCATGTTTAGCAATGATTTTTATCATTACTGCAGAAAAACTCCGTAGTCAAAAACCTACTCTTTATTTGCTGGCACACAATTTATTTTATGTTATGCTTGCATTATATCTAAGTGCCTTGAAACAGATCTGACAGTATTAAGTACATAGTTTTCATGGAACCAGTAAGTGTAAATACAATAGTCTCACAGACAAACATTTTGGAACACCTGCAAATCATGACAATGTTAAGAGACATTCCTG
>NW_009258284.1:97611-104926 GCF_000687185.1 Egretta garzetta
TTCCTGCTACACCTGCAAGAAACAGACTGAGGTCTGGTATCAAGCACACAGGATTGTAGGAAAGTTCCTTCAGTAAAAGTTTCAGTGTCTGTCAGGATGGAGGCTGACAGAAATAAATCTTCAACTCTTAGTATGTTATTTCATAAAAGTGCCATAATAGTTTATATTTTGTTAAATCCTCAAGAACAGAAATCCAGTGGTGACATAAAGATACCTATTTTAATTTATGAAAAAGCAGATTCCTATTTCTCAGTCACAGTGAAAAGCTTGAAAATGTAACATTAGGCAGGCTCACAAGTAGAAGCAATATAAAGAAACTCCCAGAGTGAGCATGTTTTTGTGGTTTTTTTTTTTTTTTTAATGTCACAATGCTGTGTGTCCTAATTCTAAAATTGCAAATGAGAAATAATGAAAACACAGCTGTAGCTTCTTAAGACTGGTGGTTGCCCACAATACACTAGGTGAGTGTGCAATAAATTATACTGTATTGCTGAAAATAAGGCTGGGTTGTGCTGCAGTGTGGTCTACGTAATTAATTAGGAAACATTTTCCTCTTTCAATTATAACTAGCCTCAGGTAACAGTTTAATGCCCTAGGGCACGTGCGACTGGTGTTGCCATTTTTCCCTATAAAAACCAAATAACTAACTACTTGCCTCCATTAAGTATTTCACAATGCTTTCACAGGAGATGCGGTGTTCTGGCCATACTCTAGAGAAACAATCTTCTGCCCATTTATGTTTCAGCTGGATGCAGTACAGCTACCTGCTTCCCATACATCAGCTAATGGGAGCTGATGAATGCTTCGGGACAGCACCCGGGTATGCTCAAGGTCTGTTTCACCTCCAGAATTGCCACACTTATCAGTGACTTGACAGAGTAGCTCATTTGGAGGCAAACAATGTAATAGATCCCAGTCAGGGCACTTCACCGTATGAATTGCCATCATTTCACCTTTGTAAATGAATGTATTTTATAAATCGTTCTGTATCTTTTAGTTATCCAATCTAATTGGATCCAGGGTGGCAATTAAGACTACAATACATACAAACATGTGGACATCAGCAACCCCATCTCTCCAAAGGCCACACAATAAATAAAGCGTTCCAAAGAAAAATGACTAGCCTCTAGTCACAGAGCTAAACAGATAGCTAAGCACATAGCATTTTGGAAACGTGTGCCAGGGACTGATGTTACACTGAGGAGAAATTTACTTCTATTAGTAAATATTAATCTTGTACATAGCTTCATAGAAAGAGAATAAGGCCATTTGATATTTATTTAAGAACTCCAAGAAAAAAAAAAACAAGTTTCTGTTGATTTGCAAAGCTATATCAGGAAAAAAAAAAAAAGCATCATGTTTAGCAATGATTTTTATCATTACTGCAGAAAGGAGCCAGAGATTGAATGGGCAACAGATATTGAACTATCTTCTGACTTAGGGAATCTTCCCCATGATTCCACATTACAAAACACTGCAGGAAGTTTCTTCTGCCACTGCCCTAGCCATGCTTTCTTCTGTTGATAGAAGTGTACTTGTGGGTGTTATCCACCTAATAAAACTAAAGGTTTATAAAAATACTGGTTGCATTCTCTGGTGATTCACACCATCTGCAAATCTCGTAACTCCAAGTGTAAGTCAGCAAGGAGTTTGCCCCAGTTTAAACACATACTGAACAGATGAGATTGTGATGACAACGTATGTTTCAGTACAGCTACAATTACAATGATATTTATAAAATTTGTTTTCATTACCTGTACTCTCTTGTGCTCATCTCCCCAGACAATAACAGCTTCTGTAATAATGAAGTATTCATGTAAGATTGAACCTGAACTTTGTTTTCTTCCCATGCTTATGCACCCATCAAATTGAAAATTTCACCTATTAATGGTAGGAATGAATTATGATCTCTCATTTTTAGGGAAGATACTTTTTTTTTTAAAAATCACTGAGCTCTTACAGAAATATATTTTAATTGAGACTGTGATGTTTTAGGGTGGCAGTAGAGTTGATGTGGGTGTGAATTCAGTGACAGCAAAGAAGTTGAATATTATTGCTTATTGGCATCTCAGAAAAGTTAAGATAAAATAGAACTTGATGATAACCACACTAACTGCAGAACAGAACAGTAACACTTAACATATGTTTCCTTGCCACCACCCTGTCAATGCACCACAATCCCATCTTGAAGAAACTGTCTTTAATGGTTCATTTAAACAATTTGTCTACCCCTCCACTCTCATACACAGCACCCACACCAGCAGTTCATAGACTGTCTGCAAGTCAGCACATGGACAGAAGGTGGACAGGTTTAGGAGCATGCTGTGCTCCTAAACGTCATGCCTGCCCATCAGCTGCTGTATAGACATATTTACTGCAGTTGGGAAAGAGCATTAAACATTCATCATGTTTGAACCATGTTGATGCAAGCTGGGTGAGTTAGTTTGTTGAGCAGAAGCAGACAAAATGTGTGAGACAGTCAGTTAGGCAAGAATGTAGAAGGACCTGAAATGTCACTGTCTTGACGTGATGGAGTACAGGGAGCCCATAGAGAGATGCAGAGAATGGTGACATTGACAAAAGGAGCTTAGCTATGTTATCCACTTGGCAGAAAGCCATGTCCTCTGCGCTCGCCAGAATGGATGTGGCAACCCACAAAAACATGCAGCCACCCAGGTCTCAGGCTGCAGGGAGTGCCAGAGCCTTTCACTGGTAATGGGTGGCAGTAGTGAGAACAGCCATGTGAGGAGTGACCAGCTGGACGATCTGCTCAGCCTGGTGGCAGAGCTACAAGAGGAAATAGAAAGCTTAAGGAACATCAGGGAGTCTGAGAAAGAGAGAGACTGGTGGAACCATGCCCTGCCGCCCTTGAGGCAGAAAGGGGAACAGCTACCAGAAAAAATCCAAGATCAATGGGATCCTGTATCCTCCCCCTGCCAGGCTGAAGACAGTAGCTTAAAGGAGTGAAAGGAGATAAGTCCACGCTTGGGGTAGCAGACAAACGCCCTCCTTGCCCACCTCGCCTTCCCAGGTGCCTCTTTACCACAGGTATGAGGCTCTGGATGTGGAAGGCCAGTCAATGGATGATGTGGATGGTGGTCCATCTACACCAGAGATGTTGCCAGGATTAAAAAGGCCTACACCCCATATCATGACCACCTCCAGAAGGAAGAAAAGATGGGTTATAGTTGTAGGAGACCCCCTTCTGAGGGGAACAGAGGGCCCAATATGCCAGATAGGCTCTCCTCTTAGGGAAGTCTGCTGCCTCCCTGGGGCCTGGATTAAGGACAGTGCTAGGAACCTTCCTAGCCCTAGGACTATTACCCATTACTGCTCTTCCATGTGGGCGGCAATGAAGCTGCAACGTGTAGTCCAAGGGCAATCCAAAGAGACTTCAGGGCCTTGGGACGGTTGGTAAGGGAATCTGGAGCACAGGTTATGTTTTCTTCTCTCCTTCCAGTTGCAGGCAGCAACACTGGAAGAAACAGACACATCCAGTCCATTAAGACACAGCTCCATGTCACCACCTCAATTTGGGGTTTTTCAGTAATGGGATCACCTACACAGCACCAGGCTTGCTGGCATCAGATGGGATTCACCTTTCTTAAAGGGGGAAGAGGGTTTTTGCTCACAAGCTAGCAGGGCTCATTGACAGAGCTTTAAACTACACTTGAAGAGGCAGGGGGATAGTATCAGGCTTGCGCGTGACAAGCTTTCTATGAAAGTGACAGACTGAGAGAACAATTTTTGCTACTCCATTCTTATAATGACATGAAATTAATCTGAACAAGAAATTTAGCTATGTGCTTGGTGAACATTTGTTCAAGATGCTTGTTCCTCTTTCTAGTTCGTTAAACTGATCTGCTTCATGCTACCAAGCAACGTAAACACAGCAAGAAAAATCATTCCCCCTCCATAAGGGTTCCTCTGAGTCAACACCTCCACTGTAATCACCAGTGAGAACTCTCATTTGAGCATAAGTGGCTGTTGGTCACAATACTTTCAATATTCTTGCAATACTCTATAAATCATGAAGTGTTAACTGTAAAATAATTATTAATGTTATAGTCTCTGATACAGCCCAGAGACCGCACACAACACATCAAGTAATGTAGATGCGAGATTTAAACTGCTTTTTAAGTTCTGCCTTTCTCCCCCTCACCAGGACCATTTTTTGTTAACTTCAGCACACACAGCATCACAGATGACTGAAAACAGGTCTGAATCAACCTGACAATCTTCTTCTAAGAACACCATAAAGAGCTGACTGTAGGCTAGGAGAAAAAAAATGAAACCAAATCACTGGGATTCTGCCTGTGATACTAACAAATCCTGTTATATGCTACTAAACTATACATGAGTACACCAGAGAGCAATGTGGCCGGCTTTGGTTCATTAGTGCAGGAAAAGGATGGAATGAAGGTTGTGCTATGACAGGAAATATCTTTTTTTTACTTGCCAGTGCTTGAGTGTATCATTCATTATTTGTTTTTACTAACCATTACTAAGCATATGATGGGCTGGCATTTTTAAGGCCCTGAAACCAAGAGCTGTCTGCTCAGAGGAAATGGTGTTCAGCTCTCATTTCACATTGTATTGTAATAAATCAATGTCTTCCTACAGCATCTTGATTGCCACTGAGCTGCACAGCACAGCTTTCACAGCCTCTGAAGGCAGAAAAGACAGAACTTAACTTATACTGCAAAAAACACAGTCTACTGTTGCACTCTATCATCTACCTGCAGCCCCTCAAAAAAGGGAATCAAATAAAAACATGAAGGTACAGTGATGGGAAAACATCCAGAATATGTGCATTTGTGCTTTATAAACATTCTGTAATTATTACATAAATAGAAAATTAACTTCATGGAAAGCATGCAGGCTCAGTTAAGAATATGCACAAAGCTTTTAGACCTGCATTTCTTTGTAGCAGAGGGGTTATCAGCTGATTCACTTTTTAAAACACCTGGAGCTGGGTAGACACGCAGCAAAAGAGTAGTTCCCAGATTCCCTTCACAAGTCACTTTCTTCAGCAAGTCATCTTCAGAAGCAGGGACAAAGTAGGCCGTTACTGCTTAAGTTAATTCATGAGAAATTAAAGAGGCTAAACAGAGGCTGACACTGCACAGCATTGTCATATATGCTGACAGGAAGGTGAAAAAAATATCTTTGTTCTAAGTCTTGGGGTTAACTTCGACACCCGTGAGAAAATTCTTCAGTATAACTGTCTGCTTTTCACTTCTTAAAGAGAGAATTTTTATATTCTTATTTCGTACTTACTTCATAAGGTGAGCATTTATGGTGCTACTCACTCATGTTCTTAACACTAGTGGTCTGTACCTAGTACTGGATCTGGGTTCATGAAGGTTTTCTGGCAAACCTCAGAGCTGCTCCATGTTCAGGTTCACAAACTCAATCTATGACCCACTGAAAGAGCATGGAATTATTCATCACGGTTACAACCATAACTGTAGTAAACTCAGCATTTCAGCAAGCCAGATACTGATGCATATTGACTTTAAAACACTGGAGCTATGAAATAATATTACATGTTTACAGAGCTGTTCTCACTCATGCCCCCAGTGACTATCTTTCTGGGTGTAAAAATATCTCCAATAAAGTAATAGTTCTTCAAAAAACAAACTACTTGTGTTTACCAGGGATCCAAAACATGTCATAGTAGATATTCACTAATATTTACTTGCTCAGAGGCTGGGGGGCATACAGCTGCTCTGTAACTGTTATTATCAGTACTATGTAAACAGTTCAGAGAAGGAAATCAAGAAATATGTATTGAAACGGCAGGACCGGAGGATTTAAGGCAGCAGAAAGTAAAACTTAAGCTATGGTTTCACCAAGACATGAAAGTCAAAAAGCATACAAACTTACAAGGAAATGTTTTAGGTCTATTTTAGCCTCCTGTTTCATCCAGAAAGAATAGTTACTGATGATCATGCATACTAGCATTTTGTTAGCTAGTACAAGCAATTGGATCCTCATTTTTAGTAAGAAGATTAGGCGTAGATATCAGAGTTTTCAAAAATACTTATTTTCTCTAAGTCAGAAGAACAAATATTTTCAACATTTCCAATAAAACAGTTCTGAAAGAATTTCCAGATTTAAGACAAAAAGCAAAATTTTGTTCCAACACTGTATTTTTGCTTTGGAATTTATTTTGGTTTTAGGAAAATCAGATTATATGACATAGTTCAACATTCTACTGTATTTATTTTAAAGAAAACACACTGCTTAGTAGAAATTGAAACATTTTATCTTCCTTTCTCAATCAAAGTCTCTTGTTTGTCCTATAGTGAAACAGTAAATGTTATTAATTTATTGTCACTTAATTGTCAAAACAGAATCCAGGAAAGGGAACTGCAGAGGACGTCCTGGGCTATCAGCTTCAGCCCCCAATTACTGCAGACACCACATCAGAAGAGCCAAGTGGGAAATCCACCAAGTTTATTTTAAAAACAGGGAGGAGGAATATGATTTCCCTTTCCACTGCTCCATTTGGAACACAGCACAAACCTGCTGTGAAAGTTGGGAGCCTTCTCCCAACTTCTAAATTTGTTGCATAGATAACACAAACCATGTATATCACTGCCATGACTGCTTCATTACAACAGCTACTTAGTAAAATGAGAAAGTTTTATTTTGCAGCAACTTGCATCAAAATTGGCACAACTCCAAACCCATTTGTCTTCAATTCAGCAGAAACTCCATCCCAGCTCATGCTAATTGACATTCATACAAACCCACACATAAGCACACAAATCTTATGCATTACAGCCCTTGTATATGAATTAATAACAGAGCTAAATGCTGCTGGCGCTATATCTCTACTTCATTTTTTTCCTGAAGTGAGTGGATTAACTCTTGGGTGTCTGGAGCTTTTTATCCTGGCACCTGCCAAAAGAAACTGGATCTGATCAGTCTCTTTTTGGAAAAAGTCAAAACCTTTTTCTTGCCAAATGTCTTTAAGAGCTTTTATACATAAGTTATATGTATCAAATCATCCCTGCGTTATTAACCCCTCAGTGCTAACAGTAGGGAGAAGGATGAAGATCCTTATGAACATGAAAAAAGGGCCATAAATAATGTCTTAGCACAATAATGAGTGGCAGGGAAATAAAAAAATGGTGAAATAAGGTTCCTCTTTCGGGCTTCACCTGGCTATCCAGCAGGCTCAGCTCTCTGTGGCTGAGGGGACACCACTCTCCCCTTGCCTATCTAAGCAGGGACCGAGTCCAAAAAGAGCTCTGTGCCTGCTGCCACATTCTGAGGGAAGAGGTGTCTCTGACAAGGAAGCACA
>NW_009258284.1:104941-120839 GCF_000687185.1 Egretta garzetta
TTTCCTCTGAAGAAGATTCAGAAAGCAGGGAAATCTACCTAGTGAGTCAAGCTGTGGCCAAAGAAATAAGAAAAGCTGCTTGCACACTACCCATATGACTGCACCTTAACAGCTTCAGTTTAATTAGGAACTGTTTGAGCAGAGGCTTGACACCGCTCTACTCTCCACCCCTGCATCAAACCCACATTGCAGGAACTTGTATATGGCAGGTGTAAGAACTGTCTCAATAGGAGCTTCCAAATTAGTTATGGAATTTAGTACATCATCTAGAAATTGGAAAGAGTTTCATACGGGCAGATATCACCACTGCTATTTATGGACTTCAATATGCTTATTTGAAAAGATAAACCCAAGATGTACGAAAATCTGATTCCTTAGAAGCAGTTCAGATTCAGGAGAATGGCATTAGAAAGCCCCATAGGCCAAATACCTACAGTATTTGTGTGTGTTTGTACTTCAGATAAGGAACCTATTAACAGAGTTCATAAATATTGCCTGCCTGGTTCACATCACAAGCTTTCAGAGTGCAGTCTTAGCTCCCAATGACGCGCACAATCAATGCACTACCCATTACCTCTGCCTGTTTGTAACAGGCAGACTACTGCAAAATACATGCAAGTTTAAATGTACAAGCCCTGAAAAAGTACTAAGTAAAGTCAGAAAGACAAAAACAATCTTTCAGCTTAAACATCACTAATGTAATTTTACATGGATATATTAACCTAACAGGTGAAATATGCAACTCCATGTTGCTTGTTAGTATCAAAGAATAAGCCTTTAATCCTTGCCTGTCCTTCACAACGTTCCTTCCCTCACCCCTTTATTTGACTGTTTTTAACTGCTTATCTCTGAAACCCAGCAAGTGCTCCGATATTTGTAACAGCACTTCCCCATTAGCCAGATGGGTATATCAGTAAATGTCTCAGTGTTATCTCATATGACCTAGTTCCCTGCCTTTCTCCATATGATCTCAGCTACAAACCTGCCTCGTGTTTTAAGTTGCCACATTTGGGCACATTTGCATCCTAATTATATTTAAAGTGAGGCTTAAATCCCTCTGGAAGTCGCAGTTACATGATCAATGAAGGGCATAAAGCAAAATAATTTGCAGGGATCTTTGCACTGTCAAGTATAATTCTAGTGGAAATCTCCCCTCCTGACTTTGTTAGTATAAAGAGCTCTTCTTTCCTCTATTAAAGAGTGACAGAGAGCAGTTGCTTAGAAAGATTATTCAAAATTGCATGCAACCTGCCTCAAAAGCCAGAGAATTTTAACATTTTTGTCATATTTTCTTCCTTGTCTATATCCTTTTGTTAAACATCTCCTGTTAAAAAAGAAGAAAAGGCTCAAATTTTAGTTTTCACCATACCTGTCCACGTAACTCTGTAGCTTCCCAGACTAGTGTATGCTGGTTTCAATGAGAAACTTAACACTGCCACCAAATAAAGTGCAGAGAGGAAAGTGAGATAAAAGGTATTCCTTTCTTCTCTTATCTCTCCTTAATGTATTTACTTTTCTGAATACCACACTTATTAATTCACCACATATTAATAAAAGTAAACAATAATAACTAGCAATGCCTTGCAGTTATAAATCTCCCTTCAAGGCAATGAAGGCCTTAACAAATGCAAGGAAAATATCATTTCCATTTTGTATACAATAGGAAAAACGAAGGTCAGAGAAATTAAATGATTTACGGAATTGATGGCAGAAGAACCAAAGCCTCTGGATTGCTGCACCATATAAAATGTCAGGGGAAACAAAGAATACTGTCAGTAGACTAATAACATATGAGAAGCGAAACTATGCATTTCTGTCTGATTATTGTACTGTTGTTCATCTCTAGAGCAGAGCATTGCTTTAAGCAGTGCCTTTTTGGATTAAGATAGCAAATGGTTTTAAATCACTCAAGGGTAGAAAATTGTTCTATTTGTCAGATTTCACACTAACAGTTGTATGGCATTTCCTTGCTCTACTTAACCTGAGTTTCATGTGCTGCCACTATTAAACAACTGTCCATGCAGAAATCCAAACACATTGCTAATGCAAACAAAGCTCTTCTGACTCCATCCAGGGCTGCACAAACATACACCTGAGCACCTAGTCTTCATCTTTTTACTGAAGTTCTTTTGTCTGTAAAAGGATGTTGCATTTAGATCCTAAGAAGTTTAGATAGTGGGGGCCTAACTGGAAGCTTAAGCTAACTTAACAGTCATGAAAATCTTATTGTAATTTCTCGAGTATTTAAGCCAGATCCTAAGGCTTTTCCAATAGGAATTCCAATATACAAAATGACAAACGCATAGTCTCCATTCTGCAAACATGATTCAAAAGGATTTCCTATCTACCTATGGAAGTGTAGAGGCATAATTATGCTACTCTGATTGAATATTGATGAAAATCCATAGAGTAAGGCTCCCTTGCTTAGAGCACGTGCACAAACCTACCAGTCTGTATAGTTACATCACTGTATTCCCCTGCATAAATAAAAACTATACAAATGAACAAAAAGCCAAAAACTATACAGATGGACAAAAGCAGTATTATTGCTTCAGCTATGCCAAATGAGATTTCCAAGTCTGCAGAGAGGTGCAGGACAAACCACTAAGAATAATTATTTGGCAGTCACCTGAAACAGCCCACCTATTGTCCACCTATTAGTACAAAAATGAAAACCACCATCCACCTTGTGAAAAATAAATTTATCTTCAGGGATACAACCATACTGTGCAGAGCTTTGAGTGCTTTGAATAGAAAGTTACCATCTCCATGAGTTACTGGTTATTATTGCAGCACTGCAGACAACAATTTGAAAAAGCAACCCAATTTCTAATGTAAAGAATTCACTTGTTGTTATTAGTTTTGACAAAACCAGTAAAAAACCTCAGCAGCTGCAAAAGCCTGTTGTGAACACAATGTTGCCAGAAGCATAATTTGACAAGCATCTACTGACAGATTCTACAACTGCTGTGAAAGGGGCTTTTAAAAATCATTTCATCCAACTGCAAGGAGAAACACTTTTACTGGCTAACAAGATTCTGGACACAGATTTCACTTGCTGACTACAGACACTGAAATATACTCTCCAGTTATCCTGAAACACAGATGTCAACTGCCTCCTTCAGGAGAGAGACGAAGAGTCCCACCTCTTCCCCAAATACAGAGTTCAGAGATTACCTGAGCTTGTACCACAACTTTTTACCCACTCACTGTCTTCCAGCCTAGACCAGCTGAAATCCAGCCAGGCAAAAATCAGCTGTGCACATATAAACTGCAGTTCATTAAGAGAAGGAAGACAAGCAAGCAAGCTGTGCAGGAGGGATGATGCTAATATAGCTGCACAGAGCCTGTTTCTAAATAGGCTAATAGTTTTGCTCCCTGCAGCTCCAACACATTTCAAAACAGAACTCAAGCGGAGGAGGAATTTTTAAGGTAAGTCCAGACTGCCATGTTTCCCTCCTGCTCCAAAGGATTTCATGATCTCATCATTTTGTTGTCACAGTTCTTTTTTTTTTTTTTTTTTACCTCATCATTTTGTTGTCACAGTTTTTTGTTTTTTTTTTTTTAAACTTGCATTACTGCATTTGGTACAGGTAAACAGTTCAAAAAGTAGCAGTATTCTGCGAATCAAATACACCCCTTAACTTTTTTTAATGGGACACAAACAGTTATTAGTAATATTAGGAAAGCCCCCACATTTTCAATTAGCAACAAAACTGATGAATACACCACATTGTCCTGAACAGAAAAAACCCCTACATATACATGGAGATTCATTCCTTAAGTTTAATTACATCCAGTGTGGTACAAACAACTCTTCTGACTCAGTTGACTTAAAAATCATGTCTTCCATCTCTCACAAGAAAACCTAAACCATCAGGCTACTCGTTTTTTTGAAACATGGGTAACAGTGCCATTTCCACTGCTGGTATCATGCCACAGTGCATAAATATACATTTCACTGAAGGGATTAGAAAGGCAAGAAACCTACTCTTATTTTTCTATGTAGGAATTTTGTACAATGTGAGATCATTCCCTCTAGCAGGATACCTGTCTCTGGAGACTCTGTGGGTCACTGGTGAAACTAATGTCAGGGTCTGAATCAAAGGCAGCAGATCTGAGGTTGGCACTCCCGAGTGGTTGTATGCATGCTCTTCTTCTTCTACCAATAAAAACTTTCATGAGAGGATTCTACAATGTTTCCCACCAGCCCAAACAGCCCAAAATCTATGCACCTTTGTAAGCTATGGGAAATACAGGTTGAACCTCTGCAGCAAAGGGAACTGAGTATAAATCTCCCACACTCCTTGTACTTTCAACACAAACATGCCGCCAATATTCTGCCCTGCATATGGTCTCTTCCTCCTACATGCAATGGAGTATTTTATGTGGATTCTTTCTAAAACAAACAGCTTTTTCCATTTAGATAACAAGATCAAAACCTTTTAAGCATTTCAGTATCTAACTGCTTCCAATTTCTTCAGTTCAGCACCAAAACCCCACAATCAGAGCACCAGTGACAACAAAGTGACGTCGTATCAGGAATGCTGTCACTTGTTGGTTGGGTACTAACTTGCTCTGATAGTCAGGACTGTCTTGAAAAGCAAACAGTCTGTTACAGCATGGACTCCCAGTCACGGCCACACATTCAGCAAGCTAAGAAAGGGCGTCCTAGCAAAGGTCATGCAGACGCTTGCACCAGCTTTTTCTTCTGTCCTGGAAAGGATGCAAATAAAGACCTTATCTCCAGAAAAATTGAACAAGAAGGTGTACAAAGTTAGGCCAAAGCTTCACCCCTATTCTTAATCTCCTCAATGGGCCAAGAGCAAACTGTGGGAGTTTGGATCCAAGCTCTACAACGGAGGTGTTGACCTCAGATTTGTGGCTCCGATTCAGGTAATGGCTAGTGCGATAAACTGGTTTGCAGACCTCTCAATCAACCAAGGGGAAAAGAAAATGGCATTATTTTCTATCCACGCCCAGGAGAGGCTGGGGAACTCTGTTTTCAGCACAAGAGAGAGCCCTGCTTTGCCCTTGTTTCTCTTTATACTAAACTCCATACCAACTAAGAAAGCACAATAAGAAATGAAACAACTAAGATGTATTTCTCACTAGATGTGTATCACAGATTCATTGCTACAGATTTGTACATCTTCTACTTGTATAGGACAAATTCTTCACTACCCAGCTTTTTCCACACCAAACCAGGGACAGGGTAGACTTGAGTTAGTGAAAGACCTAATACAAAAGGCTAGCCAGATGCAAAAGCTAGGAGGAAGGGTGGTAACCTGGTCACACTGGACCAATAGCAGGTTAATTCTGGCTGGAGGCAATATAACTGGCTACCTGTAGATGTGAGAAGGTGTGTTCTTCTGTCCCTGTTTATCCTTGAAATTACAAATAATTTCTAATTCAGACCACCTTAAATCCAAGGTGCTCCCATGCAATGTTTCTACTTGCCTTTTTCCTCTCATCAAACCTGCAGTATGGGGGATATGCAAGGAGAAAGATACAGACACATTAAAGCCACAAAGCTCCATCTTTCATAAATTATTCTCAAAAGGAACTAAAGCACTTTTTCTCTTAGTTAACAGCACAAAGATGATAATCACAAAGCTAAGAATAAATGGAATGCTTCTGCAAAATAATTCCAGGAAAATGGTAGTAAACAGATGGGAAAATATACCAGAATAGATACAACTAGAAAAAAATATTTGCTCCAAAGAAGGAAGTAAGAGAATGAGATCAAAAGAGAAGATATTTTTTCAATATCAGTAAGGTAAAAGTCAATGACAGACTGGCCAGCTGGCTAGTGCCGTCTCTAAGCAAGTTTCCAATCTTATCACCACACCACAATTTATTCTATTCCTGAGCTTTCAAGGATTCCTACATATTTTTACAAATTATTATTTTGACATTTTAAATTTCTGTTTCACTGATATATGCTTCGGAGAGGTATTGCTTTCCTTTCCCCCACATGCTCCTTATATTGGGTTCTTTTCCATTTCCTCACAGGCTTCACATTGCTGCTGCTGCTACTTCTTTTCCCATCTCTCATGCTCTCCATTCCCACCAGCTGTGAATTACGTATGTTCACCAAAATCCAGGAAACAAGTAAGAGTATGTGGCTTCTCTTGCTAAAAAATCTGTTCAAGCAGGTCACATACTACACCATACCTGTACAGAAGACTCATTACACAGGCTGCCCGAAAATGTCCACCACCTGAATTCAACCATAACTTCGGGATTGAAGCAGCTTCCTCTTCTCAAATAATTGTCTCCCAAACAAGAATTTTGTGTTCTCAGTCTTCCCTCTTGTTAGTCCCTTACTCATATATGTATTTTCTTCCTCTCACTTGCTCTTTCCTTCACATCTTTCTCCCTGGACTCCTCTTTCCTGCTGTCCCATTTCCCCCCTTCCCACACCATTTTTATTCCCCATTACCCTTTCAACACTGGGGTCCTAGCAATGCTGTCTCAGCAAGGAGCCCGTTGTGGGGCAGCAGGCAGAAATGCTGCCAGATCCGTCCTTCCTGCCCTCCCACTGGCATGGCAGGAGCCCAGCTGGACCAGCAAGAGGCAGGATAGGGAAACAGGGGCTCTTCTAATGCAGACAGCATCAGGCAGGGATGACCAGATTCAAGATCTTCCCAAGTTTTCTTTCTTTCCCAAAGAGGCCAGGCAGTACTTGGAGGAAATTACTCCAAGGCCAAGACACACACACACATACATGAAACGGCCATCAGCCACACAGCTGTGGTTGCAGAGATAAGGTGAGGTGAAGAAATACAGCAGCAATGCAGCTGTGGTTGCAGAAACAGGGCAAGGGGAGGGACACAGTAGTCGGTAAAATGATCAAACCTTGAGAGTAAAATAACAGCCCAAGAAGCACCTTCATCTGTTCACCTATGTTCTTAAGAAACTCATTATTTTAATTATAGGAGTATGATTACGGCTATGGATAGATTTCAGCATAGCTCCAAATAGGCCTGCCACTTAAAAGATCAGCAAATCAATTTTCTAAAGGATCTGCTAATAGTGTTTATATAATACTGAGGGAAGAACAACTCTGAAGCACATGCTACCAAACTGATCTCAGTGGAGCCTTCACCATGCTTGCTTGTAAATGCCCATTCTGTGAACGTACAAGGCAGTTTATACTCAGATGGCGATACAAGGTGAACTATTTAGCCAGAACTCATAATGCAATAAAAAAATTGCAACAGAAGACTGACTAAACAATCAAACACTTGAAACAGTGACTCACAGCATGAAGATAGTTGGCATTTAAATGCATTCAAAAATCAAATGTCATTCTATTAAAAAAAAAGGCACTTGTATCAACAATGCCTGGCACTTGCACAGTATCTGTTATCAGAGAATTGCAAGGACTGTAACTTACTAATTCTCACCATTTTACTGTAGATCTCTTTAATTTTTTAAACTTCAGTTCCTCCAGTGATGTGCTTATCTTAGACTTCCAGCTACATTTAAAAAAAACAAAAAAAAAGTATCTCTCTCTGATAGCTAGAATATGGCATGACCTGGAAAAATGTAGAAATACAAAAGGACCCACCAACCCAAAGGTAAGGTTTTTCATGACCTATTGTGCTGAGGAGGAGTTGCAAGCAGTATTCTATGGGACAACTCAGTGAAGGCACTATTTCTTCATCTCCCTTACTCACTTTATCAAAACTGGAGCTGCAAGTTCAGCAGTCCTTCAGTATCTTGCTGAGAAAACCTACTTCCATTGTAAATGTTCTGTGATTTTTCAGTACCTTCTAATGTAACCTTTCACAATGACATTCCTAAAATAAACCCTCGCTTTATTTAGTAATACTTTTTCAATGGGAACCGAAGAAAAATACAAAGACTCTTGTCCTGCCTTCACAAGGTGCATTGATGTTCCTCTGAATTTTCCTGGGCACACTATGAAACACTAAGCAAGAGGAAGATGCTGTGTCCCAGCAGAAAAGTTTTGTACTCAAACTGGGTGGACAGGACAGGCAGACTACAAGGTGAAAAACTGGCTGTAACTACCCCATGAGACTGAAAGGATAGCGGTTACTGTTTTGAAGTCTGACTGATAGCCAGTTAGGAGTGGAGTTCCTCAGGTATCAATACTGGAGCAAGTCTTGTTTGACATCTTCATCAACGACTTGGAAGATGAGACACATTGGGCAAGTTTGCAGATGACACTAGACTGGGGAGATCAGCTGGCATACTGGAGGGCACAGCTGCCATTAAGAGCAGCCTTGACAAGCTGGAGGACTCAGCCAGCAAGAGCCTCGTGATGGTCAACCAAGACAAGGGCAAAGTCCTCCACGTGGGATAGGCCATCCACATAAAATAGCACAGCTTGGGAGCAACTAAGCAGAAAAGGATCTGGCTATTCTGGTGCACAAAATAAGTTTGGAGCACATGACATGCAAGGAGAGACTGAGGGAAGTGTCTTTAGCTATGGCAGCATCCTATTACTGTGTTCAGTTCCCCGGGATGGGTTGGGCACAAAGCTTTTCTCAGGGGTACGCACCAAGAGGACAAGAGACAAAAAGTCAGAAGCTGCACCCAGAGAAATTCCAGCTGTGTGAAAGAAATGTTCACAGTGGGAGCGGTCAAGTACTGGAACAGGTTACTGGAGATGCTGTGGACTCTGCACCCATGGAGGAATTCACAAGTCAACAGGACAAGGCCCTAAGCAGCCTGGCCTAATTCTGAAATTAGGCCCACCTTGAAGAAGAGATTTGACTAGATGATTTCCTAGCTCCCTTCCAATCTAAATTATTCTATGAACCTTTCATTACTTCTTTTAAAAGGAACTGGATATTTCTGAAGGTGTAATTATTACCAAGGAACACAGGAACCACTCTGTCAATAAAATTGCATCTGGCTCTCTGCACAGCATCATGGTCACAAATTGAAATTTTTTGATAGGAATTTCCAACTGTGAAACACCAGAACAAGCTAATCTAGTAAATCAAGTAGTATTTGACATTCTTCTACCTTTATCTCATCAGTGACTCTGTTCTGTGACTTAAAGTGACTGTTCCTTTCAAGGGTGGAAATAATAACAATTCCTACCTGTTTCATACAGGAAAGATACTTTTTTTCCCCACAGAAAGTGCAAGTGTTTTCCAAACCACCAACCTCCAGAACAGTAAGTCCCTCAGTATCCCCAGCTTATGACTTAAGTGAGACCTGATTTCATTGCCTGGTAGAGTTACCTCCAGCTGCCAGCAGCAACACTGGTTATAAATGAACTGCATCTCAGAGGCACTGAGGAAGAGGAACAAGTCAAAGAGAGGTCTAGTACATCTAAGGAGAAGATTCTTACTCTCTGCTGAGCAAGCTTTCTCTTTTTGAAAAATATTTTGATAAAAGGATATTTATGTTAGGGTAGGGGGAATCAACTAAGCCAGAGGTCTGAAGGTTCAATTCGATGTTCTAAGTTTGATTTCACGTAGTATGTGGTGGCTGAATAAATATGTAACAAGAGCTATAACCTCATGCCTCAGACTCAATCTAAGAGTTGTAGTCACGGTCTCAAAGTTTAACAGCTATATTGCCTTGCTTATTAACAAGCATAGCAGTTAAAAAAAAGCACTACAAATATATTATTTACCAATTTAGATATAAAATCCCTTTACTAAGTAGATTTTCCAACTACTCTTAAGACCAAAAAAATAACAGATATGTGACAACCAAATAATGTTTAAATAGCTCTCTGTACATTTTTGTGGGAGGCACAAGACTCCACAGAATAATTTATTTTACACAGATAATCAAGTCACTGTGACTTGTGAAGCATCTGGAATTACAGCCAGTGGCAACCACTCATAATTTAAAACCTTTCTCCAAATAAATCTCATCATGACAGTTCAAGCATACACAGAGATCCAATTTAATCTTTCCACAGCATTTAAGTCTGTGGTAGAGCCCAAAGACTTCTATGATTTTTTAATTATTATTTAAGCATGACAAGGTAACTAAATTGAAATAGACTTATTTTCCAATACATAAAATATAGTTTGCTCCACAGCCTGTGCTGCCTGGCCTAATATCTGTCTGTCAGCATTAATGTGACGAACTTCTGAAAGAAAAGTTGTAAAGGAACTGTCAAGCTATGTTATAGCCAGACCAATCTGGTCGTGCTCTGTCTTTAAAGAGTGGAAATATCAGACTCATTCCTTAAACTGTCATGACTATGAAACCTTCAGGGACAATGTGCTTAGCTGCTTAGTGAAGAAAAAGTATCTTCAAGAAATATGTACAACACAGCAGCAGCAGCATTTGTGTTCCTGTTCATCAAACCTTAATCTGATTTTATTTTTAATCACAGTTATCCAATAGTCTCAAAGAACTGCATTAATGACTCATGAAAGGACAGCACTGAACTTCAGTATCTGAAAGAAAATTGAAGGTTGACCACAAGCCTGGAAGGAAGTTACTTTTCAAGACAGGCTCTAAAGCGTTGTAAAGAGGTTAAATTGAGATGACTGGCAGCCTTTACTGAAGAGAAGCATGGGTTCAAGTGAGCTCACGGATCTCTTCACTGGTTTCAGGCAAGACAGCTAGCTATCCTCCAAACCAGAGCTATAGAAAAAAGACGACACTGATACACAGAGAACATTGACAGACTAGCACCTAGTTTGTGACCAAAGTGCTTTGCTCAACTTAATTTATCATCAATCCAAGCTTTAAATTATTCTCTTGTGTACTTTTTATGTATCTTTAAAATTAAGGTTGTACAATTTATCAAAAATTAGGCTAGGAATTTTATGAGGAAGCCTAAGTGAGTGAGATACCTAATACTCACCAAATTCCACATATGTAACTACTGGAGAGCTTTTGAATTTTTTACATAAGCTACTGCAACTTGAGTACTAATAAAATACGGTTCACATCACCTAGACAATGCAGTAACAAATAACCAATGTGGCAACATCTTATATGTACATAGCACCTTCTGGCCAAAAGCAAAGACATTTTACAGATATATGTTAAATAAAATGACATGCAGTACTTGGAGTTCAGTTCTATTATCCACACTTAGTAAATGAGAAAACAAGACATAGATAATTCAAGCTGTCTGCTAAACACAATATGCAAAGCCAATAGCAGAAACAGGACTGAATATAAATTCCAAGGGCTTCTTTCCCTGGTGCTTGCAAAAAAGGATGCTTTAATTTAAAACGAAAAGTCAGTCTTAGACTACATTACTGTGTTCAATCACTGACTGCCACTGGTTTTAAGTATATGTGTGAACTTGTAACTGTTAAGTCAAGCCAAAGTTATATTAAGGTAGTTTATCAGGATTAATACTATCCTCACACTTCAAAAGAAAAATAAGGGGGGAAGGGGAGGAACATAAATTCCACACTGTGCTGCTTTACTTTTATGCTTGGTTCAAGTAACTATCACCAATCTCAGTGCACGCAACTCTGATTATGCCAGAGAACTATTCCCAGATTCACCTGAATTCACAATTATATCAGAATACTCCAAAAGCCCATCAAATTTGGTACAACTTCTCAGGCATTAATTTTTTCACTGGCATGATAGACCTAATACTTTCTGGCAATCCTTAAGTACTACTGGTTATGAAGCAACCACACACATTCAAAGATATGCTGGTATGAGTTCAAAAAGAGATGGCCCACCACAGAAGTTCTGTGTTGTTTTTTTTTTTTATTTTTTAAACAGTAGTGTTCTTGGTATTTATTAATTGTTTTACTGTGGTATTATAAAATTAAACACCTTGAAAAGCTCTTTTCTTAAAGCTTTCCTTAAAATAACAAATCTCAAAGCAGATAATTTCATCTTAAAATATTGAAAAAGGGAAGGACTCCGATTACTCAAAATCAATGTATTTCAAAAGAATAATATTGCCGCAGGACTTCACACACACAAGCATGTCACATGTTAAATGATTACAAGTAAACCACAATTTGGTCAGCTTCAGTCAGCTTTTACTTCAGACACAACTCAGTGGAGCTACACTAAAAATGAATGTGGTACGTCAAATCTTGTTGGGAGTTCAAACAAACCTGACATAGCTCAATTAAATGTTAACAGGAAGCTAAATCTTAATTCAAGATAGTTTAGGAATGGAATAAAACTGATTAGTAAAAATCCGTTTATAAAGAAGAGCTGAGGACAGCAAAACAAAGTGCCTGTGGTCATTAGCAAGAAGACCATATACCCTGTTCTTGAGTTTACAACATGATCAGATGGGGATATAAAATTATGTGGTTAGCAGACCAAATTCTGCTGTTAGTTGTATCGCACAATCCCCTCAAAATATGTTCAGCTGTATTATTCCACAGGACACCTTGGCCAAAGGACACCTTGATGAGAGGCCACCTTGGCCAAAACACATGTAAATGATACCTCAGCTGTCAAGGCAAGCAGAGCACTACTGTAACTGCATTTCTGCAACAAGTCACATGCAGTATATACGCATGTCAATGCACCGAGGTATCTCTATGTATTCCCCCCCCCACCCCCCAAGATACCCATCAAAGTTCGCTCAACGTTTTGACGCTCGCTAACTTCATTTGAAGAGAGTCTCATTTAGCTGATACACATTCAGCTAATATGGCTTCAAATGTAACCAACTTTACCAAACTGTATACTTACGAGAATTCAAACTCGGGGAAAGGCTTTAGGCCTCAGATGGAAAAGTTCTCCTGAATTTTTAAAGGACTAATTCATAGTGCTACGTAAGTTTACCCTGAACACCAAAAGAGTTGTTTGAAACAGCTTACATAATTCCATAACAGGAATGTAAGGTTTTATTAAATTCCAGAGGCTGGTGAGAAGAAACCAAGCAGAAAGGTCACCATCCTCTACTAAATTCTCTAGCACTTTTCCACAACAGTGGCATGAAAACATCCACTTCTACATGTTGTTTCTAATATTGTGTCATTACAAATGGAGGTTATGTGGTCCTTGAACAACCTGAACACTTAAAACATTCCCATACCACACAGAATGGTATGGCTACTACATGATACATGGAGAATTCGATTTTCCAGCCCTTTTCTTTCATTTTATATGTACAAGTGAAATTCCAGCAATAATACATTAAGAAAATCTCCAATTTGGTTCTGTTGTTTTGGTTTTTTTATTATAACAGACACTACTGACAACCTACATGAGACGATCATTCAGAAGTAAAGAAAAATTATTACATGTTCTAGATGTCTGAAGCAGTTTCTGTATTTTATTTACAATTTCTTTAAAATATTCTGACCAGCTTCATTCTGTCTGCCCCCAAAGAGTCCAGAGCACAGGACTGTATAGAGAGCCTTTAACTTCTTAGAAGTACATCAGAAAAGCAGTTTCCAAAAATAAAAATCCTCATTTTACCCTCCTCTTTTGTTTTGGTTTCAGTTTTTATTGAACCTACTACATCAATATTAATGAAAATTATAACTCATCTGACTTCCCAGCAGGAAGAAAATTAGATTTTATTTGATCTACTGTTAATTCCTTCCAGAAGATTGCCCAAACCTCTGCCGGCTTCAGGTAAGAACAATATGAAGTCCAAATGCTACAGTTTTTTTCTTGTCCTTTCAAATAATTCACAAAATACAAATTTTCATTCAGTCTTAGAACCTCAGAAATCTTTTGAAGTGATGGTACACTCAGATAAATCAACAATTTATTCTTAGTAACAAAATGTGTTTGGTTTTAAATAAAAAAAACAACTTAAAAAGCATTTTGACAGGAAAAGATAATTATTAAAATCCTCCACTGCCCTTATGAAAACCTATTTAAAATATATCTACTCTCCTTTACAACTATGCTACAGTAGAAAAAACAGGTTACAGGGAAGGAGTAGGAGTTTTGTTTCTTGGGAAGATTTTCACAATGAAATGTTTAAGGTAAAAGAAACTCCTATGACTCAATACGTAAGCTACATGTTAGACTACCTTTTAGAAGAATTAAAAAAACAGATTATAACAGTTCTTATAGAAAGGGTGATAAAAATCCTTGTGTTTTGTATATGTGGGCAGCAGGTATGCTTAGAAGTTTATTCTGGCAGGGTGTTCAATCTGTTATTCTATGACCTTCACAAACCATGTATTTTAATAGAATTATTACCTATTTATAAGAAAAGATGGTAGCGATTCTTGCTGCATGACAACAGAACAGCATTTCCAGTCATTTTCAATCGCAATCCCCCAACAATTTTTCAACAGATGAAAGAAATATGCACCATAAACATAAGCCTATTGACAAAAGGTTTCCTTTCTTAGTTGCCTCTTAGGGACAAATAATGCACTGCTCTCTGTGAGTTTACAGACTGAAAGTTGAAAAATGGTTCACTAGGAGTAAATTTGCAGTAACTACACTGATAGCTGGAAGAGTAATTTGCCCCATTTGCTGGAAGTACTGTATGTCTTCAGACAACAACAGCTTCAGACCAGGGAAGAGGTGACTGGTGAAACATGGTAACAGAATTCAAATATATACCAAAAAAAAAAAAAAAAATTAAAATTGTGACAGTAATGAAGGAAGTAACTGTTTAATTTTTAGCAAGCAATTCAGTGTAGCACACACTTTTAACTCTAAACCCTTTGAAGAAGCTGTATAATTCTCACTTTCAAGGACTTAAAGCTTTGGGGAAGGGCAGAGAAGAAATGTGTCATCTAGATTTTACTACTCCTTTTTTCAGAGAACAGGAATGCAATAGTTGACTGCTAGAGCCCCCTTGTAATGAAGGAAGTAACTGTTTAATTTTTAGCAAGCAATTCAGTGTAGCACACACTTTTAACTCTAAACCCTTTGAAGAAGCTGTATAATTCTCACTTTCAAGGACTTAAAGCTTTGGGGAAGGGCAGAGAAGAAATGTGTCATCTAGATTTTACTACTCCTTTTTTCAGAGAACAGGAATGCAATAGTTGACTGCTAGAGCCCCCTTTCAGGCTTGCAGTACTTGTCATCACTACAGTACTTGGCATTACCGTCACACTTCCGTGGATCATTAATAAGAAAAAACTTGTAACTGCACCATTAAGAGTTCAAAATAATTTGATTTCAAAGAATCCTCACAACGGAGTGATCTCTTTCATACTTCCAATACACTCACATACAACTGAGTTAGCAGCTTTCCTCTTGTTTCAATAAAAATAAATTCTGCATCTCCCTTGCTTGCTAGTTGAAGAAGGGTTCTTTTAATCTTACTCCATCAGGAATCTGTAGAGGCATTTGTGAGACTTGCTCTATTTTTCGACTTACCCTGTTCTATCCTGAATGTTTACGGCCTGGAGTTATTTGTGTAGCACATAACTAATTCCAAAACACGTAACCATTTCAAAGAGTTGCAAATTACGCATAATGATAATTTCACCACCGTGGAAAGAAACACCTGCTAAGCCACAGGTTGATGCCCGCCACGGCCACCCAGCATTCAGTAAGGTGTGCGCACCACCGCTCCCGAGTGAAATTAATGACCGTGGACTCAAACATCCATCTCATGCATTGCAAGGGTGAGGAAGTTGCACATTCAAATCTGACGGTTAAAAAAACCCACCAAACCAACAGTTACTAGTGTAGCCGCTACTGAAGGAAAAGCAACCCAACTGCTTCATCGGGTATGGGGCGGTTTCTCCCTCACAGCGCGCTATTCTCGGGCAAGCAAGAGGGTTGTCCTTACCTCGAAGATCCCATGCGCTAGCACAGGCGCTGCCAGAGTCAGGGGCCCCTCCTAGCCCAGCCGAAGCCGGCGGCGTAGGGAGGTCTCCACACGGAGAAGGCAGCACTCGGGCTGCCAGCGCTTCCCAGAAGCGCGGGCGGTCAGGTACCTTACCCCCAGCCGGCTCAGAAGCATCGCCGCTGGTCTTGACGCTCGTAAAAAAAAAACTTAATAAAATAAGCCACGCGGCGGTTT
>NW_009258284.1:121295-133352 GCF_000687185.1 Egretta garzetta
GTCCCGACCCCCACCGCGCCGCCAGCCCCTGGGGCGCCCGGCCCGGCCCGGCCCCGCCGCCCTCCCTCCCTCCCTGCCTCCCCTCCGAGGAGCGTTTGCCGTCACGGCCGCGTGTTGCTGACTGAAATCATCTATCACGACAGCGCGAGAGGAACGAGTGTAGGCTGGGATCAGTTTAGGCCAAATCCTGAAAAAGAGAATTATATGCCTGAACTTGAAGCGCTTTTTTTGGGTTTTGTTTTGGTTTGTTTTTTTTTTTTTCCTCCCTTCTTCTAGGTAGGAGGAGGGCAGGAGAGCTGTGGGAGAGGAGGGGTGAGACGTGCCCCAGCGTCCCGGCACCTTTCCCACAAGATGGAAAGGAGATTTGCTGTTCGGGTAAATAAAGACAAACCTCTCTTAAACGCCCCAAATTGGGAGAGTGCTCTTGATGACGTTCAGGTGTACACAATATCCAACTTGCTGAAGTACGTGTTTAAAATAAGGAAGGAAGGGTAAGCCCCTGCCTTTAACAGCATCTGTTGTGTCTCCAGAAATGGCTTGGCTATTTCTGCAGGAGATCATTTTTAGATTTGCTATCAAAAGTTTCTTCCACCTCTTTGAAGTGCTTCAGCTGATATGATACAGCAGGTTTGTAAGCAAAAAGTTTTCAGGAGAAAATAGCACAGAAGCCCCAGAAGTCCCATTTTAAAACATTCTGAAAACCAAGGATGAAAGCTATGTATTTGAAATATCCTTGTAAAACTTAAAAAGAATTTCAGTTCACAGCATTTTTTTCTATCCTTTTATGGATGGAAAGGGGTTCAGTAACAAAACTAGCTAGAAATTTGCTAGTGGCCACATGTGAAAAGACTTCATAGTTCAAGAGATAATAATTCCATCAAAGCCAAGTTTAGTACAAGTTTAAATTTTTACAATATATTTTTGTTTAAAACAACGGTATATTATTTTTAACATACTATGCATTTTTTTCCAAGAAAGAGTGCTGATTTGAATTAAGAATCAAGGCCAGTAATTAATAAACCAATCAGGAATGAACTGATGGATGTAACCTTTTATAATCGAGCTGCTCCAGACTGTACGTGTGATTTGAAGCTTTAATTAAGAAGGACAGAGCACGGCAAATATGCTGTCGTACAGGCATGCAGTAAATGCATTGTAATTCTCTGACCTTTTAATTCTTTTGTATCTGGAATCCTGCAGAGCGTATGCTTAAGAAAGTAAATGGTTTATTCATAATCACACATTTTGAAAAGAGCTGTAAATGAGGTACAGAAGTCGTCCTTGGAAATTTTTTTTCTTTAATTTTGCCATGGCTACTTTAATATCTTGAGCTATATTGCCTATGTTAATACCTATGTAATTACTGATGTTTCCACACAGAAAAACTGATGCTTCCAAGAAAACCAAAATAAAACATTTCTGGAGCACTTACGTGTATACGTAGAGATACATGCACATATATATACACCTGTCTATACAAATATACTGTAGGTATCACAAAGGCAGAAGTGGAAACAACCATTAAATCTCAGTTTAGGACTACACTCCAAGGTAAATATTCTCCTGTTTTTCACTGTCTCTCATTTTCATTTCAATCTATGTATTTGGAGCTCTTCAATGAACACACAGGCAAAATATTTGTTTCTCATGTTGCAAGGAGACAGTTCAACAGCCTTTCCTGCTACGGATTGTGAAACATATATTGCCCATTAGCCATATTTCTATTCATTAATCATTGCTAGTGGCTGACTAATTGCAAAAGTTTCTGATATACAGTGTAAGGAAAATCTATCGAGACACATTTAGGATGTTTTTGTCCTACTGTCGTCGTCTTACATTCTACCATGAGGATACCTTAAGTATCCTGAGATACTGAAGTGATGGGAGAGTGGTGGAAAGGTTTACCCTTCACTCAGTCCATCTCTGAGATTTGCCTCAGTAATCACTGAAAATTCTTCCTCATCTCCATCCTGTTACAAACTCTCTGTGGCCTGAGGACCTCACAGCAGGGAGCTGTTCCTTTGTCATTTCTGAACGAGACTACTGCAAATCCCGGTGTCTGAGGCAAAAGGTGAAAATAATCTGGATGTGCCTGACCCTTCTCTGACTGGTTTAAGCCTCTGTGAACGCAGCAGGAACATCAGTCTGTCTATTAGCTCCCCATCCACTTCTAAAGTCTTGGTCCTAACCTTTAAATGAACCGATGGATTGGATCCTAGCTGCATGAGAAATTACAGTCCAGCACCCAGCTGCTGTGCCTTTGAAATAATGCATATCACAGAGGGTGTGGGAGCTGAGGATGCAGCATTAGCAGCTGAAGGGATCTGGAATAGGCAAACCGGACTAATACAGAGTATAACCACCTTTAGAAAAAAAAACCCAGCTGCTTTCAAAACTGTTATTTTAATGCTTCTTTTCCCGAAATAAACAAAATTACATCTACACGTTGAGACACGCTTGGGTTTCTTTTCCATTATTAGAAATAAAGGGCCTTAGAGGTTCTGTAGCAGCCCGTTAGCAAATGCAGTAATCCATGCTCAGCAGCTCGTTTTAGCAGCCACAGTCTCAGATTTAGCACCTCATCCTCCATTCTGCTGTCTTCAAAATTTCACAAATGCTCGTGCTTCCCCCAGGCTGTGTATTCCCAAGCCAGGCCCAGAAGGGACTGCTGTTCTCACCCTGCAGCACACACCTGTAATCTGGGAACGCAGCAGCAAAAATTATTCAGAACAGTGAAGCATGGAGATGAATTTCAGACCAAGTAGAAAGTCAGTAAGAAACAGAAAGTTAATTAATGTTCAGATTGATTAAAAAAACCAGAGGCTGTTTCTTTTAAATGTATTTGCTGATGGGTCACACAAGGTACTTCAAGCTTAATGATAGCACAAGTTTTTACATGAACTGTTTTTGTAGGCTGTATCCCACAATACCCACAAACAGATCTCAATAGTGTGCTTGTAAAACCTTCGGAGAAATGGAGAAATGGTTTTTACAAAAGGCTGTAAGGGTCCTTGCCTTACTTGAGCAGATTAAATTCAGGAAGGCTACAGTTACCACTGAAGCATATTTTGTGTTTTGAATTTGTTGTTTGTAAACAGAAAGTATTCGTCTTTACTGTACATGTTTATTGGAAAATATGACTACTGGTTCCTGAAGGAATTAGAGAAGGAAGCAAACCTGTTTTTGCAAAACAGTCTGATCCCAATTTCACACAGAGTCATCACAAGAGGATAGATGGTGGCACTGCTTTAGTACAACCAGTACTGAGATGCTGGTTTTCAAAGCTATGGCTCTGCAAATATTATGACTGGTCAAAGCACAAACAGAGAGGATTTTGGATTTTTTCCTTAAGGATGGCTTTTTACTTTGCAAGGACCTCTCTGAAGGGACCAAAAAAATCCAGTCACTAGGTAAACAATAACAAAGGAGTACATCTGGTGAGCAACAGACAGCCCTCAAAACCAAATTACATCCAATGTTCCTATAGATGTTGTGAAAATAGATGCAGTACCATAATGAGTTCAGAATGTCCTTACATTAGCAGGTCTCGGAGCACTTGATTTTATATGAAATTACCTTCTGTGCTAGATAATGAAAGAATCTGAAAGTACTGAAAGAAATTTCCAGTGACTAATTTATAGAACGGCATCGGAGATGAGAAGGGACTGCTAACGAGTCCTTTCAACTCCCAAATAAGTACCACAACTGTATAAACCTAAAGGACAAGTCTTTATAAGTCTTTTATAAGTCCCTGAAGTGAGAAGCTAAAATCACCATAAATCCACCAACAAGGTCTTATACCCTCAGCCAAGGTAGTTCATTGGTTTAAGATTCATATATTATTGATACAATATATAGTTCCAAGTGTAATGTATTACTAAGTGCCTGTTAGAGTAAAAGCCATTATATTAATTATATTAGAGAATTGTCACTCATTAGATTGAGTATATTTTAATAATACAACTGACTCCTTGGTGAACTTTAAGTAATACTAAATAATTAACAGTGCTTATATACAAATTGCCATCATTGGGCTTTACTGCTAATATCCCATAGAGATTAATAGAAGCATTTCATACCCTTATGCATTACTGTTTCAGATTATCTGCAGATTCCAGATGAAAAGACTGTATTACTTCATGGTCAGTTCATTTTTGAAAGGTTACCTTTGCAATAATGAAGGCAAGTGACATTTTGTTAATGAAGTCTTCTTTTCAGACACCAGGAATATGATAGTTCACAAACCCACTGACAATAATCTCTTTTTACTGCCAGGTGAATAAATACGCTATTTCACCAGCTGTTAGCAAGAATACCATTCCCACCTTCTTTTGTAGGAACCGGCTGAATAATTTTTAACTACATTATCGTAGGATCATAGGAAAGTTTATGTAGGAAGGGATCTCAGGAGGTCTCCAGTCCAACATCCTGCTCAAAGCAGGGCCAAATGCAAGGTCAGACTTGGTTACTCATCTGGTCAGGTCTTGAAAACCTCTAAGGACAGAGATAGCCCAACCTCTCTGGGCAACCTGTTCCACTGCCTGTCTCACGTTGTCTTCAGCAGACTTGTCAGTTCCCAGCCTGTATCATTGCCACTATTTCTTCCCTAGTCCAGAACTTTACATTTGTCCTTGTTGAATTTCATAAGGTTTCTGTCAGGCTATGGTCTCCATGTTTAATTGTTGAAATCCACTTTAAAAAGCACAAATTGATATGAAATATAGAAATATTCCTAAATAGCAAAATAAGACTTCTCAGAGCATGACACTGTACTGCCTTGCTTCTACTCTTCACTTGCCAGCCAATACCAGAATTATATGCGATCACACTCATACCCGTAATGGCCACTGGCAAAACTGGCGCTTCAGATTTGCAACTTAGATGATTTACCTGAACCAATAGATCTCAGTAACTGCTCTGTCCCATGCTTTGATAACCAGCACTACAGAGGCATGATATACATTTTGACTGTTCGTGTCACTGCTAATTTGCTAGCAAATAGAAGAGTGTTTGAGAACAGGGAATCTGGGACTTTTTCCATTATCTGCAGGGTTAGTGTGAGCATAGATCTCATTGCACCTCTTAATTCCTAAGATAGGCTTTTCTGCCCTATTTCTTCAGCCTCCTCTCCCCTCTACCACATAGTTGTTACCCTTCTGTCTTTCCTTTATCTTCTTGCTAGTTCGCAGTCTCAGCCTGGTCCATCCATTGCCTCCTAGTTCCTCACCTCCTCCAAATTCAGGTTTTGTCTGCTGAGAGTTCATTAAGACTGCTTCCTTGCCAGTGATGAACTGTCTGACAGGAGACTAAGCACTCCAGAAAGATAGGATCTCTGCTCTTGGTTCCAGGACAGAGTACCAAAAGCAAGTGGAAATAGCAATGGCAGGGGAGGTCTTGCTTTGAAGCATAGCCAGTGAAATGGAACAGAGAAAGAATTTACTTAATTCCAACAGATTTCCAATAACTATTCAGAAGATTAAAATTAGCCAAAGACAACAATTACTTTTGGCCACAGCAGAAGTCAAGTTCATCTTACAAAAGTGACCTCCTTCCAGATGTGGGGTCCTCCCAATACATTAACAAGCCAGGAGCCTCCCATAAATTACTAATAAGGTTTTCAGCTTTGGCAAAATGGCATGTCTACTTTTTTTTCTAGGAACATTTTTCTGAACTGTTCAAGAACTTTAGCCTGGAGAGGAAGCCCAACATAAAAATGGGAGCCCTTTCAGGGAAAAGAAAATAAGATCTTAACATGGAATATCTGAAACAGTCTTAATTGTCTTTGACATTACCTGATTTGCTTCTATCAATATATGGAAACTTTACATAAGTAATTCTTGCTAACATTGGTTAATCCTGCTAAGAAAAAGTTAATTTGGGTCTATGCTGGGGAGAGAGTAGGCTCCAACTTTATCAATCCTGTGTAACTGAATTCCATCAAAGGAATGAAAATGGAATAACAAATCTTCTGAGTAAGTAACCTATTAGAAATCCTTCATCAGTCACTGAAGGTCCCGCAGAGCTAGCTACGCTAAAACAATTTGCATAAGATATGCATTTGTCCAAACACTGCAATAACATTCTGGACTAAATTCCTCCGATTTTAATGGTGTTTCATTTTTTCCCACCCCAGAGCCTGAAATATTCTGCTATCAGATCACACTGCTTGGCTCCATCATTCTGAACAGAGAAGCCAGAACAACATCAAATACGTGATGCCCTTCAACAGTTCTCCTTCTCAGACGAAGATTAAATTCTCTCATATTAAACCAAACACTCTTCCTCTTTATCTCTTTATACTGAGACTGCAACTGAATGCTTATCCCTGCTGTCCAGAAAACAACAATCTGGTGCAGTAAACCAAGGCCTGGTGTCTTTGCTATAGTTTAGAAAAAATTCAGTATTTCACCCAACCCACATATATGTTCTAATGGAATTAGTGGTCTTAGTAATTTTTAACTTGCACTCATAAATGAATAGTTACAGTATGGTCTGCATAACTAACAGTCTTGACTGATGAATACATAAACATTGAATTATGGCTGTATTTATTCAGAAGAAGTGTTTTCACTTTTGATGCAGTTTTATGAGAGGGGGGTACACCTGCGATGTGGAAGGAAGGGGAGGTTATGCAGGCGTACAACAGCATGGACTGCAGTGACAGTACAAATGGACAGGTTGCCATCAGCTCAGGACCCTTATAACCCTGCCTCCATGTCCTCTGCCTCTGCTAAATTAGTATCAGGTTTTACTGATCTCTGTTTAAAGGGAAAAAAAATAAATTGCCTGAAAACCACGAGTTGTATTACCAGCATATCAATAACAGAAATCTTTATCAAATGCTGAATTTAATTAAAGACTGTCCAAACTGATCCCCTAAGCTTTTGTAGCTTGGAAACATATTTGTCATGTTACACCGGAAGGAAAACTAAAAACGCATAAATAGGGATATTTCTAACTGCAGTAGTTAAACTAAAGATTGTAGCACTCTGTATCACTTAGAATTTCTAGTCAGTTCAGCTCAAGTCTCTGATAGAAACTACTTTATCATTTGACAACAAGAAGTGAAGGATTCATATTATAAATTGGAAAAATACCAGAAGAAAAGGTTGGAGGTGGCAATGGAGGAGTGGGAACATGTTTAGCAAGAAGTCTCATGAGAATGCTGTGCTGAAAGATCATTCCTATTCTAAATATAAACCTTTAATACATTAGCCATCCTGTTTTTAACATCATATAAAATATTTCTAGTCTGAAGCAGAACCAGCAAGACAAGGTGATTCTCTGCAATTTACCCATCTCTTATGAGGACAAGAAACATCCTGGTTGGAGGTTCTAGAGCATTTTATACCGCAAATACATCATCTTCATTTGGGTTCTGTCCTCTTTTTCTTTCTGTTATCTTGAAAAGTCTAAATAAACTTGCCTGGACCCCAAGAGTCAGATAATGAAAGTCTGGGTCTAGATCTTAAGTAAATATTCAGAATGCCATCTGAAATACTCAATTCAATTCTAGGAATAGCTAGGAGAAACAGTGATTGTGATGTAGTAAATAAAGATTCTGCCTTTGTGGGGCTTATTTTTGGAAGTTAATATAAAATATATCTCATTCAGAATTGCCTTTTTCCAAGTCCTATATGTTTTGTACCTACTTCGTGACTGATGGCATTAAGCAGTAAGGACAAGCTATGCTTTCTTTTGTTAAACCAATTGTCACTTTTATTTCTGAGACAGAAATGGCTGAGCAGTAATGGGTGCCAGCTCTAGTCATCCATGGTCTCCAAATGGAGCTCTCTCGTGTTATTCTTAAAGAATTTACTTGTCACTCAGAACTCTGAAGCAGTTGTTCACTGGAAGATCGGCGAAATACAAGCCTCAGAGATTACTAGCAAAATGGAAGAGCTAAATGTGATCTTAACTAGTCATTACCTGGGAAGAGAACAGTGACTCATGGCAACTTCAGCACGTTAAACAGCCTTTAAGAAATTATCATGACTCACAAGTACTGCACACACGCACACACACACACAATCTGTTTCTTAGTCCAAGACATTTAGTTCTTCTATAGAGAAACTAAGCTCTCTTCTCCTTGAACCTGCAACAGCCTTACGTTAATGCAATTGCCTTGACATGAGCCAGCTAATTGATTCAGAGGGGTATATGCTATATATATGTGTTTCTTGCTGATGGGGTTACATAAATTGTTTATCTATAAAGTGATGTGAAACAGCACTAAATAGGAATGAACAACTTTTTTCCTAGCCAATACTGTAAGAGTTTGCTTTGGATTGCAATTTAAGCAGCTCTCAAAATCAAACTGACTCCAGGCAGGTTTTCTTCGTGGACATGGTTACCTAGAAGAAAAATTTTTTTCAGCAAGTATTTAGGTGGGGGCATTATTTTGGCTTCTGAAGCATCCATTTTAGTGACAATAATTCCATATCCATTGAAACAATGAACATCAGCAAAACTATTCAGTTAAGCAAAGCCAATCAAGTTGGCAGACTCAGGTTTGAAATGGAAGCAAAGATGACAACTTAGCAGTACTGGCATTTACAACTCATAGTGATCTATCAGTTGCTGTCATCACCAACGTGTATATACATATGCTGCCTTCTGAGAGGTACTTTGGCCATCCAGATAACTGAGAATTAGAAAGCATTTTTGCTGATTTGAACTGCGGAAGAGTTTTCTACTGTGATGATCTGAATATGACCAGACAAATCTCAGTGGAGATCATACTACAGGAAAAGGTAATGCACTGGACAACACCCTGAGTATTCTTCATATATTTGTTCTGACCCAGATGGAGAAGCTAATTTGTGATAATTAGGATGTAAATTTCCAAGTGCCGCAACTTAGCTGCCCTAATTCCCGCTAAGGCCACTTTGTCTTGCTAGGAGAAAGTAATCTTGCTTTGAAAGTACAGTAAGCTATTTTGCCTTTAGCACTGAAGTGTCTCCAGCAAGAATAGTGTGAATAGTGAACTCTAAATTCACACCCAGTGTGGATTCCTATTAATTTCTGTGGATTCCTATTAATTTCTTTCTGTTAAAATCCCTATAAATAGGGGAGGGGGCTTGAAGCTGACTAGCAGGCTAATAGATGCCCAGAAAGAAAAAAAAAAGCCTATCACAAAAGTGACAAAAGTCACTGGGAAAATGAATTAAGATGACCTATGTCCACAAACGGTGTTACTGAGTTCTTTTTCACCTTGAAGAGGAGGGACCGTTTCTAGTGCATCCCAAGGAAGAAGGTTAAATTATTGTAAATGAGCTTAAGTAGCTGAGTAAACAGCTTGATATGCCTAACAACTCCTCATCTGAGCAGCTAGGGTAGCCAAGCGTGGCAAGGTGTGCACACACTGCATTGAGTCTGACACAGCGGCCAAGGGAAATTGTCCTCTGATGGTTGTTCACCAGACTCTCTGAAATAAGCAAACCCAATTCTTACCAGAAAAGCATCTACCTTGCAAAACTCAGAAGTGTGCCAAGCACGACAAGATTCCCCTGCTAATCATCTTGGTGCGAGTGAAGAGGAACAAAGACTTAATTACTCTTCTGCTCCAACAAACAGTACCACCACGCTACCATCCAGAAACTGCACTGGGGAGTGCCTATGCCTTTAGCTATTCCCAAATCATCCTACGTGGATTAGTTCATCCTGCAGGGCTGCAAGGTCTGAATTAAACCCCCACACATTACGCGTTTCCAATCCTTTGATTGTATTTATCGATATTCTTTGTTAACAGGTGTGAGACTTTCTTTGAACTTAATAAAAATATGCTCATAAAACACTGACCATCTGCCTGAAGGGTCCTACTGTGTTTTCTTAAGATATAATTTAACAGTGTTCTGCAAAAGGCAAAGAGGTCTGAGAGTTGCTTTAAGTCAAGTATATTTACTTACATGTTTAGCAACATATTCTCACTTCCATTAGAAACCAGCAGGAGAGAGTTAAAATGAATGAAATCAACTTGACTTGTAAGAAGCAAAAATAAAAATGTTGCTGCAAAACTGCGTGAATACTGCATGGCATCTTTCATTTTTTCCACTATACATCCAGGGTCTTCTCTAGGAAGACAACTTTCAGCTTAGAATCTTGAGTCATAGAAACATTAATTTAACTATGCTGCAAGGCAAAGATGTAGTCAGCTTGTTTGAATTCCTAGGCAAGGTGTGAAATCAACCTGGAGGGAGACTCCAGCTAAACTAAGAGCAATTGTCTGACTGCATTTCGGTCCAAAGCTGCACCAACCATCATCATATAGACTCATTTTATGCGCAGTCTCTTTTGTTAATTTATTTAATGTCTTCTGTCCCTGAACATCAGATGTGAATTCCAAACCCCACAATTTTGGACCCCAAATCTGAGGCATCTGAATTTGCTGCCATATTATATTGTGAAAGTAGATCACCACATGACTTCGTATCTGAGTATCTGTCAGATTCATAGGGGCTAACAACAGATATCCACCCTTCTGTCTACACAACCTCTTAAATGAGATTCTGCTTCAATACACAAGTTTTATGGTGTCTTCATGTATCGTGAGAACGTGCCTTTTCACAGTAATAACTAATATTTTACTATCTTTGACAACAAGAAAAGTGTTCATTAGATACAACAGAACATTATGAGACAGTCTGAGATATGCTTCCCTACGGGAAGCCCAGTTTACCTAAGGAGACTGGCACACATTTCCAGTGTGGTTTGTATGTTAGAAGTTGCTATAATCTCAGACCAAGTACATATTTAAGAAATCCTGAAAGACAGATGAGGTTCCAGAAGACTAGTCAAGATAAACACCATCTTCAGAAAGGGCAAAGGGAATACCCAGGGAATGATAAACATTTTGGCATGTTTAATTATTTATTCCGTAAGGTTCCTGTTAATTTAAATGAAACAAGTACCTAGAAGACAGAAAGAAAAAAATAGCAAGGACCAATGCTTAATCAAGGTAAAATTGTATCAAATGAAGCAAAATTATTTCTCTAACAAGGTAACAGACCTTGGGACAAGGAAAGAAGCAGTTAAAGTCATATATCCAAACTCTTAGATTTTGACGCTGTTTCACATGACACTTTCAAATGTAGGTTAATGAAGCTTGGTTTGGTTGACATTTTTACATGACTGTTAACATCATGTTGGGAAAATGCAGCTGGTTTTGTTTGATTTTCTGTCAAAGTGGAAGGATTTTGCACATGGGATTGTGTAGGATCCTACCTCAGGTCTAGCACCAGTCAAAACTTCCATTAATATTTTGGATAACACAGTAGAGAGGATTATTAAATACAATTCAGACATCAGCTGCAGAGGATCCCTTAACTGCCTGTGGAAGGGTAGGATGCAAACCAAGAATTGTCAAGACAAGTTAAGGAATCAATATGAAAAGTATACGCAACTCATCAAAGAAACATAAGAAGTACTGCATTTAGGCAAGAATAATTAAATGCACAATATTAAGAGTGGGAACAGTCAGACAGCAGTCCTTAGGAAAACAGCTGCATGTTTTATCATAAACCAAATGTGAGTCAATAGTATCAATGTGGCATGAAACCAGAAAACATTGTACTGGGATATATAAGCAAAAATGTAGCATTGAAGATGTGAAGGACATTTTGGGACATTACACTTGTGAAAACTATGTGCGTCAGTTGGAGATAATTCAGGAGATATTACAGAAGTAAAACACACGGCCTCTGAGATAAGGCAGAAAGAATTTTGCTCATTTCACCTAAAGAAAACTCTGAAGATCTGCATGAAAACAGTCTTCAAATATGTAAAGGGGTAGTGAGTGTGGAAATAGAATATAATATTCTGTGCCCACTACAGATAGAATAAAATGTAATGGTCTTAAATTACAAAAAGTTATTTAAGTTAGAAATTAGAAAGACTTTTCTATTGGTAAAGACAACAAAGTCATGGAACAGATTTGCCCACAGAGACCAATTCCATGAATCAGAATATTTTCACAGAATCACAGAATCACAGAATCGTAAGGGTTGGAAGGGACCTCAGGAGATCATCTAGTCCAACCCCCCTGCTAAAGCAGGCTCA
>NW_009258284.1:134059-160199 GCF_000687185.1 Egretta garzetta
ACACTCTATCCCCTCGTCCAGGTCATTGATGAACAAGTTGAACAAGACCGGGCCGAGTACCGAGCCCTGGGGAACTCCGCTAGCTACCGGCCTCCAACTGGACTCTGCCCCGCCGATCAGAACTCTCTGGGCCCTGTCATTCAGCCAGTTCCGAATCCACCTCACTGTCCACTCATCCAACCCATACTTCTTGAGCTTCCTTATGAGGATGTTATGGGAAACAGTATCAAAAGCCTTGCTGAAGTCAAGGTAGACAACATCCACCGCTCTCCCTTTGTCTACCCAGCCAGTCATGCCATCATAGAAGGCTAACAGATTGGTCTGGCATGATTTCCCCTTTTAAGACCAGTTTACACAAACCTATGTCAAGAAATTATTTGATCTGGCTTTTTGTCAGGTACTTATCTCAATGGCATTTTGGTGTGACTTACAACCCTATTATTTATGATTTTTAAATATTTTAAATCAGAGAGACAATGCTCTATTTTGTTTTAATTGAGTTAAACGAGTAAGGGAAAAACCTTTTGGCTTATCCTAGAGAGGTGGTCAATGCCCCATGCTTGTCAGCATTTAAAAGGCATTTGGGCAATGCTCTTAATAACATGCTTTAACTTTTGGTCAGCCCTGAAGGGGTCAGGCAGTTGGACTGGATGAGCATTGTAGGTTCTTTCCAAGTGAACTATTCCTCTTCCTCTTCTCTCTTCTCTTCTCTTCTCTTCTCTTCTCTTCTCTTCTCTTCTCTTCTCTTCTCTTTCACACAAATTCCACTTCAACAATCTCTAACAAAAGAAGCCACAATACCATTAACCAATGATATATGCAGCAACCACATTACAGTGGGAATCATTCTCAGGTTGAACAGCAGGCCAGGAGAATTCTATGATGCAATTTTTGAAAAGCTATTTTCAAAATGTCTTTATGGATGGTTATAAATATTTTTCAGTTCTCAGTGAATGTAGATTTCTCCTACTCAGATAGGAGAACAAATATTTTTTCCCAAATTAAAGAAGTAGCTGTTAAAAGAGATGGGCATATGAACATAATATTATAATAGATTGAGATTATTTTGTAGGTTTCAAACAAGAATGTGCTTAGAAAAATCAAAACTCTTTTTCTGCATCTGCAAAATAAAAGCAAGAACAGAACACATTATATCACTTCTGTTTAAGAACACTGCAACCCCCAAAATTACATTCAGTATTATCTCTTTAATGCCGAATTGTGACAGAAAATGTATCAAAGAAAGATATTCAGGGTCTATATGTGATGAAGTCTGTTTAACCCAGAAAACTCCAAGTCATGCAATTACTTTGTCCTATTCCCTCCATTTACTTTTGATTTGAAAAATAATGGTTTACACAGAAGATACAATCCTACAGACTTTGATGCACACTGCATCTAAGGTCTAAAACTGGATGATTAACTAGACAGAGACTCATTTCCCTACCTAACACATATTCTAAATCATAGAATCACAAAATGGTTTGGGTTGGAAGGGACCTTTAAAGATCACGTAGTGCAACCCCCCTGCTGTGGGCAGGGACATCTTTCACTAGGCCAGGTTGCTCAAAGTCCAACCTGGCCTTGAACAACTCCAATGATGGGGCATCCACAGCTTGTCTGGGCAACCTTTTTCTGTGTCTCACCACCCTCATCATAAAAAAATTTCTTCTTTATGCTTAGGCTGAATCTACCCTTTTTCAGTTTAAAACCATTGCCCCTTGTCCTGTCATTACAGGCCTTCATCTTCCTCTTTCTTATAATCCCCCTTGAAGTACTGAAAGGCCACAAGGTCTCCCTGGAGCCTTCTCTTCTCCAGGCTGAACAACCCCAACTCTCTCAGCCTGTCCTCATAGGAGACGTATTTCAGCCCTCTGATCATCTGATCATTTTTGTGGCCAAATGATCTCTTACTTTTTATTGAAGCCTCTTCAAAGGCTTTATTGAGATTTAGGGAAGCACAATATCTGAAATATCTACCTACTCCCTCAAAAAAATAGAAAACCTGGATTTTTTTTAAGCCCAAATATCGGACTGCTTCTTCTGGTATTGTATCTGATGGATGGGGTAGCTAAATTTCAGAGAGAATGTGAAACCCCCCCTACCAACCAGAACCTTTTGGGTCAGTTTGTGTGGAGGATCATACTTTATTGGCACAAGCAGAAGGAGAAATGCTAATTTCTCTGCAATTGGTAAGTGCTGTGCAGGAGCAGGGAAAGGCTGTGGGAGTAAATAAACAGCAGGGGAAAGTACAGCCTTGAAATTTAACATTACAGCAGGCAGCTGAACTCCACAAGCACATTTAGAAATAATTGAGCTGCTCCATTGGGTACTTGAAAGCTCAAAGACTATGTTGGTTCTTTGCTTACTGAGAATATCAGCTCAGTCAAGTGACTTCTCTTATTTATCTTTAGGTTTCATTCTAGATATAGGAGACTTTCACGGCAAAGAATAATTGAGAATGGATAGAACTGTAAATCTCTGAGGACTTACTCAATGCACATTAATCTGAAACAGAAGCCTGGATATGGCCATCCTGTCCAGAGCAGTCTGGCTCCAACTTTGCTCTGTTTACAGTAATTTTTTATTCTGCTATTTTATGACTGCTATATTATGAATGGACTAGAGAGGGAGAAGTGAGAGAGGTGCGGGTAAGACAGAAGAAGATGAAATATGACTGGGATAGGAGAGGATTAGGACAGGGACTGATGTTTCAGCACTACGAGCGGTGCAAGGTACTGACCTGTCTGGTGAAGAAGTGGCCAAGGATATTCTCAGATTTCTCGTCCACATCTACTTGAAGTTTTGACGCATCTACGCCCGCCAACCACCAGGTTTTGTATGAGGAGAAAAACCCAGTAAAGAATGACCTGGTTGTGAAAATTAGGCCTGTTATGGCTATGTAGGACAAGTGACTTAGCCCCCAGAAGTCAGGCTGCAATGGAAATGTGGGAAAGGAAGAAATGTCTCAAATTATAAAAAAAGGAAAGGTCCAGTTATCCGTTTTGACGCATCTATGCCCGCCAACCACCAGGTTTTGTATGAGGGGAAAAACCCAGTAAAGAATGACCTGGTTGTGAAAATTAGGCCTGTTATGGCTATGTAGGACAAGTGACTTAGCCCCCAGAAGTCAGGCTGCAATGGAAATGTGGGAAAGGAAGAAATGTCTCAAATTATAAAAAAAGGAAAGGTCCAGTTATCCTGTGAGTTGATTTTTCTGTCCAGTTCTGGGATCCTCAGTACAAGAGAGACATGGCCATACAGCAAAGGGCCACGAAGATGATTAAGGGACTGGAGCATCTCTTGTATGAGGAAAGCCTGAGAGAGCTGGGACTATTGAGCCTAGAGAACAGCAGGCTCAGGGGGATCATACAAATGCATATAAATACCTGAAGGGTGCAAAGGAGATGGAGCCATGTGCTTTTCAGAGGTGTCTGGACAGAGGACAAGAGGCACTGGGCACAAACTGAAACAGAGCAGGTTCCCTCTGAATACCAGAAAACACTTTACTGTGAGAGTGATTGAGAACTGGCACAGTTTGCCTAGGGAGGTTGTGGAGTCTCCGTTCTTGGAGATACTCAGACATGGCATGGCATGGCATTCTATGACATGGTCCTGGGCAACCTGCTCTGGGTGACCCTGCTTGAGCAGAGGGTTGGACCAGATGACCTCTGCCGGTCCCTTCCAACCTCAACCATTCTGTGACCCTGTGATTGTGATCCACCGCTACTGAGCATGGGAAGCAGTCGGTTTGTTTTACAGGTTTCCTAACTTTATTTAGGAGTCATGCCACAGGAATCAATGAAGAAGATCACAGGTGAGAAAGGACCCAGTTTCTTGAACATCAGGCTGACAGGGCTGAAGCTCCCAGGCTAAGAGCTATGGAGACAGAAGAAACACAGCAACCCTCCAGCCAATGAAGGAACATTAAGATCTGTTACCAACAGTCTCACATGTTTCTTGCCAGGTGACTGTAAAATATGTTTTTGAAATCATTATTTTAGCCTGCTATTGTGAGAAGGACAAATGAAACTAGAAGTTCCAGGCTGTAAACTTTCTCTAAAGAAATCAATGGGAATGTAGAGTCTATTTACCCTAGATATTTACGCAACCCCCATTACAGCAGTGTCAGTACTCTTCCCAGTATTTAATGTACTTCTCTTCACAATAATGCTGTAAGGTCAGTGAATTTGTGAAACTGCACAATCAAAAAAATAACATTCATGAACCCTGAGAGAAAATGCTGTGGTAAGACTCAGTAAACCAATCATGAAGAGTAATCCAGTGGTGAGATATCTCCTTGGAGAAAAGCATACATGATTTCTAAATCCTGCTTTTAGCATTTCAGATCTGCCAATATCACTGAATCCAAATATACTGGACCGACTGTACATGCACAGAGCAGCTGAGTGTGTGCCATCAGTTCAACACAGGGCATGACGGGCGTTGTTAGACGGGTACTGAGCTGTTGATATGCACATGCGCAGCTGCTATCATCCGAGTTTTGGTCATCTGACCACAAGACATGATTTTCCTGCTGTCTGAAACAATAGCAATTACCCGTAAGGACACGCTGTTCTGGAAGGCATAGCAGGTATGTTGTTTACCTATTTTATCCAATGAGTGATTACATTTAAAGTAGATAAATAAGCCTGGAAGCACTACTTACTTGGGCATGCACCTAACCAGCTGAACTTACAATTCAAATAACTACCATGATTTTATGAATCTGACCCTAAAATGACTTACCAAAAGCCACAGAATGAGCAGTCATGTCTCAGCCCTAGGCTCTCATCTTAGTCGCCTGACTCTCTTTTCTGCCTCATTACCTCTCTTTATGGCCTGATTCTTCAAAGAAAGTGATTGTAAATTTAGAAAAATATCAATCCAAGACTGGGCCTGCAGGGCAGAAAAAAATCATGTGGTGAACATCTCAGCAAGGTTTGGACATGTTTTTTCATCCTCCTGGTCCTTGGCTGTACACTACTAGTAGTTCCCAATTAATAGGTTTCCCAAAGTGCCTGCCAAACTGCAGTTACTTGTCCTTGTATGTTCCCAAATGAGGATCCAATCCTGAAGCACTTTCAGAATACAAATAATACATATGGATTACATATACAAATAATAGGGTTTACTTTTCTGAGTGTGCCCACAGACGCTCCATGAGTGTGAACCACTCATATGAAGAAGGCTTTCGAATCAGATCCATACCTCCCAGATTATATTTCAACCAGTATTCAAAGAACCACAAGAGAATATATTTTGTGTTTCATTTTTATTTTGCAGAGGAATTTTTAATTAAAAAGTTGTAAGAAAGCTCAGTTCCAGCTTCTGCAAAAGAACAGAGGCAGAGTTAAGCTACGTCACTTACTCTAGGCTTGAAAACATTTTGCATGGCCATTGAGAGGTTAAGTTCTTTAGTATGTCCAACACTGATTTCAGCATGAAATCTTTTCACAGTGCTAATACCAGCACAGTTTGGGACTGAAAGGCAAAGCCATCAGTTAATCCAATCCTGCCAAGACAAACACCTCCCCAAATTTCGTCTTAGAGAGCATCTTCCTGGGCATGAGCTCTGGAGCCTACAGCACCAAGCAGGGATGGGAGTGGGACAGCAGTCGGCAGGAGGAAGGTCTGCTACTGGCTCAGATTTCTACATTTGTGGAAATCTGGCCCTCACTTTCACCACTGTAGCTCCTGAGAAGCAAAGGGGTATCTTAGAAAAATATCAGTGCTGGAAAGAAATTCTAGGTGTTGAACTGAGAGTGTGCATAGTAACTTCAATTTGATGAGCATGGTCCAGAAGCTGTCATTTTAACAGAATTATGCAGATTTGGTGCCCCCTGCTGTCTTTTCTTTTACAGCCAGAGTGACCGATTAAAAATAGGTGTGAAAAAGTGCTAAATGCACGAAGTGCACAAAACACCCCCCAAAGGGCAAATTAAGGACTCTGCTCAAAAAGGCACATTTCAACTAGAGTGTGAGTCCAGAGCCTGTTTTGGTGAAGCATCCAGGTGCTGAGAATAGCAGAGCCGTATGTTGGTAGAATAACAATCACAAACGGGGGAAAAGCCTCGAGTGCATCATCACCAAAGGGAACTGCATTGAGACCTGAGCTTCTACCTCAACACACCTCCACAGCTTGAAAGCAGGTCCACAGAAACGATTCAGTCTTTTCTGGGGATAAAACCACATGAAATCTTTGTGGTCCCTTTTTCCTCACTCAGGACTGGGTCTGCTACATTCCTCCCTCTCACCCCCAAACAGGGTTTAAGTAGACTCGAAATACTTTTGTATTATGGTAGCACCTAGAGGTCTCAAGAAATATTAGTACCAGTGGTACCGCCAGGTACATACAGGGTACATCTACATAAACTTTTGTATCAACTAAACTGGAAGACATGCTCCAGGAGCCCACCCAATACACCAAGGTACTGCAAGGGACAAGCCTAGAACTAACCCAAAGCAAAACCCCTCCAACACACACAGCACAGCTGTTGGGATGGCAGCACAACCTGTGTCTCTCTACAGAGCAAATCTTGGGCCACACTGTATGCTAAAGTAGATGTATCCACTTAAAATGAGACTCGCCCACTGAATCCCACTGCCGCTGAGGGCGGTTGTCTAACCTCTCCCTCCCTCTAGCCACTTGCTCCCAGTCCATCCATTTCATTAGCACCAGCAACCGTCTGGTGGCACACAGGGTTCACTCAACTTCCAGACTCAATTAAAAACTAATCTCTCCTTTTTTTTTTTTCTCCCCCAGGGCTGGTGTTTGGTTGGATTGGTTTATTGTATGGTCATGTGGGTGCCTGGTCTGATGTAAGAAGGGGGAGGAATGCCCTTTTGGCAGCAGTACAGTCTTAGATTGGCTTCAACTGATCGTGAAACTTCTGATCTAAATCAAATAAGGGCATGAGGTGCCAAGAGGTGCAACAGCTTGTCCAAAGTAATAGAGCACACTTCTAGCACAGCTGGGGTGAAATCTTGCTATAATCAATGGCCAAGATTTTATATCCCTAACTTTTTTAATTTCTCCATTGGTTTCTTGCCCCTTCCCTGTACTTCTCCGGGAATACTACACAATATAAGTGATGATGAACCAAAGCTACAGTGGCCCACCTGAGCCTCTGCAGAGTGGCAGACAGGACTTTTCAAGGAAGAATATCCCTTTAAGTGATTTTCTACTGTAAAGTGACAGTAGGCTAAAAACTGATCATTTTGTCTGTTTATTCTCAAAGACATTTCTTTAAAGGGGCTTTGTTCAGTAGTCACAGCAACGAATCAGTCAGTCAGTTACTTCTTCCCTTGGCTATATGTGCTTGAAGATGGGGATTTTTACCCCCTAAAAACTCCACAGAAAAGGGACAGGGGTGTTTAGTGACTGGGATCGGTGCCTGTATTCTGAAAATACTGGTGCTAAGACGGCGTTGTGCTGTGCTTCAAACAGGCGTGCGGCAGAGGATGCTTCATCATTTCATATTCTCCTCATGTTGCAAGGCTTTTAGGACTGACATTGAAACTGCGAGTCACTGACTGTTCTGGAAAGGCTTTCTGGTGAACAAGATGAAATTTCTGTCATTTGTAGGGTCTGAGAAGGTTTTTCAACTTCAAGAGAAGAGAACTTATCCAGCTTCTCTGACACTTATTTATGCACACAAGTCCTAAACGGCCATTTTCAACTCTTGAACTCCTGTGACTTAGTGAGATGGTATGATCTGTATTACATTTGCTGTAGCAGTATTTAAACAAACATCCTTTATAAAATACTGCTCGCTTCCACCATCCAGAAATCCTATTTTGTATTTCACACATTTTATTTTTATACCTCAGCATTCAAAAAAACCAGAAGGCAGGAGTTTTGCCTGGTAATTACTAAATATTTACACCCTGTTACCAAATCAACTTTCTTACTACATCCTTTATACTTGTTATTTTACTCAGTGAACAGGCTGCAGGGGCTGCGTCTGAGAACTCACTTCTATCTCCTCCGACCGTTGTGTAAGTCAGCAGTCTGTCCTCTTTTCACCTCTTCTCAGGGTGAAACACATCCACACACAGCCAAGTCAGGGGTTGTGCAAGAAGAAGATTAAGAGGGTGGATCCACTTGTTTTGATGTCCCGACAGAGCACTGTGGCTCACCCTGCTTCCAGGCTCCGGGGCTGCTCTTGCAGCTGCCTTCTCACTCTTTTTCCAGTTCTAAGCTCTCTTCTTTCTCCCTTTTCTTTTTCCTCCCTGAATTTAAGAAATTAATGTGCATATCTAGCAGCCACTGCTTGCAAAGAGCCAGGCTTCAATGCTCTTGAAAGCGAGGAGCTGATTTTTAACTATTGAAATGCAGTTGAGCACTGGAAGAGCTGGTTTGTCACAGATGGGCAGTGTGAAGAGGGGTGAGCCTGGAGGTTTAAGTCAAAAGGTCTTATTATCACTAGACCTCAGGGCACCAGCTAATCTGTAGGGGTATAGCTTTATGGGGACAATTGCATTTTATGACATTTATGTCTGTATCTGAAACATTTGTTTGGGTGAAACATCAGAGATGCTTCACGAGCCACTGGCAAGCTAAATCATAGCAATTAATAGTAATTACCAGGAGATTCCCTTCCAGTGCATGCCAGGCCTCAGTGTGCAGGAAGGGATAAAATCCATCCCTACTCATGCTCTTGCGAGCATGCTCTTCCCAACACATAAACTAAGGTAAGTAGCAACAGACATGCCAGACTTCTTTCTTCTCTCAGCGTATTTTCTTATGATTCAAGTGTTGGAACACACTTCTTCCAGCTAGCAGATATCTGGCTCTTCTTTTACCTAAAAATGCAGATTTGCACATTGTGAGTTGTAGCTTTCTCCTCATAAGATAAGAAAACACTTTTAGAATAAAGGATACAGAACTGGGCAGCAAAAACCCCAAAGTCAGTTCACAATGTAAACAAAAGATCTTGCACTTACTACACTTGTTAGACATCCTGTCTAGAACAGGATGGCAAATTGCCCGAGGCTCTGTTTATGCTGGCTAGCAAAAAAATGCTATAAACAAAGTAGAAGACAAGCTGGTTTCTAACATGATTTGTCCAGTCTGTGAGGACTAAAATCAAACTTTTTAAGGCTAAAAATCAACAACAATAACAACAAAACCTAGTGGGAGGATTGAAATGAGCTACATGTAATATAGAAAAACCCTAGAGCAGGCATCTGTGACCCAGAGCCAGAATTCAAGTCATTCAAATATAGAATAAACATTGGAGGACACTAAGAAAAAACAAATTTCTGTAGCAAACATCCATATTTCAGGGTTAGTTTAAAGAGCAAAAGATCCATTCACAGTCTCCTTCCTAAGACTGAACTAGAATTATACCAAGTGCATACGTATATTAGTGTGTCAGTAAGCACCAGTATATGTTCTTATGTGAGAACAACACTACATGACATACTTTTGTTCTTTTCAGAAGCTGGAAGACAAAAACACTCTTCATCGTGCAGTTAAGAAGACCAGGTGAGAATCTATTCATCTACACAGTCAACAATGCATTTTATGAAGCATTATTTCATTTTCTTTGAGTGCTATAGTTATTTGTGGTATCTTTAGACTGTAGGCTCTTGAGAGTAGGGACTAAATTTTTCTTTGTGTCCTTGTAAAGATCGGGACAGCAGGGTGAGAAACCTGGACTACTAAATGTTACAGGATTCCGAGCAATGACATATAAAAATTCTGTATTTTCATGAGAAACCAATTTAGCTCCAACATATGCAGTTGTTGTAAGGTGGTTCTATCTTGAGTTCAGTATTTAAGCATTTTGGTTATGGCAATTAAATATTTCCTTTCGTGTGATCCTATTAAACGTGAAACATTGATAGTCATTTAAAAAAAGTGTGAAAAATGTAATATGGATGTTCTTGGAAAGTAATGCTGCAACACAGCCTTTCAGCATGTGCGTGCCTGTGTGCATGCCTGTGTGTGTCTTGAAAGTCTCATTGCTCCCTTCCTGGGTGCAGTTTCCCTGCATGGAAACTGGGTAGGGTAGAGATGAATAAATGGTGAGAATTCAGATGTCATCCCAATTCTGGCTGTGGACAGGGCGCAGGCACGCAGGGAGCTGAAGAGCGCTCCTGAGGCACCCGGTATAGACACAGCTAATGCAGCCAAGAAGAGGGCCTTAGGCAGTAACTGACCTTGCAGCTCTGTCTCATCTCTAGTTTTATAACCAGATGCCTTCTGATGTTGCTCCTTTTGCTATGTAACTCTTCCTACCTGTAAGACAAAGCTTCGTAGTTCCATGAGATATTCCCAAACAATAGATATAATGATATATATCATGGGCATGAGCTGCTTGGCCCACTGCAATTAGATATTGTGAATTTTGATGTTATTCCTTTATTTAAAACATGCCACCAAGAATAAATATTTTATGGTTGGTGATCCCTAAACAATAGAATTGAATTTCTCATTTACTGTGTATATAGGACTAAATCTGTATCCAGTGCTCTGTAATAAAACACAGCTCATAAAGTAATATTATGCTTTGGAATATAAATATGATGCATTATACAGACCATATAATTTAATCAGTCTTGACTGGAGCATAAATTGTTGGAGGTGAATGCCGCCTAGACTAACACTAATTATGCCTTGCACCTTTACGAACGTCCCGACTGAAGTACTTATCAGCCGTGCACACAAGCAGTTTGCTCTAAGCCACACAATGAGTCAGTGGCAAACAAAGGAGGGGAAACAAGGTCCCTTTATCCCAGACTTCTTCTGAGCCAGCTTCTTGCCAACAAGAATTAAAGGCCATTTCATACTTCATAGCGATAAAGTAACTTTTTGTCCGTCATCCAGTGGTTTTTATTGGAGTTGTAACGCAAGCTTCACAAGATATTAAAAGGGTTTGTACAAGTAGATACAAATATATATATTTATTAAATATGTTAAAACATAAACTAAATGGATGGAAGTCTTACAACTCCTAAAACACCTTATTTTTACTATCTATACACATTACTGAGGAAAACAGTACTACTCTTAAAAGCACACATTTATTGTGTAAACCTCAGTATTTTGTGTAGCCTTTAGGTTCACTGCAGTCATTCTCTACTACATTTTTATGGTTCTTTAAATGACCACTGGGTGTCACAGTTAGCAACACTAAACTCTATGCTTGGAGGACTTTCCCAGGTTCATTTCAAAACAAATTCATATTATCAGAGATAATACCAATTCCTACACCCTATTAATAGCTACCCCCATTCCGAGATGAAGAAATGGTTTCCTCAATAAAAATAAAAATCAGCCAGAGTTAATATAAATTCTGTTCTTCTAGAAACTATAGCAAAATGGAGATTTGTCTTTCGAATTTAGGCTACAGGTAAGATTCTGTCATACTGGACATTTGTGAAGTATTTTCACTGCTAGAGTGGAATGAGGCAACTATAGACTTTATGGACTTGAGGAATAATTTCCATAGGCTTTCTCTTTCGAAAATTATGTGGCAAGTGAACCAATTCTTTCCTCCCCATTTTTTAAGAAACACTTTCACACAAAGGAGGTCTTAACATTTTATTAGTACGCATAACACTACTTCTTTATGCTTCAGGTCCCAGCTCTCAGAATCATGCAACTAGGAGAAGAATGTGAGTTTTCATGGTTTTTAATTTAAAAGTAAGTTTGTCACAGAAAATAAAAAGTGACCCCAGTATAATTGGTGCCTATTCAATTTTGCAGACAACAGCTTTAATCACGTGAACTGCTTTGTATCTTTGCTCATTTGTCAGCTCCAGAGGGACAAGCCAGCGTTAACCCCATGAAGGACCCCATGAGATGAGGAGTGTATCTGGTCAGCTGGTTTCACCCACCCATATGTATACCTTACACCTGGAATACTAGAGAGCTGCTCCATGCATCCAAAGCATAGGCAGCACCAAGTAAATTATTTGCACTTATCCAGGCTACCATAGATCATGATTTAAACCGTACAACCATAAAGCTTCAGTTTAGTCTCCATACTCTCTGAATGAATACCATCAGGAAAGGCTGGCGTGGCTGCGGACACCTGGGAGAGGACACAGTGGACAGGCAAAGTGTGTCAAGCAGGACAAACAGGCTGGTGCTCCTAAGGGCCTGGGGCCACCACGATGCCTGCAGGATGCTCAAGGAGCCTCTGCAGTGCATGGGCTAAGGGATACTGGTCTGGAAGAGGTGCTGAGATCAGTCAGGGCCTCATGTTTGGGATCATCCTGGACAACAAAGTCTTTTGGATCTTTGCCAGGATGTGTAAGCTGTGAAGAAGGAAGGAGGAAGGTATTTCCTGGCATGTATTGGAGTTTGACATTTGAGAGCTGCATGAAGGAGCGTGGACCTAATTCTAACTCTGTCCTCACCAGCTGGGCAATTTGTAGCTGCTGCCACATTTCAAGTTTTCTCATTCCCTACTTTTTCTTACCCATCTCTGACTTCAGAAATGGAGAAAACTAAAAATGGAAGCAGAGAACTAATTCGATCCCTGAGAATCAGGCTCGACAGAAGCACCTACGGTTCCTGGCCACAGTTCAGGTGACGGGTGAGAGATACAGGCTGAGACATGGGCAGGTGAGACAGAAATGCCAAAGAGGCACTGTCATAAGAGATGTGTAACACATGGCAGGCATCAGCCTCTCTCTTATGTGCCATGGTTAGGGCCCCAGATCGCCTTAAGCAAATCACCCTGCCCTGCCCAGCGTTTTCCACCTCCTCCATCTCAGACACTTCCTGCCTGATTGGCTAAAATGACTGTCTCAGCCAGAACTGTATTTTTTTTTCTTATTTTTTCCTTTAACCTATTTTCATCCAAGTCCAGATGTACACAAAAAGGCACACTCGGAAGAATGTAAGCATTATCTAATACATAAAAGATGGATGCAGGGAGGAAGAGAATTAAGCTGTTCTTTATGCCCAGCATGGCATGAGAAGAAGTAATGGGTGTAAACTGCAGGTGGGAGGTTTAGATTAGACATTAGAAATCGCTTTTCAACAGTAGGGATAGTTAAGGACTTGAATAGATTGCTTGAGGAGGCTGTGAAGGATTTCAAAAACAGGTTAGACAAACATTTATCAGGAATCATGTTGGTATACATATTCACAGACTGGAGCAAGGAATGGATTTTTCAAAGACCATTCCAGTCCTGTTTTCCTGTGATTTTATGATTCAAAGACGTCTAATGCCTTATCTTCTGCTAAGGATTAGTTTTAAACAAATCCCACAATCTTAAAACACTGCCAGCAAAAAAAAAGGAAGGATTTTTTTAAATTAACATTATTCCAATTCCCTCTCTCCTTACTCAAAAAGCCCTCCCACTCTTCAACACATCCAACTGCAAAGCTGAATACAGCCAGTAAAATACTGAAAGCTTTATACTAGCAGCGTTGATAACACTGTGGCGATAATACAGCAAGCGATCTGAAATCTGTATTTCTTTGACTGAGTTCTCACCCCTTATACCCTTCTCTCCTCCTCCCCACCCCAACACAATACCTAATTTTCTAAATTACTGGAGCTATTATGCACACTTTCATTAACATAGCAGGTGCAGTTATTTAGACCATGAATGTCCTAGCAGTAGCGTAAGTTGGGAGTGACCCCACTGCAAATTAACAGTTCAGACATAAGAGGGGAATGGTGCTTTAAAATACATCTGGAAATCTTCCACTGTACCCAAACAGGACTTGGTCCAGGGCCCTTGTCTGAAAGCTGCTCCATTAACACAAGTCACTTGAGTTGGAGGAGAAAAGTGTTACAGATTAATTCTGGTTTGTGGAGAAAAGAGGCTCTTTTATTCCAGCTGAAGTTAAAAGCTGCCAGCAAGCATCAGCAACCTATTCGGAAATTTTGGATTGACTCCTCATGTGATTTGACCATAGGCTTTTTCTCCCCTTGTTACTGTATTATTTCTATGAAGTCGGTTACCAAAAGCTTCTCCGATTCAAATTCATTTTTTCTGCCCTTTCCCTTCACACTACTGTGCCACTATTTGTCTTCCTTTTTCCTTTCCCATCGCTTCTCAGTAATAACTTCCTTTCCAATAGCTTGAAAGACTGATGCCAACATTAAGAAAAAAAACGACAGTGGAATCCCCCCTATTCAAACTGTTCTGTTTATGTTACCTTCCCATTTTGTCTTCTCTTTCTAAAGGGTAAACTTACTGGGGCATGGACAGACATTCATTCTGTGCTTGTACTAAATACCTACAAAACTAGGGTTCACATTGCCTGGGTGTATAGGGATTACTGGTACACAGATGTTAAAAATATTGTGTTTATGTGCTGTCAGCAATACAATGTAATATAATGTCCGATTGTGGCTACTACCACATACCTTCCTAAGGAAAGAGAAAAAATAACCTCCAGGAATTCTTCCTGAAATATTACAAAAAATTATGAAAAACAGGAGGTGCAAAAAGGACAGTATGATACATCATATTGAGAATGCTCCTGTGCTGCCTAGAACCCCCCATGTCGAACCACACTGACACTTAGTGAATACAGTACTGGCCACGGAGCGGGGTCCCACAGTGTTTGCTTGGCATTTGCATCACCTGTGCTACATATTCTGAATGACTTTGGTTTAGCTACCTGACTTATTATTCATATAAACCTGTGGTTAAATGTAGGATATGACTGCACAGCTCAGCGAGCACTCCTACCAGACTAACTCCAAAACAAGATGCTGTGTAGGTGTGTCATTAGGGTGCTCCACCCCAGCTAATTAGCTTGGCAAGCAGCTGGGAAGGCAGGCTAAGGTGGGAGACCTGCAGCTTCTACAGCTCCAGCCCACAGTCCAGTGTCCCTGCAGAAACTGGAATGAGGAGTAGGCCAAGTGTTAGACCCATCTTACTTCAAAGACTTTAAGAAATAGCCTTTTGATGTCTATGTAGAACATACGGATGTAAAGATAAGATCTGCTTCTCTTTTAACTGAGGGACCTCTTTATGTGAGATTCCAGTCCAGCTAGACACAGTGGTCCTTCTTGTCCACAGCCACCTAAATTGCTCTTCTTCTGTAGAGCTACAAGGATGGCAACATGATCAGAATTTACAACAAGTTTGGTCTTATGTTGTGTTGATTAATCACATCATCCAATAAATGCCAATTTGTTTCAATGGGCCCTGCTGTGACCTCACACCAATAAGAATTACAAAAAAAACTGCACTGAAGCCAGTAGAATTACACAGGTGTAAGCCAGTCTTAAACCAATGTAAATCTAATTTAAGTAAACAAATACCAGGCCCAATATATCACCTATCTGAGCTTACTAAAATAGAAATCTATACTAAATATTATTTGAGGTAATCACCACAGGTCATACCCAGTGAACCTCATTTTGATTTTACTTATTCTTTCTCACATAAAACTTCTGCAATGTAAAGAAAGAAGGGTTAAGCCAAACAATTCCATGAAACCATTAGCTTCTCACCACAAACACAACTCAGACACGTGTAAGAATAAAAAGCCAGTTTGGCAAGATACCGTAATGCCAAGTCAGGTCAGTCAGGTTATAATAATTTCTAATTAACACTCTTCCAAGTTTCAGTGTTATTTGTTTGCATGTCAGTGTCACTCAGAACAATACGATGTTCTTTTCGGCCTATGAAAACCTCTAAAAAAAAAGAAAGAAAAATTTGCAGCCTGATCTGTCCAAACGGAAATCCAATGTAATGACAAATAAAAATGATGGTTGAACTTGACAACCCTTCATGCAAACATTTTTAGAAATGAGAAGGCTGATATATGCCCACTGATCAAGAAAAGCATAAATCAGCAGAGGCTGAATACCACTAAAAACATGATTCCTACATCTTATTTTGATTACATTTATCCAAACAGCAAAACTTCCCCCATCTCACAGGCTTTATATTGCCTTGCCCCTGAAAATGCTACCTTTTGAAACATGGAGTAGCCCTGTTCCCTAAGGATTACAACGGCCCAATATAAAATTCCACAGGTTGAGCCTGCTAGAAGGTTTTGTTAAAAAACTAAATATTTTAATTATGTTTGTAAATTGCCCGATAGTGCAATAACTATGCAATATTATCCAAGAAGACTTGTTTCAAAAGCAGTCATGGAAGCAGTTCTGTTGACAATCTGAACCTGCCTCAACTTACTGTATTCAGAGTATCTGTAGCTGAAAAAATTCAGACCAAATATCCATAGAGTTTTTTACATACATTGAATTATTTACAATTTAAATTAATGTTTATAGGTGTACGTGTTATGTAGGCAAAATGATAAAACCCATTAAAGGTGTTGAAAGGTATAGCTAAAATTGTCATTCCTATGACAAACCAGAACATATGTGAAGTAGCATAGTCTTGTTTTTCACATAATAGTGGGCATTTATTTTGTTAACATTATTAATTAATATTTTTAAACAATATTGATAAAAATGTTAATAAGTAGTACAGTAACATATTAGTTCTGTGGAGAAGACAGATTAAGGATGTTTTCACATCAAATATCTCATAAGACTTCAGTGAAGTCATAATGTGTTGATACCAGACATTTTAAGGTACCTGCATGGTCAAGTTTTTTTAACTTGATGTTAGTAGATGATAAGTAGATAAGTAGATGATCCTAAGTCTCTTCTCAATGTTGAAATAACGTTACCAAAACATTGCTGAAGCAGGCATTGAAATACCTGCTATGGGGTAAGTGACCTTATAAAATTTAAAAATTTTAATATGAAAACCAAATGGGTTTACGGAACAAAAGGGCATATTTTAGAGTTCTGTTGAGAAAGCTTTATTTCCAAGATGGGATAGCTGATACCTGGAATTTTTCTTGTTTCTACCAAGGAAAAGAGATTGTGGAAGTAATGAGAAACTGCTGGAAGTTTTGTATATTCAGAATCCTTACTGCATTTAATCAGGAAAGGTTATTAAGCTTTCATCTTGGTTTTTGCTCTTGTGCAATTAATATAATATTTCTATAAGAAGTTCAATAATTTGCATATTTTTAAAGCAACAAAACTAATCGAGCAGCAGTGACCACCCTTTACTATCTAATGAACTGCATGAACTCTAGCTAGGCCCAAGAGCCACAAGACACATACCCTGAAGAACCAAGAGGATGGTGAGCTCTGGGAGCACCTTCCAGGTAGGAGATAGTAGGTCTAGATCCTGAGATATCCCTAAAGGTCATCCTAGGATCTTACCTGAGGATCTCCTTAGAGACCTGCTGCTTCTTCAGGTGATCTGTCAATAGTGGCCTCAGCATCCCTTCCTGGCTAGTCATCTCCCACAGATGAGTATTAGAAAGCCTTATGAACTTGAAGACAGTTGATGACAGACCACCAAGAAGTGATGTGACAGTATGGCTCCAACTTGGCTTGTGAGCTGTGTGCAATTCATGAGCCACAGATTGGCCTCCCAGTAATATGGGAGTAGGCATTCAACTGTCATAACTTGCTGTGACTGTCAATGGCACGTTGGTGTCTCTCACCCATGACTGCATTTTCAAATCTACCATTAAAGTAGTAGAATTTAGGCCAGAATTTACCTCTTGTAACTGTACTGACCTAGGAGTTAGTGATGTAAACTAATGTAGTTGGGCCAGGCTCCCCCTAATGTCAATGGAGAAAGCCACCAGAGTGATTCATCCCATCCTAAGATAAGTATCTGGAATGAATCACCTTTGTAGGTGCCTCCATCTCTCCAAAGGAAGCCTAGAAAAATAGCTTGGGCTAGGTGCTTAGTTTAGACAGGTGTAAAGTCAGGCTACATGAATATCATTAACTGTGTTTTTTAAAAGCAAAGTCCTATCAAGGTTTTCCTGCTAATACCATTGTTACAACAGTAACAGCAAAGCAGATTTATCAAGCTACCTACTTCACATTTGTGTTGATGCTCCTGGCAAAACAGAATCCGTCCTGTTCAGCTGTGTCTTTGGCACTACATGTCTTTAGCAGTGGACTTCTAACAACACAGGGGGATTCTTTCAGCTTCAGGGACAGAAGCCTTTGTTTTTAGGGGAGAAAGCTGGAGCTCATTTCAGAATGCACTGTGAGGTTCTGAGTGGCCATGGTGTGAGATATAGTTAGCTACTTCAAGGTGACAGGTTTGTTATAATTCATGATACCAGGTCCCAACTGTGAAAATGTGGCAAATAGTACTACCCACGGAAGTATGTCTACACGTGCACTGAAATATTTAAAAGACCAAGCCTTTGATCCTAATTTTAAAGAGCTTCCCTTTCCTCCTTCCAGCTGGAACTACTTCCCACTGTGCTTCCCATCTCTGAGAGTATCCAGCAGGACACACTCCTCTCTTGGATGTGGCGTTCTGAAGAAGTGCTGTTAAATCAGAGATACTTACAAAGCAGGTGTAAGTATTTATAGAAAACTAGGAGTTAATTTGAAAATTCTACAGATGTAATTGAGTATATTGTAACATCTTGTGCTGATGGATAAAAATAGGAATGACAATATATAGGATGCCCTTCCCATTAGTCAAACTGGTAATGAGTAATGCATCCAAATGAAAGTCAGTAAAGCCTACCTACCACGTCATGCTTCAGAAAGCTTCTCAGCACCCCTCTTTAAGAGAAAAGCCACAAAAGCATAAAGGTTTAATCTGCGTGTATTGGAAATGACTATATTATTTGTGAGGCAAAAATTCAAGTAAGGTATATTAGTCACCCCAAACAGGTGTCAGTAAAAACTATCTCCGCCTATATTCCACAGATTGTACCGTCTCCAAAAAACCAAGTATTTTAGAAAATTTGGGGAACATTAAGTTTTCTATTTGAGAAATCAGGTTGGTTTAGTACCAAAGACCCAAATATGTTAGTCGAAGGCAAAAAACCCCAAAACTATAAGATACTAGGAGCCTTTGAAAAGGATCTGAATAAACTCTTCTGGAAATCATAATGTAATGTTTAAAGGTCATCAGATCACACAGGTTTGACATCTTTGACATCTTACCACTTGCTGTTAGCTGCAGAAGGAACTTCTGTCTTGCATGAGTGTCCTGAGAGCTTGGGCGATCAGCCTTCAGTACTACGCAATGCTGTTGTGCCATGACTCTGTTTCCCCCTCCTGCATCTCAGGGCTGTACGGTTCTGGAACAATCCTCCCTTTCAAGCATGCAAAAGAAGTATTTTTGTGTTGGGTTATTGGTGGTGTCTTGTGTTCTTTATTACAGTAGCTATTTGAAACTTTATGAGGTCTTAAGTATGAGACGTAGTGCCGGAGCTGATGTGCTGGAAAACAGTGACAAATGAGATGAAGTGGTGAAGATTTTTTACTGTGTAAATGTATGGAGCCACATGAAGGAATCTTTTCTCTATTTTTGTGGCTATTTCTGATGTAAATACTATACACCAACAAGGATGGAGAAGCTTGTGCAGGAAGTTGGATTTTACGCAAAGATACAGTTTCACCAAAAACTAGTGATTTCCCTTAAAATAAGGGGCACTTAAATAGTAGCACAACGACATCCTTGTGACACTAACCTTTGAACTCTTGTTCAAAGCAAATAAGGAGGGTCTGGCAGTTCACTTGCTTTTTTAAATACGGACTTGGGAAAACAATATATTCCTGATTAAGAAGGAAAAAAATTACTAAGTAATCCCAGGGCTCCAAGGAGTTATTCACAAGCTTAATGTTAAGATATAATCTCCTGGTGATTACGTAACAATTTCCCCTCTCTGCCCATTCCAGAGTGGATATGAGATACTACAGTCTACATGCCTGGTCTTGAATTTTTAGATCCAGGTGTAAGAGCTCATTGCAATATAAACCGTGTAGAGAAAAGAGAAAAAGCAGAGAGAAAGGACTAGTGTACATGTCATTCTGGGAGAGGCTAGGCAATAGAAAGTGGTGTGTTACCCCACTCAGGGTTAGGCTCTAGGAGCTATGTGGGAGTTGGCAGACACAATTAGCAAGCCTGAAATAACAACTGCCTTGAGAGCCAGCAAGAAATAAAAGGCAGGGGAGCGGCCCTCCAGTAGGAAAAGTAAAATAACTACAACAATACAAGGATAAATCTAATCTTGCACAAACCCACCGATATCCCATCTGAGCCCTGGACATGAAACCAACATGCTAATATGAAGGAACACAGACTACAGGAGACGCTTGGAAAGCCCCATGGGACAAAATCAGCGCTAGTCTTTTCCATGGAATACCTGCCAGCTCCTGCTCCACACAATGGTCAGAAGGGGATTTAGTAAGTGTTAGAGTGAACATTTATGCCTATCAAGATGTGGAGGTGGAAAAAAAAAAGTCCAAGCACACTGTTATTATGTCAGTTGTGAGTGTGGAAACAACTCTTTGAAGCACAGTCATGGTGGTTTACCATCTTCCCAAATCCTGGCTATACATAACCTTCTAATATATCTCAAAGTGACTGATATACCACGGTATACACAGCCAGATTTTGCAGGCTGATATCTAGGATTGTCCCAGACAGATAAATCATGCATGCAAAGCGTGTCTGGCGTGTCAGATTCACAGCATACGCAGTATTGTCTTGCTGCACATGCTCAGAGAAGTTGCACAGTAAGTGCAAGTCTGGCATCTGACCTCTTGCACATGCATGTTTTATCTGCCCATATGGATAAACCTGACTTCTCCCAATACATCGCATCCTGCGCATCCAGAAAGATACCTATGGCAACAGAAATACAGGGAAAGCCATGCCATGTATGCTCTTCCTACAAGAATTGTACTGACCATATAATAGTATGACACACCCTGTATTTAAACAGGATATTCCATACTACATGGGATGCTCGGCACTTTCTGACATTTGTTTTTGTTACCATGCCATGCTGTGATTGCCCAGGAGAGTGCAGAGGTCAACATCAGTGTATGTACACAACTTTGGCGGACAGAAGACACAGTGTGATTACCTAATATTTAGTTAGGTTACAACAATAGCACTAATGCCCTTATCCTTGCCACATGAGCTCATCTACAAGGCAACATGATGTCCCTGCTGAAGCTTTGGGACACAGTATCAGTAACCCGAGACATGACAATTATTGAGTCACCAATATTGTTCCTTCCATACTACAGGGATTCTTCTAGGAAGTGTATCTATAATCACAGCAAAATTCCAGTTGGATCCTTTGCAGATCACTGGTTTGACCTCCTGCTCCAAACAGGGCTATCTTCAAAGTTAAACTAGGTTGCTCAAAGCCTTGTCCAGTTTAGTTGTATGTCCATGGATGGAAAGTCCATAGCCACTCTGGGAACGTCTTCTGGTACCTGACCACTCTCACTTTGAACTTTTGTTCTATTATACACAGTTGGAATCTCTCTGAGTACAACTTCTCACTTTTGTCCTGTTGGTGCACATCTCAGAGAGAAACCTTGCCCCATCTTCTCTATAATTTCCCCTGGGAAGGTGAACACACCAATTAGATCCTGCTGTAGCCAAACCCAGCTTCTCCTCATACATCACGTGCTCCAGCCCCTACCACCTTAGCAGCCTCCGCTCAACTTGCTCTAGGCTGTTGCTGGAGGACCCAAAATTGGACAGTGGGTATCCAATGTGACCTCACCAGTGCTCCACAGAGAGCACATACCTGCTGTCTATATTGATAATGCACCTATGTAGGTGTTGAACTCCCATGATGGACTTCTTTTGTCCACCAGGATGGCCAGGCCTTTTTATGCTGGGCTACTCCCAAGCCAGTTGGCTCTCAGCCTATAGTAGCGGTGTACGAGGATAGTCTATCCCACGTGCAGGACTTTGCACTTGTCTCTGTTGACCATCACAAGGTTCTTGCTCTGAATGGCAGCTGTGGCCTCCAGTATGTCAACTGATCTCCCCAGTCTGGCATGGAGATCAGCTGAAAACTTGCTGAGGGTGCACTCCGTCCTACCCCCTGAGTCATTGATGAACATATCAAACAGGACTTGCTCCAGTATCGATCCCTGATCTCTCCTAACTGGGCATCAGACTTCAAACCAATGAGGTGCTACCCTTCAAGCCTGGTGGTACAGCCAGTTTTTCACACAGATAGTCTGTCCACCCCATCTATGTCTCCCCAATTATAAGGTTAGTGAGGGAAACCCTATCAAAAGCCCTAATAAAGCCAAGCTTAAAGGCATCCTCCGCTTTCCCCTTGCTCACTAAGCCAGAAGTCAATGAGGTTGGCTCAGGCATAACTGAACTTAAAGGCAAAACATTTGCCTTTTTTCAGTCATCAGCAGCCTTCTAAACACCACAGCCTTTCAAAGGTCATAGGGAGTGAGCACACTGGCCTCAATGCTCAAATGCACACCAACTGGTCCAGTGGACTTGTATATGCCCAGTTTGATTCAGTGGACTTTAACTTGATCTACTGTGGCTAGCCTCTCCCTCCCCCCAACTCTACTACTAGCCATGGAAGCTTGGGAGATGTGGGTTTTTTCCCAGTAAAGGCCAAGGTGAAGGAGGCCTTGAGTATCTCGGCCTTTTCCTTGACCTTTATCACTAGGGCAATCATCCAGTTCTGCAGCAGGCCCACATTTTCCCTTGTCTTTCTTTTGCTGCTGATGCGCGTGTAGAAGCTCTTTTTGTTGCCCTTCACATCCTCTTTCAGTTGCAACTCCAGCCAAGCTTTGGCATTCCAGATTCCACTCCTTTCCTAAAATAGCGACTATCCTCTGCGTGAAGTGATGGAATTGCAGGCCAGGATAGTTTACTTACAAATCCTCTACCTGTTGAATGCTTTCTAGAAATGCTATTTAAGGAAGGTGGTTGTTTTTCATCTATATCTCATCTTTTTAAAATTGCAAGCATATGCAGGTACCTGTTCAAGCATTGATTTAGCTGGTACTGCGGAAAATGCCATTGTTCTAAATTGTTCTTTCTTCCTTTGTTCTTTGTTTAGTTGGTTTGTTTCCAGTAACCTCAAATTTGGTGCAGAAGAAAAGGAAAAGGAAAAGGATAAAGTATACATACATACACCTGATACAAGGGGATCAAAAGATTCTTTACCTTCATCATGCAGATTTGACTGCTACCCGCCTCTCCAGGCTTTTCTCTAATATTTTGTAGTATTTCAGTTCTGCCTAAGCAATTTTACATGATTATCATAAGAAAAGCCATCCCATTAATGAAAGAGTTCCTTTTATTCAGATCTGGAATTAGAGAATTAGAGAAATTAGACAAAGTTTTCTTAGTTGTAGTCAGCTGGTAAATGATAAATTCAAGGGTGTTCCAGATCTAGAAAAGGGAGGTGTTTCTTGCTTTTCAAGCACTTGTACTTAGTCTAGACTGTCCCAAGACAGTTTTCTTATGCATAAAGATACCACTTGTTCAACATATTCTACACTTGGTCATTTCATCGGATGTTTTTGATATGGAATGATCAGTCTCTTCAGTCTTCCAAACTTTCACAATAACTGAGAAGTGTTTCTGAAACATTTTCTATTAAAGATAGGACTCTACAATAGGAAGTTGTTTGAATTACAATATAGTCAGAATTGTACATAGTTGTGTCTTATCTCTGTACTTCAGTAACACGGTTGACATTGTGACAGCTGGATTTAAAGTTGCCAAAATTTGTCTTTAAAATTCCTCTTCTGGGTCTTTATATGTTTGTAAATTTTTATTGCTGAACTGTTGCATTTATTGCCTACTTTTGGGAAACTGAAGACGCCTGAATATGATGAATGCATACTTCTGTTATTACAATAAAGTCACAAGTGAGACGTGGTTTGTATTTAACAGTTGATTCGTCCAATTGCTCAAAAAGCTGCATGCTTATTTGGATCGTCATTAAATCTGCTCTCTCTCATAAGGGTGTGGAATAGAATTAGGATCCAAATCAGGGCTCAGCTGATGAAAGACTGCCAAAGCACAGTGCCACTTCCCCTTTCCTGATTCTCTTTTTCCTTGCTGCAGCATAGAGAGGAAGGACTGCTAGCCACAGACCTGTCTCTCAGGACCCCCTCCTGGTGACTAGGAAAAGGCTAGGTGAAGGAAACGCCTTCCCTATGACTAGGAAAACCATAGGTGACAAAGGAGGAAAGGAGCAGGAACTGCTCCAGGAACTTTCTGCGTGTGGGCTAGGATCAGGCTGAGGTATGCATTTCACACCCGGGACTCTTGAATCATTCCCCTTCTACATCTTCATGTCAGCTGGGATCCTGAGAAACTTTCAGAAGTTGTGTCCCAGCTCCTCCCGGCACAGCAGCGGGGGCCTGCGCCATCCCAGCAATACTGAGCTTCTTCCTCCAGCTCCTCGTGTTTCTGCTGGGGTATTTCTTCCCCCAGGGAGGGAAATGAAGTAGGGGTGGGAAAGACTTTCACTGTGACTAATGCAGCAAGATGTACCTCCTAAAGGTGATCTTTTAGGTTCTTTTCAGCTCCAATCCAAGAATATTTCACTGACATGAATGGGGCACACTGCGACTCTGCGAGACCCTTTTCTATTGCAGATGGGTATGCAGAGCCACTCACCCATGTGATACCGCCCAGCTACAGGAAAGGGATTCTGCATTTCTTTCATCACAGATATACTCGTCACAAAACCATCAAGACAGGAGCTGGTGCATGGAAGCAGCAGGCTACGCACAGGTACTCAAAGCAGCGACTGCCTAGGGAACGCCAGGCTCTCCAGGTGGCGGGAGGGCAGCGCGGCAGGGCAAGTGGCTGGAGGGAGAATGGCACAAATGGGTATGGTGGGAAGGGGTTTTTACCCCCACCCCTGGACACTGAGGCACAGGGCAGAAAAGAATAATGGGCAACTTTACCTTCTTGAAAACCCAGTCTTGCCCTTCAGAGCTCACTTTCGTAAGGTGTCTCCACAGGCTCTGTGCTGCTCTCTGTACTGTTCCTGTCCTCTTTACCCAAATCTTTGAATTATAGGTTCAGTGATGGCGCCTGGGGAGGGGGAGGACTGAGAAAAAAAGAACTCAAGAATGATGAAAAGACAGAGCAATGGAGACGAGAGGAGATACGGCAGCGGTGAAGCGGCTAAAACACAAGTGATGCCTTCTCCAGCAATGGCTGGTGAGCTAAGGAACACAAAATCAACACTCTCCTCTCTCTGGAAGACTAATGTTGAATTTAAGCCTACAGCCACACCTGGGCAGCGCTCAGCGACAATGCTCTTTCCAAATTCTCCCTCTGTTCTAAGAGTGCTTTAGCTGGTACCAGTCAAAAAACTTCTGAGGCCTCTAAACAGGGCCAAGGTACGGTATCTACTTCAGCTGGCCAGGACTCCCTGCAGTCTCATCTTCTTCTCTGGTTTCATCCCTTGAATGGATTTTGTCTCCTCACAGACTTCTCCACTCGTCCTGGGCCCATGGTTTTGCTCAGTCAGATTTCTTCAAAGCTGCACTTGAAAGAAAGCACTACTGTCCAAACTTACCATTTTAATACAAGTCATTAACATAACATTTGGTGCCTCAGCTTCTGAAGGCAAGCATGATTAGATGTTAATCTCAGCTTTCATTAAGAAAAAAAAAAGTTTTGTTATTTCCCTTTGGGTTTTGGAGAAAAGCTTGAGAATATAAAAAATGAAAATTCCAGGCTCTAAACCAAATAACACACAACATATTATTTCAAGACACTATTTTTAAAGACCGAGATTTCACTGGTCTCATGACTTTTGACCAGAGACTTGGCTGAGGATTTGAGTTTCCCCTCCATTGCGCAGGAGGGGACGGGAAGGAGACACCTCTCAACAGAGACTGGGGCCTCGAGAATGCCCATTGTCTTCTGACAGCCTGTCTTGACATATATGCCCCAACTCTCAACATTCCTGGAAGATCTATGGCAAAAATGCCATTTTCCTCCCGCTTCCGTGCCAACGCGCGCAGTGACTACAAGAGACAAGACCAGCAGCAGGTCTGAACCCTTCCAGTGACCAACCCGGGCAATGACAGGATGCGACTTCATTGAGCATTTCTCCTTTTTTTCTTTTAAAAACCAGACTGCTTCAGGAAATTACCGTAACCCTCCTCTGCCCGGTCACCTCCACCGCCTTTACGGGGAAGGCGATTCCCACTAAGACGTGTCCGGGCAGTGGGCGCTCGCCACATGTCGTGCGTGCCCACCGCACGCGCCTTCGCACGTCTCCGCCATCGAGCTCTGGCCCCAGGGCTGACAGGCGCGGGCACATGCACAGGACCCCCAGGATCCCCCCCGGGCAGGACGCCTGCGGCCCCCACAG